>NW_022436992.1:4991029-5037621 GCF_009761245.1 Sapajus apella | reverse complement strand
TATATATATTATATATATATCATATATATATATAATATATATATATTACTGCACTTAGGTTCTGGGGTACATGTGAAGAACATGCAGGATTGTTGCATAGGTACATACATGGCAATGTGGTTTGCTGCTTCCATCCCCGTCACCTATATCTGGCATTTCTCCCCATGTTATCCCTCCCCAACTCCCCACCCCCTGCTGTCCCTGCCCTAGTTCCCCCCGACTGAACCAAGTGTGTGATGCTCACCTCCCTGTGTCTATTTGTTCTCATTGTTCAACACCCGCCTATAAATGGGAACATGCAGTGTTTGATTTTCTGGTCTTGTGTCAGTTTGCTGAGAATGATGGTTTCCAGATTCATCCATGTCCCTACAAAGGACACAAACTCATCGTGTTTTATGGCTGCATAGTATTCCATGGTGTATATGTGCCATATTTTCCCTGTCCAGTCTATTATCGATGGGCATTTGGGTTGGTTCCAAGTCTTTGGTATTGTAAACAGTGCTGCAATGAACATACGTGTGCATGTGTCCTTATAATAGAATGATTTATAATCCTTTGGATATATACCCAGTAATGGGATTGCTGGGTCAAATGGAATTTCTATGTCTAGGTCTTTGAGGAATTGCCACACTGTCTTCCACAATGGTTGAACTAATCTATACTCCCACCAACAGTGTAAAAGTGTTCCTATTTCTCCACATCCTCTCCAGCATCTGTTGTCTCCAGATTTTTTAACTATTACCAGAAAGAATTTTTTAAAAAATGAGCAAAACCTTTGAGAAATGTGAGATTATGTAAAGAAGCCAAAAATATGACTCATTGACATTCCTGAAAGAGATAGAGAAAGAATAAGCAACTTGGAAAACATATTTGAGGTAATAGTTTGTGAAATGTTTCCCAATTTTCTACAGAGGGTGACACAGAAATTCAAGAAATTTGGAGAACCCTTGTGAAATACTATACAAAACAATCATCCCAAGACACAATGGCATTAGATTTTTCAAGGTCAACTTAATAGAAAAAAAATACTTAAAACAGCTAGAGGGAGAGCCAGGTCACTGACAAAGAGAATGACATCAGGCTAGCATTGGACTTCGTAGCAGAAACTTTTCAAGCCAGAAGAGATTGGGGGACTATTTTTAACAGCCTTAAAAAAAGAAATTCCAACTAAGAATTTAATTTCCTGCCAAACTAAGTTTAATAAGTGAAGAAGAAATAAAATTCCTTTCAGACAAGCAAACACTAAGGAAATTCATGACCACTAGACTGATCTTATAGGAGGTCCTTAAGGAAGTGCTAAATATGAAAACAAAAGAATGATATCTGCCACCATGAAAACACACTTAAGCATATAGCTCACAGACACTATATAGTAACTACACAATCAAGTCTACAAAACAACCAGCTGGCAACACAATGACAGGACCAAAATTTTACATAGCAATATTAATCTTGAATGTAAACGTCTGAACATCCCAATTAAATGGCATAGAATGACAAGTGGGATAAAGAAACAAGCCCCAACTATGTGCTGTTTTCAGGAAACCCATTCCATATGTAATAACACTCAGGCTCAAAGTAAAGGAATAACTTTTTAATAATCACCATTCTAGCTGGTGTGAGATGGTAGGAATGGGGAAAGATCTATTATGCAAATGGAAAACAAAAAAGAGTGGGCATTGCTATTGTGATAAAACAGACTTTAAATGACCAACAATCAAGAGGGACAAAAAAGAATATTACATAATGATAAAGGGTGCAATTCAACAAGAAGACCTAACTATCCTAAATATATGTGCACCCAACATTGGAGCACCTAGATTCACAAAGCAAGTTCTTTCAGACCTAAGAAAAGGCTTAGACAACCAAAAAATAATAGTGGAAGTCTTCAGTACCCCACTGGCAGTGTTAGACAGATCATTGAGGAAGATAACTAATGAAGAAATCTTGAACCTAAACTCAACACTTGACCAGTTAGACCTAATATATATCTACAGAATACTTGACCCAACAACCATTTTCTCTCCCACACACAGTACATACTCTAACATAGTCTACATAAAGCAAGTCTCAATAAATTCAAAAAATTGAAATCATTCCAAGCACAATCTCTGACCACAGTGCAATAAAAATAGAAGTCAGTGTCAAGAAGTTATCTCAAAACCACACCATTACATGAAAATTAAACAACTTGTTGCTAAATGACTTTTGGGTAAACAAAATTAAGCCAGAAACTAAAAAAGTTCTTCAAAATTAGTGAAATCAGAGAGACAACACACCAAAATACTTGGAATGCAGCTAAAGCAGTTGATATGGTTTGGCTCTGTGTCCCCACCCAAGTCTCATGTTGAATGTAATCCCCAGTGTTGGAAGTGGGTCCTGGTGGGAGGTGATTGGGTCATTGGGGTAGTTTCTAATGGTTTCACACCATCTCCCTAGTTCTGCCTCATGATAGAGTTCTCATGAGATCTGGTTGTTTAAAAAGTGTGTATCACCTTCGCCTTCACTTGCTGTCTCCTCCTGGCCATGTGATGATATGACTACTTCCCCTTTGCCTTTTTGCCATAATTGTAAGTTTTCAGAGGCCTCCTGAGAAGCAGAAGCCTACATAGCTCACAGAACCATGAACCAATTAAACCTCTTTTCTTTATAAATTATCCAATGTCAGATGTCTTTATAGCAGTGTGAGAATGGACTAATACAGCAGTGTTAAGAGGAAAGTTTGGCACTAAACACTTTTAATAAGTTATCAAGAAGCTAGAAAGATCTCAAATTAACAATCTATGATCACACCTATAGGAAATAGGATGAAAAAGAACAAAACAACCCCAAAGCTAGTAGAAGGTTTGAAATAATTAACATCAGAAGAGAAGTGAATGAAATTGAGACACAAAAATACATACAAAAGAACAATGCAAACAAAAGTAAGTTTTTTGAAAGGATCAACAAAATTGATAGACTGCTAGCTATATTAACACAGAAAAAAAGAGAGAATATTCAAATAAGCACAATCAGAAATGACAAGAATATTATTATAGCCAGCCTCACCGAAATACAAAAGATCTTCAGAGACTATTTTGGAGACTTCTATGCAGACAAATCAGGAAAACCAGAGAAAATGAATAAATTCCTGGAGATACACGACCTCTCAAGATTGAGCCAGGAAGAAATTGAAAACCTGAACACACCAATAACAGATCCAGAATTGAATTAGTAAGAAAAAAACCCTACCAACCAGAAAAATAAAACATGCAAGCAGCCACCAAATGTGAAAAAATGCTCATTATCACAAATCATCAGAGAAATGCAAATAAAAAAAAGATATCACCTCACACCAATCAGAATAGCTATTATTAAAAAGCCAAAAAATAACAAATGCCGATGAGGCTGCAGAGTAAAGGGAACAGTTAAACATTGTTGGCAGGAATGTAAATTAGTTCAGCCACTGTGGGAAGCAATTTGGAGATTTCTCAAAGAACTGAGAGTTGAGCTATCATTTGACCCAGCAATCTTGTACTGGGTATACACCCAAAAGAAAATAAGTGATTTTATCAAAAGGATATACGTGTCTGTATGTTCATTCCAGCACTATTCACAATAGCAAAGACATGGAATCAAACAAGATGTTCATCAATGGTGGATTGAATAAAGAAAATGTGGTACAAACACACCGTGAAATACTACACAGCCACAAAAAGAATGAAATTGCATCCTGTGCACCAATGTGGACACAGCTGGAAATATTATTATAAGTGAACTAACACAGAAACAGAAAAACAAAAACCACGTTATCACTTATAAATAGGAGCTAAATATTTGACATACATAGTCATTAAAATTGGAACAATAGATGCTGGGAAATATAAGAGCAGGGAAGAAAAGAGAGGGGTAGGGTTAAAAAAAAACTACCTGTTGGATACTATGCTCTTTGCCTAAGTGACAGATTGATTTTTACTCCTAATCTCAGCATCATGTAATATACCTATGCAGCAAACAGGCATCTATACCTCAATTCAAAATTAAAAGGTAAATACATATGTACATAAATAAACAATGGGAATGATACCCTGTTCAATAAATGGTATTGGGAAAATTGGCTAGCTACAGGCAGGACAATGAAACTGGACCCCCATTTCTCAACACATATGAAAATTAACTCAAGATAGATTATATACAACTACAACTTGAGGTCTTAAAGGTAAGACCTTAAACTATACAAATTCTAGAAGAAAACCTAAGAAAAACTTTTCTGGGCATTGGCCTAGGCAAATAATTCATGACTAAGATCTTGAAGGCAAATGCAACAAAAACAAAAATAGACAAATGGGGCTTATCTAAACTAAAAGAGCCTTTGCACAGAAAAAGAAATAACTGAATAAAAAGGGACCTAGAGAATGAAAGAAAATATTTAAAAATTATGTCTCAGACAAGTAATATCCAGAATCTACAAGGAATTCAAACAAGTCAAAAAGAAAAGAAAACAAAACAGAACTAAAACATTAAAAAGTGGGGGAAGAACATGAACAGACATTTCTCAAAAGAAGACATACAAGCGGCCAACAAATATGTTAAGACATACCCCACATCTCTAATCATCAGAGAAATGCAAATTAAGACCACAGTGAAATACCATTTCACATCCATCAGAATGGTGATTATTAGTCAGCTAAAAAAACACAGATGTTGGTGTGGACGCAGAGAAAAGGGAATGATTATACACTATTTGTGAGAATGTAAATTAGTAGACCCTGTATGGACAACAGTATGAAGATTAGTCAAAGAACTAAAAATAGAACTAACATTTGACCTAGGAAGCCCACTACTGGGTATCTATCCAAAGGAAAATAAATTATTATATAAAAAAAAGTCTCCTGTGCTTGTATGTTGATCACAGCACTATTCACAACATCAAAATCATAGAATCAATCTAAGTATCCATCAATGGTGGATTGGGTCAAAAAGTGTGGCATATATACATCATGGAATACTATGCAACCATAAAAAAGAATAATTTATGACTTTTGCAACAATATGGATGGAGCTGGAGGCCATTATCTTAAATAAAATAACTTAGCAACAGAAAATCAATTTCCATATGTTTTCAGTTACATGTGGTAGCTAAACAATGGATACACATGGACATAAAGATGGAAGTAACAGACACTGGAAACTCCAAAGTGTGGAGGCTGGGAGAGGGGTAAGGGTTGAAAAATTACCTATTGAATACAATGCTCATGATTTGGGAGGTGGAAACACTAGAAGCCCAAACCTCACCTTTACACAATATATCTATTTAACAAAGCTGCACATATACCCTATGAATCTAAAATAATTTTTAAAAAGAAAAATTGTATGGTATATTAACCTCAATTTTTAAGGAAAGATTAAGAAAATATTGTAAGAGTAAAAGCAATATGCAAACTATTGGCTATACCTCAGTGGGCTTCCTTTCTTTCTAATATAATGGTTCTCTAATACTTGGTGGCTTCATCATCTCTCTGATGTTTTCACATACATGCTTTTTTTGTTGTTATATTTTGCCCAGATTTGATGCTTTCCTGAAACATTCAAACTCATGCTGTTCTTCCTCTGACTTTCAAGCTATTGTTGACTATCATACTATATCTACATTGTAATATATCTAATCTATAGGTTTATCTAATCTATAGAATGTTAAATATCTTTCCATTTATATTTGGCTGTGTCTTCAACCAGCTTATTTTCTCCTTCACAATCAGAATAGTTTGTGTTTCTTACTGCCAGTATAAAGCATAATAGTCTTCAAAGGTTAAAGCAAATCAGATTTACTTGGGCAATTTATTAGCCCTAACCCCAGAGATTCTGAATAAAAATTCTGGGATGAAACCAAGAAAAGTGCATTTAGTAAACACAGATGTCCGAAACCCATGGTTAGAACTTCAAAGAAACACTGCTCAATAATGTTAATATAAGAGATACCTAATAAACATTTGTTGCAAGAATAGCACACTTGATTGACTATAAACCGCTTTAAAATGTTCTTCCCAATCTCATTACCTATTGATGCTGCAATACCTTATCCATTAAATTACATTTTACTCTTGCCTGCATATCACCCACTGTGCAATCAGAATATGCAGAGAAGCCTATACCATCAGTATGCATGATACATCAAATTATGGACAAGGTGAGCCAGTTAACGTTGCTAAGAGGAATTTCCATTTTGCATATCATGACTTTTATCTCAATATTGTATTGATATTCCATGATCTTTGACTAGTAATTTTACTCTGCCAATTGCAATTTGTTCTCTGGCCTACAAAAAGGCTAATATATCAGGTATCGATGAGTAGTGGCAGAGACAAGTGCAGTTAACTGCTTTGCATTTAACCATAATCAAAGTAAGGAGAGGGTACAGGGGGCCGAGGGACAAATAAAACATCAGTAGGTGTAGAGATTGTCCTGGAAAAGACCTAGTAAAGACTGCTGTGTCTGGACAAGGGGAAGATAGAGGCAAATATAAATCATTTTCCTAGTATTCATGCTGAAGCACTCTTGCTTTGATTACCTCAATGGATATTAAAGTATTTTGGGAATCTTTGTGACCTAGGTGATTGATTTCATAGCCTGGTTACTTTTTAGGCAGAAACAGACACATAACCACAAATTTTAGCTCAGGCTGAGATATTTGAAACACTGAAAGAATTGGTGAAAGCATTGCATGCGTCAACCTCTGCTGTGCTGCTGTTCCACACATCTAGATTGCCCCCAGAATATCTCTGGTTGTAATAAATAACTCTTCCTTTAGTTTAGTTCTTGGAAAGTTCTGTGATAGGTTCCATTCTCAGATTTTACCATCAGTAAATTCTAAAACCAGGTACTGAAATCAGGAATTGTGCTCCCAAAACAACCGTCACTTCTAAAATCTGAAATTTTGATCAGATAATCCTTCATTCTATCCATTTCTCAGTTCCCTTATCTGAGAAAAGGATTAATACCTACTATATAGGATTATTATGAATAATAAATGAGGTGATGCCAATAGTGCAGCAAAGTACCTTAAAAAATGAAATATCAGTTGATACAGTGCCATCCAAAATAAGTAGTTTTGCATTTTGTTCATTGGTTCTAGCAATGGGGTCCATATCATGTTGCCTGTGACATTTGATGCTCTTGAAAGAATCTTGGCCATACTCTGAGCCAGCTATACCTCCTTCTTCCTTTGTTTTACTGCTCTGTACACAAGTCCTTCCAGTGACCACTGTTCTTGTCTTTGGATCCTGATTTAAATGGGCTATGCCAAGTATCCTGTCCTTAATTACTTGTCTGATGGGGTCATTATTTTATGCCCGATAAAGGGGTATTTCTAGATTACATGCTCTTCCTTGTCAGACTCTTTGGTCACTAGTTCTTGGCTACTCAAGCTTAATTGTATTTCTTCAACACTACCAAAAAAAAAAAAAAGAAAGAAAGAAAGGCTAAGAGATGTAGGAAAAGGAGTAACAAAACTATTTTTCCAAGTATTTTAGGGTCAGATGTAGTGGAAAGATCACTGAATCCTCATTCTGGCATTTAAAAGCCATGTGACCTGGGGCCAGTCAGTATGTACACACATGGTTGGGTAAAAAGGAGGCAGAATAATCGGTTAGCAAGTATTAGAAGAAAAAAAAGAAGGAAGCGGGTTTTTGCAGGTTCAGTATTAAGTGCATTACAGATTTTGAAAAGAATTACAAAGACATAAATAATAAAGGGTAACATTTATTTTGTGCTTCACACATGCCATAAACTATGCTAGACACTATGACCTATTCAATTCTCCCAACAACCCTTTATGTACTATTATTATCTTCATTTTACCTTGAACAAACAGGCTTAGGAAAGCTACGTAAATCACCCAAGTAGATATCAAAGCAGCGTTGTGAACCTAGGTTCTGCCTGCTCTAGACTTTAAGCTCTTAACTAATAGTTTTTGAGAAAAGTTTTTCTGGAAATTTTCACCAAGATTAGCTTATTTGTTTGTTTCACCATAGTTCACCCTATTCCAAAAAAATTTGAGACAATTTTCTTGTGGTTGCTTGAAGGAATTTTCTACTATAAATTATTTGTTTATTTTATATTTTAAAATGTTAGGTTAGGGGGTACACATGCTGGTTTGTTACATGGATATATTGTATAATGAGTTTGGGCTTTAGGTGAACTCATCATCCAAATAGTGAACGTGGTACCCAATAGGCAGTTTTCAATCATTCCTTCACTCTGCCTTCCCACATTTTGGAGCCTCCCAGTGGCTAAAGGAACTTCTTAGAGAGATGCAAAACATTCTGAAAATAAGCATCTTTAAATCAGGATTTTAGGCAAAATTTTGACTTTGTGGATGTGCTTCAGAGCTGTGAAGGGGAGCAAGAGAGTTTAGTAGATATAGCTCGTAAATACTTTTCCCTGTATCAAGTAAGGACAATATATTTTTATATAATTTGTAAAGCAATATTTTGTGAAAGCCAAATGTCAGAGAATAAACAGCTTCCACTATTGGAAAAAAAAGTTTGAAAGCTCTGTTCTTTTTTATCAATTAGGAAACATCTTCCTAATTACATAGGGATCTGTGGGCTAAAGACCTAGAGATGTGGGTTTCTTCCAATGGGCTTCAAGGAGGGATCTTGGACCTCTGAGTATAAAATCATGCTATTCCACAGTGTCTAGTTGTTGACGTAAATAGGATATTCAGGGTTGAATGGGTCTTTAATGTAGGACTTTGTGCCTTATTGAGTCTCTGAGGTAGGAACGGCAGGCTTATAATAAGCATACTTAATAGAAGGTTAAATTGTAGGTCAAGAATGAATAGCTGAAGAGTAAGGTTCAGAAAAATGAGGAAAAAATAGCAATAGGGCTCTTTGTAGCATAATAATAATAATAATAATAATAATGTCTGTCTCTTAAAGCCACTGTTACAGGGGTTAGGTCAATATTAATTTTCATTCCTGTTCCCTCAGTGCTTAGGAGAGTGGGCCAGAGACAAAACATAAGCCAATGCAACACAAAGCAAAATGTTTTCTGTGTTTAATCATGTTTCTAGACAGTCTACCTACTTTATTTCTGATGATCTGACCAACTTTAATAGACTGAGCAGGAAAAAAAATATTGCCTTCTTTCAATATACACCGAATAGCTTCCAAAACCCTGAAGTTTTCTTCATATTAAAACTTTTTGGCTTTTCCTTTATATTAAAACTTTTCAGCTGGGCATGGTAGCTCACACCTATAATCCTAGCATTTTGGGAGGCCAAGGCGGGTGGATTCCCTGAGCTTAGGAGTTCGAGATCAGCCTGGGCAACGTGGTAAAACCCCATCTCTAGTAAAATACAACAAATATCAGCCGGGCATGGTGGTGGCAGGTGCCTGTAATCCCAGCTATACGAAAGACTAAGGCATGAGAATTGCTTCAACCTTGGAGGCAGAGGTTGCAGTAAGCCAAGACCTTACCACTGCACTCCAGCCTGGGCAACAAAGTGAAATACTGTCTCAAACAAAAACAAAAACAAAAACCTTTGCCTGTCTCTAAAGGCCCCTCAGAACAAATGATTAAACTTTATCAGATATTTATGTTTCACCATGATTAATAATTCCTTAGAACAGGAATTCAGAGGAGTAGGAAGCAAGAGGAAACTCTGGACAAGTGTGAGTGAGTGTATGAAAGGAGTAAAGGAGAGGTCATTGTCTTTGAGTTACTTTTGCCCTTGGTGGGACCATAAATATTCACACTGTTATTGCAACATTTTTATACATCATGAAATGGAAGTGAGGCATCAATGTAACCTATGCGAGAACAAGCCACTAGAACACAATCAAATGTAGCAATGAACATGAAGCACTGAAACATAGTGTAATGCTATATAAACACATGCTCTTTATTATTGTCTCTTAAGGGAAATTTGAACAATGGGTCTGTGTATGTAGAAACAACGTGTAATAGTATTTGTGGAGAAACAGAAGAAAGGTGTAAGGAGATTGTCTTTTCTCGAAAGATAATATCATACTATAATGTTTTATTTTTCAATTTGTTATATTCTGCTTTTTTTTTTTTTTGAGATGGAGTTTCACTTTTGTTGCCCAGGCTGGAATGCAATGATGTGGTCTTGGCTCACCGCAATCTCTGCCTCCTGGATTCAAGCTATTCTCCTGCCTCAGCCTCCAGAGTAGCTGGGATTACAGGCATGTGCCACCACACCGGGCTAACTTTGTATTTTTTAGTAGAGATGGGTTTCACCATGCTGGTTAGGCTGGTCTTGAACTCCTGACCTTAGGTGATTCACCCACCTCAGCCTCCCAAAGTGCTGGGATTACAGGCTTGAGCCACTGTGCCCTGCTATTTTGCTTTATTTTTATTTTTAAAAAAACCATGTTCCATAAATATAAACAAATCATTTCAATATAAAATATATAAGCTACATGAATACCTAGAGTAAAATACAGAAAACAAAGTTAAAACACCACAAGTACAATAAACACTTAATGTATACCTCCCAAATATGAAGTACTTTACATACGCTATCTTACTTAATTCTCACGAAGTTATTTAAGACTTTATGTGTGTGTATACACACACACACACACACACACACACACATACACACATATATATATAATAGCTGTATAATAGCTGAGAAATTGATTCTTAGAAAAGTTGAGCAACTTGACTAAAAATCACATAGCTTGCAAGAGATTGAATGGGTGTCTAGCCTAGTGCTTTTTAAACAACATTATGCTCTTTCAACGCTAATCTAGAAGGACCGAATTTTGAACTGGACTTTTTGAAAAAAGGCCTGAATGGAAAGATTCAGAACAAAAGTATTCCTGGTAGAAGCATTTGGATAGTATTTAGAGTTAACTTGTAACAACCTCATTTGGTAGGAGAATATTGGGTTTCATTCATTCTTCAATGTGCTCTCGTATAATTTGAGAATTATTGTGCCAAACTTTTCCAAATGGGAGGAAGTCATATAAGTCAAGCTGAGACTTTTCAAGTTATTGAGGGATTGGAATATCACTGAATTTAAGCTATGCGAATGGAAAATGCCAACCATTGAAGCAATAATTGCCACTAGGAAAAAATCCATTCAGCATACATGAAAAAAAAAAAAAAAGGATTCTTGCATTGACATAAAAAATGGATTCCAGAAGCGTCATTCCCTAGCTTTCTGATAGCAATGCCACCCACTGCTGGTAACCAATGAAGGACTTCTGGGAAGTGGCTACACAAAGAGCTGTGTAGACTACATGTTTTTGACAATTCGCTGGGCAATATCTGCCCCTCTGGTTAGTGTGCCAGTTGAAAACAGATGGGAAGGAGCTGAATTTTGAAAGTGGCTGCCCAGAGCTGGCACCCTACAAGATAGAATGAAGGCAGGGCTCAGAGTCCAAGAATACAAAGGAGGTCATAGACTGGGTGTGGCCAGCAGCCTCACTGGTTTTGGATTTTAGATCCCTACCACATAAACAGCACATGTATACACGTATTTTTATTGTATTAACTTATGTCTCTGTAGTTATAAAACACAAAGGCCAACTCTGAGTAACTTTAACAAAAGCATACTTATTAGAAGGTTAAATTGTAGGTCAAGAATGAATAGCTGAATAGTTTCAGAAAAATGAGGAAAAAATAGCAATAGGGTTTTTTTTGTAGCAAATAATAATAATAGTCTGTGTCTTCAGGCCATTGTTTCAGGGGTTAGGTCAATATCAATATTCATCCTGTTCTCGAAATTCAAATTCCTGAGATTGTTCAATTATCCTAGACTGGGTCATGTGTGTGCCACCTTGGCCAGGAAGAAGAGGACACCCTGATCAATAGTCCCACCAAGACTTCCCATAGTGAGAAGTTGTATCTGGGATAGGAAAAGCAATATGCTCTTTCTAGAAATTAAAAGAATGTGGGGAACACGAAACAATTCACCTCAGATCATACACTGTTGTTTCTGAGTATAGCTCAGTTCTTCTAGAACATACTCTAGCCTACAGAATTCCTCTGCAGACTGGATACTTTTTAAACCTGAAGCGTAGCAAAAGTTAAACATCTCTTTCCACACATCTAATAGTTGTGGGTATCCTATTTTTTATTTGTAAGTATTTATTTGTTTCTAACAATTATGATTATATATACCAATTTTTTCTTCATTAATATTACATGAGATAAATTTCTTATGTCATTAAATATATCTAAATATGTTATTTTAATGGCTGTTAAGGCAATATGGTTAAGTATAATTCATTTATTATATCTTCATTTGCAAAAAATTATGTTTTAAAAACATTAAACATACTATAACAAATCACCTTGTACATAAATCAATGTGCACAGCTGCAATTATTTTCCCAGGATAAATTCCTAGACATAATCAGATCCAAGGGAATAAACATTTTTAGGATACATCTTGCCAAATTTCCTTCCATAAGAGTATTTACAGCCATAGGAGAAGGCCCTGAAGGTCATTTAAAATGAAGGCAGAGGCATGGAAACTCCTTAAAGAGTATTTTTGGAGCCTTCTCTGGCACGATGCAGTGAAGTCAGTCCTTCTTATCCTTTCAGACCTATCCTTAGGCACATGGTAAATACTCCCAAGGTGGAATGGATACAGATTTTTGAAATTAATTTGCATTTCAAGAATACCAACATGAGAGGCTCTGTGAATAGGGATGCGTTTGCAATTGTTAGCACCAGAACGACTATAAACCAATCTTAATAAAGTACTCACAGCACGTCTAATTATGAGTACTGTAACATTCTGATGAAAATCTTTAAGATAAACTAATTGCAAATATACCCTTAGATAATTAAATGAGATAACTAAATCATTGTATTTCCTCTTCCAGGATTATTTGCATTTTATGTCTTCTTTCAAGGATGAAAGTTTGTGGTATAGAATCAAATAGGGGTGGAATAGATATTAAATGACATCTTGTCCCAAGAGACAAATACGAAGAATGTGTAACTCCCTTTCTCCTAGTCAAGATGTATAACAAGCATCAATAGTCTATCAGGCAATCTTCCCTGCTCAGTCCAGATTCGGCTTCAAAAATCTTTCCCATCACAGCAACTTAGGCAGCCAATGGTGTTCAGTTGGAGCTGGTATTTTATTTATAATCCACTTCAATTTCTGATATCAAGGAAATCTTGTGTATAGCAACAGGAAAAGCCTACACTTCCCTCAATACCTCTGTACTTTCCATGTCAGCCTAATATTCCCATGTGAGTATTAGCTAATGTTGTTGAGATATGCTGTGTGATGGGTAAAGCTACGCAGGAGTTGCTGCATTTAATAGTATTAAATGATACCGAGGCGCTTACTATGCCCTAGTTTATGACTGAAACGATAGAAGCTTAGTGAGAGTCAGTAATTTGCCCCAAATTTCCTGGTTAGTGAGTGTCAAGAATGGTGAACAGTCTGAGATTTTACCCTATCTGCAAGCTGACAAATTAATGTGACACATTTCATGGACTTACATAAAAGACATGAGACTCATAGGTGAGACCTGAAGGACAGCTTATTAGTCACAGCAACATCAATAGCCAGAATGCCAGGATTTGTCTCAGTTTCCCAAGCCCTAATTCCTACTGGGCTATATAAATAGGGCCGGGTGATACCTGCACACTCAGTGGGTTATGATAGAAGAGAAACCCTGAGTGTAGAAAACAAAAATATTTTATAATAGACAGCAAGCATGCCTTCCTTTTGCTCTGAAAAGAGACATCATATTATACTGGACAGTGAGTATGTATGACATTTATTCCAAAGGGAGACATTCTCTCTCCCAAGGTTGCTCGCTATTCAAACATCCTTGAAAAGAGAGTATGAAACAAAGATCGTTGCTCCAAAGATTTGTGGAAATATAACAGATCCATGGAAAATTTTCCCGTAACACTGAGTGGAGGAGTCAGAATTTAAGCCCAGGTCTGCATAACTCCATAACTAACTTTCTTAATCAATACACCTCATATGTATTCACCCACTCATTTTCCCTTCAAACTGGCAAAGTTCAGAGACTGGTCCTATCAGAAATGGGCAGTTAGGAAATTTTACAGGCATGAAAAATGTTCCATATCCACTAATTCATTACTCTGATCATATTACATTTTAATATTCATTCTAGACTGTAAGTACATCGAGGTCTGAATATTATTCACTATTATATTCCCACTTGCTTTTTCAATAGAAGGTATAAACATGGTCTTCACAATCAGAAATAACTGAGTTGGGATCCCAACTCTATCACTCACCAGTTGTGTGATGAATACGAGTGTTCAGTTTCCTCATCTATAAAATGGAACTAATAATAGGTACTTTTCTAGGGTGGTTGTGAAGAATCGATGAGAATATATATATATATATATATATATATATAGCATTTAACATATTTATTGTACATGAGAGCCATTTTATAATGTTTATCTCTCAATGTGTATTTCTTGAATGTTTAAGCAATTGTGACTTTTTTTTTTTTACTATTTAGCATTTTTTCCCCTACTAGATCCCTAGGTTCTGTACTCATGTGTTCCTTTTAATTTTATCTAAGTGCTCTCTAGCTACCACTTCCTTCGTATTTGGGCTGATAATTTTGTTGCAGAGTTCAGAATTGTCATTGCTCCTTGGCATTCTTCTTTTTCCTAACCTTAGTTTACTGCACCAGCCAACTGCCTGAGAGGAATAGCCTGTTGTCCATGGTCAGAATAAATGATACATATGTGCATTTAGTTCCTCCTTGATCACCTTTACCAATGGGGACCACATGACCTTTAAATTCATTATGACCCATTAAGTATCTCTCATGCCTAGAAAGTATTTTTTTGTTGTTGTTACACACACACATATACACACACACACTACACATATACTGAAATATTTTTCATCAGCATCTACTTATGATAAACAGCATCCTCTGTTTATTACATCTTTCGGATAAAATAAAATAACTCTATGGACCACTCAGTCTTTTCTCTATAAATGATACCCTCCCTATTCCTATCACTGTCCTTTGCTTATCCTTTAGTTGATCCATGTTACCATTAAAATGTAATGCCCAGAAGTGAGCACTAATCTTTACAAGAGATCTGACTGGGCAGCATAAAGCAAGCCTATCTGCAGACTCAGGTGACTGCAGGGTAAGAAATGACAAATGACAATGAGTTGATAGAAAACATTTTATTTGGAAGAGAAGGTCTTTCTGAAATCCATAAAATCACCTTGTATGATGAGTTCGAGCTCAGTCTTCAAACCTAGAAATGTCTCAGATAAGAGCTTGAGTGACATTGTTTTATTTTTCTCTTCAAAGATGTCACTTCATGTTGTAAATCAGGCAGCCTAGAGCAGCTCTCTCTCTGTTCTCAACTGAAGTTAGAATCAAGATGTCTGGATTTAAGCCATGTCCCTGGATCTATGAGCTGTGTGACATTTGACACATCACTTAAACTTTCTGAGCCACAGTTTCATCATCTATAAAGTGGAAGTCATATGTGTGTGAACTTGTGGGCTTAGTGAATCAAGTATGATAAGTCTTACATTGTAAAAATCCTTTGAAAACCGCAAAGAACCATGATAATAATATAAAGACTCTCCACTTTGACTTTTGCCTGAATGTGAGCAGACTTTGGTATGTCACTTGCCTTCCCTGAATATGTATATCAGGCACTTATGGTAACAATACCCTGTAATTGGTGATTGATGCCGTAATGTTGCTTCTTGCTATGGTGCCTAATGGGACTCTTTCAGTCCTCCTGTCTCTTAATCTTTCCGCAGCTCTGAACACTTCTTTTCACTCCCCTTGAAACACTCTTCTCTTGGATTCTATGGTAATGATCTTGGTATCCTCCCTGATCTCCAGTTAGTTGTTACTGTTCTTAGCCAACTTTTTGTACCCATCATTTTTACTTTATAACTTCTCAGGGCTCAGTCCTGGAACCTCTCTCTCTTCACTCTCTCCCTGCATAAACTCACTAATACCTGCAGCTTTGAGCAATTTCTCCACGTGAATGATTTCCAAGTATTTTCTACCTACAGCCCTCAAGGTTATAAAAACACGTATGCAGCTGCTTCAATATCTATTCTTGGGAATCTCACTAGCACCCCACAGGCAACATGCCTAAAGCCCAATTCATGGTCTGCCCTTCAAAGCAAGTCCAAGGTCCATATCTCAGGGAATATTAGCTCCAGCCATTCATGCAAGCATACAGAGATTACGAATCATCTTTCATACCTTCCTCTCTATCTCATTTCATTCATCACCAAATCCTGTTGATTTTATCACTACCAGATATTTTTATCTTTGGGACCACTACCCTAGGCCAAACAATGGCCGTGCCTTGCCTGGATATTGAAGCGGGTTCCTATAGTCTCTCCATTATTGCATTTTGCCCTCCCCCCACCACCCAATTGATCTAGAGTAGCCAGAACAGTCTTTAAAAAAAAGAAAGAAGAAAAAATCGTCCATTATAGTTACTTCTTAAAGGATTTTGATGTCCCTAACATGCTTTTTCACTCTACCTGTTCTGGCTTCATTCACCCTCCCATCTTGTTTCACATAGCTCACTTTTTCATTCTCTGCACTAGAGGCCCATTAGTTTTCCTTCAGTTCCTTGACATACATGCTCCCTCATTCCTCTGGACCCACTGTGAATAGTCTTCTTTATGCCTCAAGGTCTCTTACCCTGGTAGTGGTAAAATATCTGGGAGTGGTAAAATTAACAGGATTTGGTGATGAATGAAATAAGACACACATAAGCACACACGTGCGCACATGCACGCCCGCACACACACATAAACACACACAAAAACTCACAACCCAGTTGCCTGACTACCAATCTTTTTTTAGTTTTTTGAAATGGAGTCTGGCTCTGTCGCCCAGGCTAGAATGCAGTGGCATGATCTTGGCTCACTGTACCTCCCGCCTCCCAAGTTCAAGTGATTCTCCTGCCTCCGCGTCCTGAGTAACAGATTATAGGTGTGTGCCACCACAACCGACTAATTTTTTTTTTTAATTTTTAGTAGAGATGGGGTTTCTTCATGTTGGCCAGGCTCCTGACCTCAGGTGATCCGCCCGCCTCTGCCTCCTAAAGTGCTGGAATTGCAGGTGTGAGTCACCACACCTGGCCCTGACCACCAATGTTTTACTCCTCAGCATCCATCTTTCTTCTCTGGATAAATTTTTCTTACCTCCTTGAATAAATCAGGACCCCATAAAGAAAATATGTTTCTTTTTTTAGTAGCATTTTTCACATCTTGTAAATATCAAAATAATGTGATTTTTTGTTGTTGTTTCTCTCCACCAAAAGTCTAAGCTCCAGAGGTAAAAATCTTTTCTGTTTTGATTTATTACTTTTCCTCAGTGCAGAGCAGACAGTAGATACTTGATAAATACTTGTTAAATGAGTGAATGAATGAACTTTCCACTTTACAGATGATAGAAATTAGATTAAGAGAGTCTTTATAACTTCTCTAGGGTTGTATAGTTTGTGAAATGGTAGAAAGAAGTATTTTTTTTCCTACTTTTATTTTAGGTTCAGGGGTACATATGCAGGTAAATTGCGTGTTGCTGAGGTTTAGCATATGAATGATCCTGTCATTCACCACTGCCAAAAATGCTAGTGATGCTGAGCATTGTTTTTTTTAATATATTTGTTGGCCACATGTAGATCTTCTTTTGAGAAGTGTCTATGTCCTGTGCTTATATTTTTAAATGGTGTTGGGTTTTGCTTGTTGAATTAAGTTAGAAGGAAGTGTTTCTTCTGCAAAGTATCTTCTACACCACCACAGTATGTTTTGGGTAGTGGCTACATTTTTGAGATACTTTTACTCATTTTCTCTCCTATCTTAGGTCAGTTACAGACTTATGCATGCCTGAACCATTGCCTCAAAGGCTTTCCTGAAGAGAAATCTCCTTTGTGAGAGGGAAATTTCAAAGAAGCAAAGCTTTGGACAGAAATCTATAACTCTTGTCAAGTCTGCCAATGTTCTTGGTACAAGTAAGATAAATTGTGATTAGCTGAAACAGAAAAGGCGTTTTGTAGAGGAATGTCAAGGTGTTTATAGAATGAATGAGAGGGCTAGAGAAGCAGGCTTGATCTCAGGGAAGATGGGCAAGAGCCAAGGTCACAACCTGGGAAGAGTCTGGTCACACCCCATGAACACAATGAATATCACCAAAGCCAGAGTCTCTGCTGAACACTGCTACAACTAGACAACACTGCCATGGCACCATGCATTTCCTCTTTCAAGGAATTCTAAATTGGCCTTGCAATGTATCATTTAATCAAGATTTGAAGATCTAAAGAGTGTCCTCCAGCTTGCCTGGAGTGAGTTAGATGCCAGTGTCCTGGATTCCAGGGAGGGATGGGGGCTCAGCTTCTCACCAGGATCCACAGAATTGGGGTCTCACCTGTAGGTGAGAAAAGATGGGGCAGTCAACAAAATAACACCACAAATGTACTATAACCGGAATGTTAATGCTTGTAGCAGAAAGGAATGGGATTCTCTCAGGATCAGGATCAATTAGACTCATATGAGTAGTCTGGCCTTAACAGAACTGCTCTGTCAGAGTACTGTGCAAAAGCTGAGGGCAAAGAGCCAGGAATTCCAGAACTCAAAGCCAGTAAGAGTAGATGGACATATGGCAAGGCTATTGTCAATTGTAAGATTATCTTTGAAGATGTGCTCATTCTCAGTGGGGGATTCTTAACCGTGTATGTCCTGAAGGCTGGGTGTGACAGGGATGTCACGCATGCAGGAATATTGCAAGCATGACACCTCTGCTCCTATCATCCCCCCATGGCAGCCCTAGTTAATCAACCACAACATGTTTTTGGAAGGAGCCCAATGCCGTCTTGCCCCTTGGTTCTAAGGCAATCATTCTGAATGTTTCTGACTTGGTGTGTAAGATGAATTGCATTACCAACAACTGCACCAATTCTGATTCCAATCTAAACATAATGCATATTCCTCATGACTAAAAAGAAAGAGCACAATTTGCTCATTTTCCTCTCATCTTTCAGATGCTACTCTCTTCAAAGAGAGTTTTGCTTGCAGATTTATTGGAGTATTTCTAACTTGATCTCTCCTGAATAGGACTGATGTTCTCATTTACTATATAATGCCTGCGCTTTTGACTTTCTGTCTCTCAAGTTATCTGACCTCCCAGGAAAAGGACCAGAGTTCTCCACTTGGCTTTCCCAGGTGCAAGTTTCCTAAGTTGGCTGGGGTGAACTTTTAAGGATATATAGAATTTACTTCTTCTTCTCCTATTTATTGCTTACATATCGGGGCTGTACTTTCCTAAAAATAAAACTTTCATTTCATGAACCACCTTCATAAACATCTTTCCCTAACAGATGAGAGAAGCCCCACCCTTTATATGGACATAGATGAGCCAGTCAGAATCTATTTTGGAGTAATTAAGACTTAGAATGTTTACTATATTCTTATGTCTAGAAATTTTGCCATTTTGCCTTATAGGTGTTTCTTTAATTGAACTTAAAAAAAAAAAAAAAAACCAAAAAACTGGGACTTTTCAAAAGGCTTTCGTGAAAAAAAATGTAAATTTTACCTGGAAGGAAATAGAAGTGAATTTGTTTCTCATTAGAACACACAAATTCATCAGATTGCCTCATTACTGCTTTAAAGGCTTGAAGGGTACAGACACGGCTCTAGTAAAGCATATTGAGAATGTGATGTGACCTCTAGATCTGGCTTAGTGACTGATTTTGCTGTGAGTGTTTACAAAACCATTGCCCACCTCTGGGTCTTGGCATTGTTCTCTTTAGGTAAAATGATTTACATGGTTCTTTCCAGTTCTACTAACTATATTCATGAAACTGTGCATACAGGGAGAATTTCACTGCAGTGAGGTCTCCTGTGGGTAACTGAGGGCCTCTGAAGAGAAAAGGCCAGGAAAATGAGGTGAGGTGGAGTTGAACATTTCCCAAAGTTTGATCTGATAACGAAGCCACATCTGTGTCATTCTGGCTCCCTAATTTCTGGCATTAGAGTAAAGTTAACTAAACAGGGAAAGAAGCAGAAGTTACAGCACACCATCGATTCCTGAATGGGTGCAGGTTGAATGTGTGCACATGGGGAGAGGACAGTAAATGCTAAAGAATATAGAAAATATGGGAGAGAGCCTAGTTCAGTATCCCTGAACAAAGAGGCAAAGTCTAGGAAATGTTTTTAGTTATTTAAAATCAACCAACAAGGATGATGTGACCAAAAGAAGCTTTTTCCAGTTGCTACTAAAGATATGTAGAAAGTGCTTTTCACTTCCTAAATGACCTCCAAAGATTGAAGGACAGAGAGGTGTAATGATTTGCATTATCTTATCACTTCTTTCCTTCCAGATCACATTCACATCATTTTAACTGATGCCAAGGAATCACCTTCTCTATGAAGCATATAACCATATGACCTTTCCTTTCTCCTTTCTTTCCTTTTTTTTTCTTCCTTCTTTTATCCTTTCTTTTTCATTCTTTTATTTCTTCCTTTATCACTTGGTGAATTACACAATATTGAATTAGCTCAAACTCTGTATTACATTTTTCTGTAATTTTTGTGTAGCCTTATTTCCCCAATGTGCCCTGCCCTCAGGATGCTCCTAGTCTAAATGATGAAACTGAAAGTATATTGATAGTAATTCATTGTGTCACCTGTCCAGGTTATGATTTTCTTTCCAACTTCTGTACATTATCCAATAAACATGCAACTTTTTTGGGTATAGTGCAGAAGAAAAACCATGCTGTTTTGGAATTAGACTCTTCAGGCTCAAATTCTGGTTCTGCCAACTTAGTTTTATGACCTTGAGCAAGTCATTTTATTTTTGTCATCTCCTGTTTCTTTAATTTCTTAAAAGGATAGCTTGAGATTGAATGGCAGGTACAAAAGTACTGCTAGATAGGCAAATAAGTTCTAGTGTTCTGCAGCTCTATAGAGTGACTATAATTAGCAACAATTTAATGTATATTTTCAAATAGCTAAAAAGTGGATTTTGAACATCCCAACACAAAGAAATATAGATATGCCAATTACCATGATTTGATTACTGTTTGAGGTGATAGATATGCCAATTATCATGAATTGATTATTATACATTATATACATCTATCAAAATATCACACAGTACTCCATAAATACATATAATTACTATGTGTCAATTAAAAATAATAACAAAAGCAACAAAATATCACCACACAAATGACCAACAGGTATATAAAAAATGCGTAAAAATTGCCTTTGGAGACATATGTTAAAAAATTGATCATCTTGAATTTATTTGTGCCCATAGTTCATTTTTAATGTTATATTGTAATTGAGAGATAATTTTTGTTATTATCAAAGTTACACTTTAAACAAATAGGTGATTTTCACTATTTTTAATACTCATCAATAGTTCTTTTCTGTATTTATAAATACATTTTTTAGTTTTCCATTATGATTATTCTGTGAATCATAGGGCAGATATTTGATAAGATATTTGAGAAAAATATTATGTCTGACTGTATCATCATTTCTTTCTATATTATGCACACAGGAATAAAATATTGGTTGGATACACAGCTTTTGATTCATAAACTGTGTTCTTGAAAGCTTTGTATACATTTCTCATTTAATTCTAATGCTCAGTTTTAGTGAGAAAGAATTGCAGCCAACCTAAATTTTATTTTATTTTAATTTTGGGGGGAGTAAATGTTTTGTTTACTTCTTTTCTAGATTTGTGTAGGAATCATCTTTTATTGATTGAATTTTAAAACTATACTAGGACCCGCATAGGCTCCCCTGGAACATGATGAATATTCTCAATTTGAACCCACAGTCTTGCTCAAATTGAGAACGTCTTCCCTATTTCTTTGCAGATTGCTCCTGCTCCTTTAGTTCTCTTCACAGTTACAGGAAAAGCTACTATGTGTAGATGGTGTTCCTTGAATATGTCTTATTATCTTTTCTAATAGGAGTTTCATTTCTAAATGTTTGCTCCCTATATAACAACTTATATTTCTGGTAAGTCAAAACATCCATCTCGATTTTTAAAATTTGTTTGTTGTGTTTCTTTCAAAATTCTGATAGTTATTCTTTCCCTTGGCCTTTCTTCTTAAGTCTGCCTGCAGTTGTTCCCAGAGCAAATGTTGTCATAAAACTTGTTGAAATAAAACTTTGATTTTTTTTTCAATTTAGAGCAGTAATTCAATTGTTGAAAGAGAAATACCCTGCATATCATTGATGTATTAGTGAATTTTTGTTCTTGAGCTGTAGAAATGCTTTTCGTGCTACACATCAGTTTGCCTCTGTTTCTCCCCACAGTCCAGGATCTATACTATTCTGAAGGAAATGTACAGAGTTGAGTTGAAAATGGACAGGGTCTGGGTTTTGACTAAATTATTACAAGGTCGTGCCTCTAATGCCAATCCCCGATCAAGAGCAAATGAGCTAAAAAACAAAACAAAATACAACACTCTACTTGTTCAGCCCTGTGGCATTGCTGGCTATTTATACAAAGTGTGTTTCTACAGAATATGCTTGCTTCTATTAAAAAAACATGGAAGTGCATCTAAGAAGTGAAGGTTTTTCTACAATCCTGGTGACATCTCAATGTTATTGTCCCCAAGGAGAGGGAAGCGGAAGTCATGGTTCCTAGGAGGAGACACTCTCCACCTTTCATGCCATTCTCATATTCAGCATGGCTTTTATTTTTCCTATTCAGAGTGTAGGGGAAGGGGCACGCTATCTGCCAGAGTTTATTCCCTATTTCTTACTGATTACATTGCTTCCAGAGGTGCTGGCCATCTTCTTCTTGTTTTTTTTCTTCTTTTGCAGTGCCTCTCTATTCCCTCTGAGGTTAAAAGATACTCTTTCTCGTTACTGGTATGTATATAAATACTATCCTTTATTCTGTGATACCCTTGCAATAGATCTGTCTTTTATTCACAGGCTTTTGGGTTATTTTAATAACAATTCATGTGCATGGAGGAGGGCTATTGTAGGCAGCTGCCCCTTACTGTTCTTGTCAAGAATACCTAACCCTATCTCCCAAAGTTAAGCACTAATTTTGCCAGTGGTATGAAGATCCCAAAATAGAACTGTGGCAGAGCTGATATATGTCATGACATATATTTAGATAAAACAGAACCTATGGTCAGACAATTCTAATCTGCTGTTCTATTATGACTATGTGTCTCAGATGACTAGTACATCCTGATCAAGTTAATCTTATTTTTAATCAAGCATCTATGTATTTTGTTCTCAAATCACTGGTTCACTCTTTGTTATTTGCTTTCCCCCTTTTTGCTGAATTGTTTTGATAATTAGCTTTCAGAACTACGGAATTCATAATGTTTTTATATGTAGGGTTGTGGATGAAATTGAAAAATTTCTCTATAGCCTGGAATAGCAGAAGCTGAGGACAGCACAGGAGAGGTCCCTATGCATGGGACCAAGGGTCCTGGGAGCCAGGGGGAAGGTAGAAAGACAAAACCAAGCTGCTCTCCATTCCCCAGTGGAGACCCACTGTGAGGAGCTGGGTCTGTGTAAGAGAACCCATTGGGATTAGAAGCAGAATAAGAAAAGTTTCAGGAATTTTCTGGAAGGCATAAGAAGTGAGAGGACAGAGGACTTTAGGGAAAGAGATTTTCAAAGTTAGAATTAAAGTAGAGCAATTAAATGAGGGTGGGGTTTAAGTTAGAGCTGTGTGAGGATCTGACTGAAGTGAAGGGAGGGGACCAGGACCTATGTTAACCTTTTGGTCTCATTCAGGTTTTAGACAATGCTGGATAAAAGCCCCATACGCACCTTAATGGAGGGCTCCACAAGAGAAGGCCACACTGATTTTGTTTTCTCAGGCACTTCTAGGTGAGTTGGATACCAGAGGAAGGAAGGCTGGCATGGGGTGTGGGTAGCTGAGTCATGAGATGAGCAGATGAAACACCCACCAAGAGAGATGGCAGGCAGAATGGTGAAATCCTGGTATAAACGACGGGTATGACATCAAATGAGAAAAAAAAAAAATCTTAAACTCTTAGTGGCAAGATGCTACATAGAGATTGAAAAACGCAGAACAGAACTAATTCCTAAGGGGGTGACCCATAGGTTCAAATTCCTTTTTAATTTAAGAGCTTTATGAGGAGCCCTAATTCTCCTTCCAGATGAATGGGCCCATGGCTCCATAGTTGTTTAGCTCAATGTATTAATCTGTTCTCATGCTGCTAATGAAGACATAACTGAGACTGGGCAATTTACAAAGGAAAGAGGTTTTACACTTCTACATAGCTAGGCAGATCTCACAATCATGGCAAATGGAGAAAGGGAAGCAAGACAGGTTTGCCTGGTGGCAGGCAAGAGAACATGTGCAGGGCAACTCCCCTTTATAAGACCATCAGATCTCATGAGACTTAGTTATTCACTATCATGCGAGCAGCACAGCAAAGACTGCCCCCCTGATTCAATTACCTCCTACTGGGTCCCAGCCATGACACGTGGGAATTATGGGATCTACAGTTCAAGATGATATTTTGATGGGGAAACAGCCAAACAATATCGCCCAGCCAGTGGTGGCTTCTTTTTACCTCTCTGAAGAGTGAGATGTGCTGCTTCCAGGCTGCTGAGGAGACAGAGTCAGGGCTTAGAATCCACCCAGAGAGGAGGTGGCATTGAGTCCCATGAGTTTCACCTAGGACTGACAGTTCATACTGTTCTTCTCCCTCTACCTTGCCCTTCTGATAAAATTCTGCTGACTCCACCCTCAGTTGTTCTCACAAACTCTGGGTCTTGAGCTTGCTTTGTTCACTTTCTGTAGCTCTTGTTCTGCTGACATTATATGTAACCTGTCTCTCCTCTGTATTTTAAATTCCTCCCTTTGCTTTTCTCTTTACCAAACCTAGATCTGTTCTTGTTTTACATGTTCTCCTGTCTCAGTGTGGACAGCTGGTAGGACTGATCTCCTCTCAGCACAGCCTAGAATTAGTGCCAGGTAAAGGTGAAAACTCAGGAGGCAGTGAACGATGATACCACCACAACCACCAATCCCTTCACTATTGTGTACTGAGGGTTCTCCATGCAAGAAGCTGTTTTACAGACAGAGGCCTCTGGCTAGTGCTTTTCATCCCTGGAGCCTGTCATATTTTCAGGACTTGGTGGCATCTACTCTGCTGGGGCAAATTGCAGGAGTGATTCACTTTGTTACAGTGGAATCTAAGAGAAGAATGATGTCTACACCCAAGCCATTCTTGTAGATAAGAAAAGCAAGTAGCCAGATTGTAGACTCATTTTAAGAGAATTTGCAAGGCAGCATGGGTGAAATGCCTCACTAAATCCCTACTTTGCCAATAAGATACTTCTTTTAGCTCAAGACTTTGAGATCTCCAAGTGTCTCTCATCAGAACACAGAGACATCCTCCACGAAGAAAATGTTTCATGCTATTACCAGTCAAGAGCCTGGAGTTAGTGAGGATAGCCAAGATCCAGAATCTTGAGGGGAATGGTAATCAGGACAGATGCTGGGCATTCTATTAGAAGTTCAGGAGCCACCACGCACCCAGTGTAGGTGTGCAGATAAAATATTTACCAAGGACTTAAGATGTCACCATAGGTAAATGTGGCCTGTGTCCAAGCTTTCCAGGGACAATGTTGCTCATTAATGATCCCTCTGCTCACTCTTTTCTGTTCCCTACTACCTGATCACAACTTAGGCAAGCAATGTTTATTCTGCATCATTCCGTTCCACATTAGAATTATTTACAGCTGGCAGGTAAATATCCTGTTCCCAGGGTTGAGATAGTAAGCATGATACCCATTTATGCTGTTTCTAGGAAAAGAACCATTGTACTTAGGAACAGGATACGAAGCAGGGAGCAGCGTACCTGCGATTTGAGGCCTCAACTGTTTCACTGAACATTCAGGCACTGCACTGGGTTGAACAATGTCCTTCCAAACGTCAAGCCCACCCAAAACCTGTTAGCTTGACCTTATTTGGAAATAGGGTGTTTGCAGATGTAAACAAGTTAAGACGAGCTCATGTGGATTCAGGCAGGCTATAAACTCAATATAACTAGTGTCCTTATAAGAAGAGAAAGTCTGGACACATAGACACAGATACCCAGAGGGAACAATGCCATGTGAACACAGAGGCAGAGATTAGAATTGTGCTGTCACAAGCCAAGGAATTATCAGCAAGCACAAGGTGGAAGGAAAAAGCAAGGGTCAGAAACATCCCTTGAACCTCTAGGGGGAGCTTGGCCCTGCCAGCACTTTGATTTCAGACTTCTAGTCTCCAGAACAGTGAGAGAATCAATTGATGTGTTTTTCAGACATCCAATTTGTGGTAATTTGTTTTGGCATTCCCAGAAAACTAGGACAGGCCCATTGTAATAGGACTTTTTTTTTTCCAATCTCTTCTCCCTTTTCTAATTTTCTAACATGCTATACTCAAACCACACTCTACCTTTGTGGGTGCTTCATTGAACAGTGTTTTTCATTATCGTCCTCCTCATCATAAAACCTAACACACTGCCAGCCCTTAATACACCCTAGGTCCTTAAAATCATATCTGCAATAGCAAATGTGAATACCCATCTTTTTTATAAGATGAGGAAATTAAGCTGCAGATATATGATCCCTAAATTTATATGTCTGGCAAGACAAGGAGCCAATTTTGAAACTTGACAATCTGTTTCCAATATCTTAGCCATTTCACAATTCTACGGCCTTCAACTTTCTTCTCTAGCTTACAAACTCCTTCTTATGCTTCTGTATGCTCTTCCACAGTCTTCCCAGATGCTCTCTCTCCTTTGTTCCTTGGAAACATGCTTCCTTTCCTTCCCTTCTCTGAGGTCCTACAGCCTTATATTTTTCTCCCCATATCATTGTCTTCCACCTTTACCTTTCATGAAGTGTTTGTACATGGTGCTGTCTTCTGAACAATGAGAGATTTCTTAAGGTCTACTCTGGATCTAATTTAAGAAGATATAGAGAGGTCCTATCAGCCTCCATAACGTTCTGATGGAGATTTTTTACTATGCTTCCCTTCTAACTCTTTTCTCCTTCACTGGACATTCCTCATACTGCTGCCTGGAGTCCAAAGAAATGATTTCCTTACGCCTTTCTCCCCTCACACCCTCACTCCATGCCCAGGGCATCTTTGTGACATAGACCCATTCCTCCACACCCCATTCTTGCTTGCTAGTCTTCTGATTTTGCAGAGTTCTTTCCAAGGAGGTGGCTAGACGTTGTGCCAATCAGAATTGTGTGAATATTAATGGCAGGGAGGCAGCTTACAATCCCCCCATCCCCTTCTACATCCAGGTGATGTGTGCACATATTAGCAGGAAAAAACGCTTTAACAACTTTGAGGCCATTTACAGACTAGTGAGGAGGAGATTTTTGATATGAGGAGACAGGTTCCTTTCCCTGGTATTTCCATATAATGCCACCTACTGTCCCTTTTAGCATTATCTGGTGCCTGATGAGACTTGGTATCCTTGACAAATGAGCAGCAGTCCCAAGGCAAGAGCAGAATCCTTTGTTAATACCCTAAAGTTGAAACCAGTTGAGCTTATGTATGTTGGATATCTAATGAAATTAAATTTTTCTTTTGCTTTTCAATAGTCTTAGTCCCACAGGTAAATAGGAGAATGAAGATCAATATTCAGGCTCAATCCTATATTCTTGGGCAAATAGGAATTGTCAGTCTGCCATCAATTCCAAAGAAATTCAGCCATTATACCTCTTGGATCCAAGGGTTATGGCAACTGATTTAATTCTAAAGTTTATGCTTCAGGCAAAATTATACTCAAGTAAGATTTATAATCACTCACCTTCATCTAAGAGACACCAATAATACAAAGCTCTGGCATTAGCATTACTATTAAAAGCCATTCTATACATTTTATGCATTAGAGTATGTCTCTGAAAATGATAGAATCTAAGACAGACTATCAAGATTAGTAGAGTTAAATTTCTTCTCTGAGATGGATATCCTGACCCAAGTATAAGAGTCATGTGAAATCCTCTGGAGAGGTAGGCAAGAAAGCTGTTATTACAGACATTTTATCATCTAGAAAACCAAGATCCAGGAAGAGAATTTATTGTGTTGAAATTACAGTTAACATGTTCTCGAGCCAAATGGGAGCCCAGGTCACCAGATGCCGTGCTCTTCTCCTCTAGGAGACCAGCATCCCCACCCTGTGGTTAGGCGACCCCTCAACTGATTATGCCTGTACCTCTCCACAAAGGCCTTTGAGATCAAGGTGTCACCGGATCACCATAGATCTTGTTGCAAGTTTGTATTCTATGCTTGCTTTTTCAAGTTTAAGGGCTTTTTAAAAACACAACTTGAAACTCTAGCTTTCTAGATCTCTTATAGTGTACAGCTTTTCATAACTGAGCTGTATTAAAAGCTTGTTTATTCACTTTACAGAAATCTATGTGAGAGTCACTTTAGAAAACCCCTTACCAGCATCAAACATGGCTAATTTTTGTACCTCAATTTAAAAATCATGTTATAAATGACTATCCCATTCCTATGGCCTAAGAAAGACAAGTATTTAAAGGGCACCTGAAATATTCCTTTGTAACTTCTCCTGAACTTAAAGGAGAAAGAAAATATTTAAAAACCCCAAGGTTGTGTAAAGAGTAAATTCTAAGAATTTCATATCTTCTTTGCACTTATATTCTGCCAATTTCTAAAAATTAAAATATAAAATGATCCCAGGCAGTCTTGTGTGCTTTCTAAAATGTTTAGAATCTGCTATTAGTTTTGAATATTTTTCATCCAGTCCACAATTCTTATCTCTAGATGTCTGGTACATTTTTTTTTGCTTGTTTAGTGATATTCTGTATTCATGAATATAATGTCCCTTTAGCACTTTAGTTACTCTTTCCTTTTCACACCCTACATCACCCTCATTATTATTTGTTCAATGTCAAGGCAGACATTGATAGATTTTGTAGTCCATGAAGGTAGAGCCATGCTGAATACATGCTCAATAAATGATGAACGAATGGGTGATAAACTAATAAAGGAATGAATAAATGCTGATATAACCAAGTTCCTGTGTTTGGTACCTAAAAAAGCCCAACAGCTTTATTCTGTTTTATCATCATAAATGTCCACCTCTAGACATACACTGACCTTGACCTAAACCCTCTTGAATGGACTCTTATACAAAATTAGACAAACCCACATTCCCACACGTGTGTGTCACAAAAATATGGTGATCAAAGGTTGGCAGAAAGACACACCTCCCCAATATGCCAGTAGTTCAGGACACTTTACTGAGTGCCTGAAAATAACCCAAAAGGCAATGGTCAACAATATCATAAGTGTGATGAGACAAGGTACAATGAAGAAACCCAGAGGGCAGCCTAAGATTCTGGGGAGGCTGCCTGCATGGAGGAGGTGATGCTGCTGTAACTACTGATCCCCCCTCCCTACAGTGACCTGGTCACAGAGTGTGCTAGGCAGCATTGTTCCACTGCTATCATTTCACAATTCACTGGGGACATTGCATTCAATACATTTTTCCTGATTGATTTTACCTGGGACAATGACTAACTTATTGTGTAAGCTACTCAGAGAAAGGAGCTTAATTGCCTTAATGTTTAGCATTTAGGGTCCATCCCAGCAGCACACACAAATCCTGGAATGCTATTTGAAGAAGACAATGAGACTAACAACATTTTTATTTTTATATGGGCTCTTGTTATCTCTGTAGACAGTATGCAGCCTCTCTCGCCTCTCTCTTTGCTTTTAGGCAGCCAAATTTTAACAATTATTCCAGGAGAAGACATCTTTAAAATGGTTTGAAAAGGTAATCCCATTGCCCATAAGATCTGAGCCTTAGGAAGCTTTTGGGATAAATCAACGTTGGTCTTCTCCCCGTTAATACACCTATTCCTATTTCTCATAGTTCAGTGCCTTTCTCTTTTGATTCGCTCTCTCTCCTATGTGTCTGCACCTGGGGGAGATTTTAGGAGGTTTTGAACTTATCTCTTATCTTAATCTTCCAATAAAAATGAGACCATCCTTTGTGTTTCAGAAGATAGCTTTGTAAAGCGGCTTCAGAAAGCTGCGGTTTTGAGACTTACTGAAGGGTGGTGGATTTATGCAGTTCCATTTTACCAGCAGTGACAGACTCTGCCAAACCTGGACTGATTTATTTGGAGGCACTGCAGTCACATGTTCCATCTTCATTTCTGGTAGTGTTAAGTAGGGCTTCTCTTCATACTGCCTCCTGCTAGGCTTGGGAATGGAAGAAATGGTGGCTTCTGGGTACCAAAGATCAAGATTATTTCCTGAAAAGTGACTGACATGTGGAGTGTGTGTATGTGTGTGTGTGGTGTGTGTATGTGTGTGCACTCTGGGGTCTGTGACCTTCAGGGACCTACTGGGACTGCCCATGGGTTCTGGAGGCATAGAAAAGAAATGCTTGGTGTTGTCTGAAAAGCTTATCCAGTGGCTAATAGAAAACAATGGCAGCTGCTTCGCCTTTTGTTTTAACCTGTGTAATATTTATTTTTATGTTTATATTTATCTGTGCTGTCTTGACTCACTAGCCTATTTTAAAGTATTGGATAAAGATTAGTCAAGTTCCCTTCTTGAGCAGTTGATTAAGTTCACACCCAAACTACATGCCTTATGGGATTCTCACACACCTCACACTCCAGGGCCACTGTGCCCCAGGCCTCATGCCCGGGGTCCTAGTAACAGACAAGTAGGACAGCACTTATGACCCAGAAATTACTCAAATTAGCCAATCCAAAGGGAGCCTGTGAAACCTAGTCACACCCTACTTGCCATGCATAGGCTGCCCCTGCAACCCCAGCAAGCTGCTACCCTGCCTCTGGGTGGGTGCTGCTATGTGGCCCTGCCAGGTACCCTTCTCTCATTCAGAGCTGCAAGTAATAAAATGTTCTACCTTTCATCTATCCAAGAGTCATTATGTTATGTCTTGCCATCAAAGGTACTTTGTAAAAGAACAAGACACCACCGTTTAAGAGGCCTTCGTTTTCAGGAACTGAATGCATGGACTCAATTGACTTAAGCAATAAGAAAATTTTCTCTCTTCTGTAGCAAGAAATCCAAAAGATGTCAGCTTCAGGTACACACTGCTGAAGGGTTACTTTCCTTTTCTCTGTAGTTCCCAAGGCTCTTTACTCCTTAAATGTTGATTTTTCCTTTAGGCTGATAACAAGATAATTGCCATTATTCTAGGCATCCTGACCAGACATAGCAATGGCTATAAGTAAGAAGACGAAAAGGAGACAAAACTCTTTCTGTTATCTGCTTTAAAAGAGAAAAAAAACAAAACAAAACTCTTTGAGAAACTATACCTCCCTATACCCAAAAGACTTTCCCAGGAAGATCATCAGACAAAATCCTATGGTATATTACCTCCCTAATACTACACCAATCACTAAAAAAGGAAGCACCATCAGATTTGATTGAACAGAATTCTGAATGAGGCGTCTCCTTGGAAGCTCATGGCAACATGGAGAAAGTTACATGCCAGAAAAACAAAATTGTGGATCTGCTTTTTTGTTTGTCTTGTTTTACTTTGTTCAATTTTTGGTTAAGAGGAAAGTACCAATGGATGTTGACTAGGGAACCCACAGTGTCTGCCGCACCTAGGTATGCAGCTTATTTATCTTTACCTTCTAAACTTACTTTTACAAGCTCTTATTACCAGCCTTATCACCTTGGGCAAGTTATTTAGACTCTTTGAGCTTGGATTTCCTCATCTATAGTGTAATGTTAGGAAAAATTTTCCATGCACATTTCTCATTTTTAATCTATAGGCCAAAGTGTAACATGACCAATGGCTGGTATTTCTTTACTTTTTAGACAAAGTCTTATCTTCCTATGTGAGGAATTCACTGTAGAATGTGAATATTTCTGAGAAGATGAGTAACTTACTCTACCTCTGAGAGGTGGCTGATGTTAGATGCTGCTCTGTGATCAGGATTGACAGGGCAAAGCAGAAACATGGAAGAGCCTAAACATAATGGGAATGTGACATTTGAGGGTGGGACAGGGCAGCACTAAATCCTATTTATCCTCTACATGACTCCTCTTATTCCTAGCATGGTAAAATATCCCAATGCCTGTGATGAAAGATGTTAAGAGAGATAGAAGATACTTACAGGGAAATAACCAGGCATAGAAACTTGGAAACTTCTCTCCCAAACCATAAGAGTAATGCCTTACTAGTGAAAGCCACAGGGAAATGGGTGAACTGAGGTTGCTGCGGTGGAAGAACATTGGATCAGGAGACAAACACCAAGTTCAAGTTCAGCTTCACCATTTCACTCAATTTTACCCTGAGTAAGTCCTGAGCCTGTTTTAGCCCCCATCCCCATCTATCAAATGACAATAAATGTGTCTGCCTCCAACCTCTCAAGGAACCATGAGAATAGAATGAAATGATGGAAATAAAAATTTGAAAAACATTGTCATCGATGTGGATGAGTATATGCTCTGTGTCTTTCAAGGTAGCTGAGTCCCCACACCTACCATCTCTTTTTACTAGTCAGATTAACCAGCATATTTACAATTTGAAAAGAAATAGCTGGGCTGAGAATATTTTCTAATGTGAGAGTTTTGGAAAATTGACAATGCAAAATCCAGTCTACTTTCCCGTAAGTAACTGATGTGAGACAGTACTCAGGAAAAATTCTTGCCAAGTGATTCTTTGCTAATAGCATATATACACAGAGATGTATAAAGATGGAGCACCACTATTGAAGATACACAGATAAGGCAAAGGCAATTCAGTGTCTCAATGAAATAATGGCAAGACAATGAAACAAATGTGGCAGCCTTCCGCAGTCTATAACACCTAAGAGACTATTCATTTACTGCTTGAAAACTTCTCAAGCAGAGTCTTCTAGCCCTTGTTGGTGACAATTATCTTAGTTCCTTTGAAGACATCTCCTTCAGGAGGGTAATCTCAGGTTGGGGGATCATTTCCAGGATAGCTCTTGCCTATAAAACAGCTTTATTGCAGTTTTGAATTATTAATTGTTCCCTAATTAGTTTCTGTAATCACGGATGTCCTTTCATCTCCAATGATGCGATCACTATAATTTTTGTAAATAAAAAGACTAAAGACATGGACTTCAAATGCTCAGTAGTGGCACAGTTGGGGATCACATGTCTGCTTGGATGATGTCTATGTTTGTTTAAGGCCCTGTGGTTTGTGGGACTCTAGGACTGAATTCTAGGTTTTCCCACGCAGCTACTGCTCTGAGAATGTGTGTGTTTGTGTATGTGTGCTCATGTGCATTTGTGTGTGTTTGTGTGTGTGCAAACACAATGGTGGCAGGGACTAGGTGAGGTTGACTCCAAAGGCCTGCACCCTGTCTCTGCTCCTTAACTCACTAGGTTAGCCAGAGATAGGCAATGTCCCTTCCTGGCTTTGGGCTTCTTGTCTGTGTAACACCAATATCATAAAACCTGCTCTGCTTATTTCATGGGGCCTTCATCAAAATTAAACGGTACATCATAAGAAAGCACTTATAAAGGAGTTACTGTCGAAGTCACTCATCAGGCACTGAGCAAACAGAACCCCTAACCAATTCTTAGCAGCCAGTTTATACCCAACTCTTTTCATATAGTATTTCTAGCTTTCTTCAGCTAACACATTTCTTCCTTCTCTTAGCTGCTGTAATAGAACCAATAAATTTCATACAACTCAGCCCCAAATTACTGTCATATGTATTGGTTTCTATGTGAGTCTTGTCTCTATGGGTGAACTTTAAGATGCTTGCATTTGGAGCCGATGCCTTACATAAGAGGTGATAGACTACTTAAGATCAATTGTTTTGGAGTCATCAGACATTGGAACGAATCCTGGTTTGGCCTACAAATTTGCTTGATCTCTTTTAAGCCTTAGCTATTTTTCTGAAAAATGTGAATAATCTATCTCATTAATATCTAACTCAAAAATTTGGTGTGATTGTTAAATAAGGCGAAACATCTACACCCTTTAAGATGGTTTCTGGAAAATATAATAGTAAGTACTTAACAAAGGTAGTTATGATTACTTAATAATAGTAGCCAAAAATGTGATAGGATTATCTGGAATTATGATATTCTAAGAGCTTAAGGTACATTTAGAATCAGTGAAGAAAAGTTACATTCAAATTCAACACAGGGTTTAGTCTTTGGTGTTTTTGAATAGAATTTTAATTTGTTAACTGTTATAACCTGACTATACTTTTGGTACTTCAGGTGTCTTTATTACTCCCAGAGAACACAATTGGTGACTTGGGCTCTTGAGTATTTTCATGGTGTTCTTGTTCTTACAGATTTGTCAGGCTAGTACTCTTTTATATGGAAAAGGCTGCCATAGGCCTGACCTGGCCTCCCTTTCTGCTCTAGTTTCTGATCTGTTCCCACAGTTCTCTGTGCAAAGCCTCTGATCATCTCACACGTGACCTGGTCTGTATGTCTTGCCAGTTGATTCTACAAGGCTGTCTCCTACTTTGAGTGCAAGAGTTCAGCAGTACCAAAGAGGCAGAACTTTACTTTCTGTCTTTCAGGTAGACTCTTCTACCTGGGCTTTATATTATGGCAAACTAGAATTTTTTATAGCAACATCATTAAGTACTAGGAAGAAGCTATCATATGCCCTGTGCCTAGGTCTTGGTTAGAGGTACAATAAACTCCAAGTATCCAGTTATGCCCTCCAAAAGCCATTTGGTACATGGGATGAGTCTCATGGAAAGCTAACACAGATCAGAGCAGCAACCCTCGTCAGAAGTCCTCCACTTTCTGAGACTGCCATTTTCTTTTTCTTTCTTTCTTTCTTTTTTTCAGACGGACTTTCTCTCTTGTTGCTCAGGCTGGATTGCAATAGTGTGATCTCAGCTCACTGAAACCTCTGCCTCCCAGGTTCAAGAGATTCTCCTGCCTCAGCCTCCCAAGTAGCTGGGATTACAGGCATGTGCCACCCCCCCCGGCTATTTTTTTTTTTTTTTTTTTTTTTTTTTTTTTTTTTTTTTGTATTTTTAGTAGAGACAGGATTTCACCATTCTGGCCAGGCTGGTCTTGCACTCCTGACCTCAGGTGATCCACCTGCCTCGGCCTCCCAAAATGCTGGGATTTCAGGTGTGAGCCACCACACCTGGCCAAGACTGCTATTTTCTTCAAGATCTTAGTAAAAAAAAATGAAATGTAAAGGTACATACTATGAGAAGTCTGCTGTGTGCCCTGCAAAGATGCTTGAGATAGGAAAAAGAAGTGTGATTTTCTTTGCATCAGTCATTGATGAAGCTGCCTGGTCTCTGCTGTTGCTGTTTCCAGATTGTGGCCCTCAGCTCCCAAGACTGGCTTGATTTTCATCATAGTAGGCTACTCTTTCTCCCTTCATTTCCTAAAAATATATCACTCAAAAATGTTAATTTGATAAATACTTACTGAAAGTTACGAAGATACTGAGAGGTAGTGCTAGGGCAAGGAAGGAAAAAAAACCAAGGTCAATGTCAAACAACACGATTGCCTGAAATTTCCCAGCCAACACCTGGGGCCCTAGATTGCCCTGGTGGGTCGGCCTCTCTTCTTCTCCTTTGCCTCATATCTTTCTGCTTCTTGCTCTTTCTGGGATTCTCTTCTCCTATCCCTCATAAGACAGTGAACAATTCTCAAATGCATCATACTTTTACGGGCAGAAAAACTTTTAGTGTTCATTGTGTTTTATTCTTTCCTTCCAGAAATTCCTGGGAAAAATTAGGAGGATGGGGTTGTTATGTATACTACCATATGACAACTATCAATTTGTTTGAAACATAAAAATCTAATTGTCATTTTTGGTGATTTATCTAACTTCCCTTATATACAGAGGCAGCTCAGTCACTTTTTTTTTTTTTTTTAATAAATTACCTGCAGCAAGTTTACAGTAAGCAAGGAGGGGGAGGTTGCTGTGGAGGAAGATATTTGGAGGAGGCAACAAAAATATGGCTTTAACCTGAGTCCTAAGGTCTTCAGAGTAAGGTTGAAAAGGAAGGGGAAGAAATATGACAATATGACAGAGTTCTAGCTCCTTTGCAATCAGGTGTGTTGTGGCCAATGGAATGGGTGAGCATAATGCGGGCCGTTCTTCGGTTATGCACTGATACACTGTCCCTCTGCCAGCTGAATCAATAGGGTGCTGAGGGCCTGGAGGAGGGAGCAACAGGTACAAGAAGACTGGATCTCTGAAGTCTGGACTGCTTGAAGCAGAACTCTTCTGCCAACATATAATGGGCTTTGAAAAATCTCCACATAATTTTTCTCTCTATCAAGAGAAGTGAGTAGTATGCTGGTTAATCTCTACATCTACTTTTATTTGGGTCTTCCTCTCTACGTGAAGAAGGATCTGTGTGTTTATTGAATAGAGTCCTTTCCTTATCTTTAGTACTAGCCTCAGCAGTCACCCGATAATCTTTCCTAATTTCTAAGTGACTGTTAGCTCTGTATTTCAGTAGTAGCTCAGTTGATATTAGGATAGTTTAAATGAAGAGGCTAGCATTTTCTTTATTCCTTCGGATGAATATGAAGAAGTAACAGACTTCTTTGAAAAGGGATTGGTAACTTGTTCAGTAAAGGGCCAGATGGTAAACACTTTAGGTTTTGTAGGACACACAATTTCTACCATGACTATTTCACTCTGATGTAGCAAGAAAGCAGCTACAGAGAATAAGAGGAATGAGGATAAGTTTGCTCCAATAAAATTGTATTTATAAGAACAGGCAGCAGGCCAGATTTGGCTTTAAGTCATAGTTTTTGATAATCCCCATTTTAGAATATTCCTTAGGCCTTCATGATTTCCCGTAGGATGAAGAGTATGTATCTTCCCATCCAATAGTGAGCACCTTAATGACCGTAATAATGAAACATGCATCTCTTCATATCAGAGAGTGGGGCCAGTGCCTGGAAACCAACAACATCAATCAATGTTTCTTAATTCAAAGTGAACTGGAATCTGGTAAGCTTTAAACAGGGGGGTAACAGCCACCCTGGGGTAAGAAGAAGTCAATGCATATTCAATATGAAATCCGTTTTTAATACTTCTTTTTTTCTTTTTCCTATCTAAATTCTACTGTTTTCACTTTTGTGACTGGATTACATTTGAATGATAGCACCAGGAAGGTGAAGAAAAATGATTAAATCATCACTCTTAAGTCCAGTATCGGGATATGTCAATACATATGTAGATATATGTATTACATATGCATGCATAAATGTATGTGTGCATATCATTTATATCTATAAATTTAAAATCAATAAGATTAAATATTTATATTTGGTAATTTTTTTTTACAAGAAAATATAATAATCTCATATCCCTATATAGACAAATAACCTCAACCTAACTTTTATCTTTTATTTATTTAAGTACAAAGGTGACCAAGAAATATTTTTGAATGAGCAAAAATCATATTTTGCTATAATCTCCTTTGTAATACTGTGGAATTTTTTATTTAGCATGTAGATATTTAGTTTAAAAATTAAATTTCATTGGTTAAAATTATGTCTACACTGATAAATTGTTTATACTGATAAATTGTTTATTAACAATCCAAATTATGTTTATTCCAATGTTTTTTTCACTTCTTTTTGAGTATTTATTAATGCGTTAACATAAAATTATAAAAAGGTCAAGATATGTGCCAAAATTTGTGACTTTTTCTTTCTTTCTTTCTTTTATTTATTTTTCTTTCTTTCTATCTATTTTTATTGCATTTTAGGTTTTGGGGTACATGTGAAGAACATGCAAGATTGTTGCATAGGTACACAAATAGCAGTGTGATTTCCTGCCTTCCTCCCCTTCACCTATATCTGGCATTTCTCCCCATACTATCTCTCCCCACCTCCCCATCCCCCCGTCCCTCCCCCATTTCCCCCCAGCAGACCTCAGTGTGTAGTGCTCCACTCCCTGTGTCCATGTGTTCTCATTGTTCAACACCTGCCTATGAGTGAGAACATGTGGTGTTTGATTTTCTGCTCCTGTGTCAGTTTGCTGAGAATGATGGTTTCCAGGTTCATCTAAGTTTTGATAAATTTACAGATGGGCTGGAATTTGAATTAAGGCAAAACAAATAATCGGCCTGCTCTATTTTCAACCAAATTTATAAAATAAGGGATATTCGTTGTTTCATAAATGTTGGAGTGAGAACCCAAGTAGAATTTGAGAAAGAAAGAAAATTGGCCATTTCCTTATGACTTAGTAGAAAACTCTGATGAAAGGAGTAGCCAAATCAATTCAGTTCATCCCACATTTATCAAGTTACTGGTTTGTAAGTCTTTGGCTTTGATTTTACCCAAATGAGCTTATATTGTGGCTAAGGAGAGCCCATGCAAGAAGTCAAGTAATGCAACACAATCCATGAGGCCAATATTACCCTGATACTAAATTCAGGCAAAGATATCACAAGAAAATAAAACTACGGACCACTTTCTGTTATGAATAATGATGCAAAAGTCCTCACTAAAAGAGTAGCAAGCTGATTCCAAACATGTAAAAAGAACCATATAACATGATCAAGTGGAATTTATCCCAGTAATGTGAGATTTGTTTAACCTGTGAAAATCATTTGATGGAATGCACCATATCAGTAGAACAACGAACAATAGCCACATAAATATTCCAATAGATGCAGAAAGAGCATTTTATAAACCCAATACTCATTATTGATAAAACCACCACTATGACAACACTCAACACACCAGGAATAGAAGGTGGCTTTTTCATCATAATAAAGAGTATCTACAGAAAACCTACATGGAACATAACACTTAAAGATCAAAGACTGAATGCTTTTCCCTTAAGATCAGGAACAAGACATGAATGTCTGCTTTTTTCAGTTTCATTTAGCATACAGTGAGGTTCTAATAAGGGCAATTAGACAAATAAAAAAGAAAAAAATAGCATTCAAATTTGAAAAGAAGTAAAATTATCTCTTTATACAGGTGACATGATCTTGTGTATAAAAAAATCTTATGAAATTCACAAGAGATCTATTAGGGATAATAAATGAATTTATCAAGTTTACAGGATATACAAATACCAGTTGTATTTCTTTACACTAGAGATGAATAATCCAAAATAAAATTAAAAATACAATTCAATTTAAATTATACTAAAAATAATAAAACATTTAGGAATAAATTTAACAAAAGAAATGTAAAACTTATACTCTGAAAACTATAAAAACTTGTTGAAAATAGTAAAGAACTTTTAAGTGAATGGAAAGAAAGCCTGTGTTTATGAGTTGCAAGACCTAATATTTTAAGATGCCAATTCTATTCAAACTGATCTACAGATTCAACACAATCTCAGCTTCCATTTTGGAAGAAATTGATAAGTAAATGCTAACATTCATTTGCAAATGAAGGGATATCAGAACAGCCAAAACAGCCTTGAATCAGGGAAAAGCTGGAGGACTCACTCTTTACATTTTCTAAACTTACCGCAAAAGCAGTGTGTACAGGCGTAAGAAAAGACATATAGATCATTGAAACAAAACTGGGATTCCAGAAATAAACCATTATATATATGGTTAATTAGTTTTAACAAGGGTGTCAATATAATTCAAAGGGGAAAATTATATTTTCAATAAATGGTGCTGGGACATCCTGAGATCTATTGACATATAAAAGAATGAATTTGGACACTTTCCTTACACCAAACACAAAAATACTCAAAATGGATCAGAAACTTAAATGTAAAACGTAAAATTATCAAACTCTTTTAGGAAAACTTGGGAGTAAATCTTCTTAAATACAACACCAAAAAAAGGACAAGTGACAAATAGATAAATTGGACTTTATAAAAATTAAAATCTTTTGTACTTGAAAAGACATCATCAAGTGAAAATATATGGCTATAATCAAAAAGACAGATAATAACATGTGGTGGTAAAATATAGAGAAATTAGAATCCTTGAGAATTGCTGGTGGGAATTTAAAATGGTGAAGTCAGTTGGGAAAATAGTTTGACAGTTCCTCAAAAGGTTAAACATGGAGTTATCACATGACCCAGCAATTTTACCCCTAGGTATATATGCTAGAGAAATGAAAAAGTAGGTCCATACAAAAACCTGTGAATGGATATTCATAGTAGCATTATCCATAGTAGCAAAAATGTATAAAGAACTCAAATTTCCACCAAATGTCTAACAAATAAATAAATGTGGTCTCTCCATAAAAGAGAATATTATTAAACCATAAAAATGAATGAAGTAGGGATATATGTTAAAACTTGAATGGATCTCATTATGCTGAGTAAATAAAAGCAAAAGACCATATATTGTAAGATTCTATTTTTATGAAAGATCTTAACTAGACAAATGCATAGAAACAGAAAGTAGCTTAGTGATTGCTTACGGCTGGATAAATTGAGGAGAAATAAGTGACTGCTAATGGATACAGCATTCCATTTGGTTGCAATTAAAATGTTCTATTATTGATGGTAGTAGTGGTTGTACAGCTCTGTAACTATATGAAACCATTGAATTATTTACTTTAAATGAATAAGTTGTAAGGTGAATAAATTATATTTCAATAAAGCCATTAACACAATTTCTTAGAAAGTCAAATAAGTCAAGAAAGAAATAGATTACAAAAATGGTAATGCCAACTTACCATATAAAAATCATAAGCATCATTGAAGGTTGGAAGAAAAAGACAGGAAGAGAGGGAACAGGAGGGAAGGAGAGCCCTAAAGGGAAGAGGTGCACCTATTACTCTGAAATAGTAACTTAGAGAAACGATTTGTCCTTTTGTTGTTCTGGTTCTGAGGTTCACAGCGAGGCTAAAAGCAAAAGCCCTAATTCATTTCCATTTTCCAAAATGTGCCTTTGTGCCTATTGTAACCTTTTTGCAACCTTTGTGCATTAAAGGATCGGTGCATTAAAGGATCACTGCCCATGAATGATAACTTCATGGCATATCCACCAGTTTTCACATACGTGGGTATCAGAAAGTAAATGAAGTGTCTGGGGGAAACGCAGTGTACTCTTTCTCAGGGAAGAAATTTGAAACTCTTTTTTAGGATGTGGTATGGACATCCTACTCCAGTATAGCAAAGTGCAAGATAAACTAATCAAACAGAGCCAAAATAGGGCCCAAGGGAACAATTCCTATCTATCTCTGGAACAAATGTTAAAATGAAAATCGGTCAATAGAATGTGTAGATCAAAACAAGCCTTAGGGCCATGCTCTGAGAGGAAGGATGCCTAAAATTGTTCTAGACCTGGAGACATTCCCTGGCGTCTCTATTCTCTGAGCCTTGTCACTACTGGACCCTCATTATAATTGTGCACTGCACCCCACCCTCCAACCCAGAGAATTTCTTTTATTGCTGTTTAACATTGTGCACAATGAGGCCCATGCATAGTCTTCCTGAGAGGCTGTTTACAGTAAACTCCAGATACCATAGACCTAAAATATCTCTGTATCCAACATAATGAGAACTTCTATGCCAAAAGTCCTGTTTGTGTGGCAAGGACTCCTAGGTATCACTTCATTGGGATACCTTATACTTCTGCAGTTTCTACAGGATTTCTGGTTCTCTCCTCTAGGGAATTGCTGCAGTATTAAAGAGAATGACAAGTCTGAAACCCTTTGGGTCTGAAATACTGGTGGTTAGAGTTTGGGGACATCTGACAATTGTAAGGGAGACAGGAGTGGCTGAGTCTAGAGGGCCTGAAGTAGAAGGGAAGACCTCTGGAGAGGAAAAATGACTCCTGCACCTCCAAATGACTAACAGCCCAGAAGGATGGCCCAACCCTCAGCAAAGAGCATACCTAAGAAGGCCTTGTTGTCATCAGGACTTCTCAATCCCCATGTGAGAGGCCCTGAACAAGTGCCAAGTGCTGCATTTGGTTCTCATATCGGGTCTTTCCCATCTCCCTGTGGTCATGTGAGGAGAGGTCTTTTCCAAGAATTCTACAGTTTCTCTTTGTGCACTTGTCCCCGCTAACCCCCAAACACACCCCCCACAAATCCCTGAGAAGACTGAAGGACCTGCCATGCGGTGCTCTATGGGCAGGCCTCAGAGCAATGCTACCCCCTACTTAATGACCTCAGGAAGAAGACAGACCTGCATTTCTCTGTCAGAGTCCCTTTGCCTTGCTCTCTGCTTCCGTGAGTTGAGCTCTTGTTACCACATTAGCTAATGTAGTACTGCAGGCAGGTCTGGTGGTGCAGTAGAAGTCACTAAAATGCTTGTCAAGAACATAAGCTGTGGAGTCACTGCTTGATTTTGAACTCCAGCTCTGCTACCTCCTAGCTGAGAGTCTAGCTAAATTGCTTTGCCCCTCTGCATCTATTTTCCACAACTACCTAAAAGAAATAATAACTATACCACCTCATAGCATTATTATGGTGAGATAATACATGCAAACTACATAGTGTAGTTCTTGACACACAGTAAATGTTCAAATAATCTTAGATATTAATGTTACATGTCGGCTAGCAAGTGCTCCATTTCTTGTATGCACATCATATTTTAATGGTGGTATGTGACTGGATTGATGTATTTGGAGAAAGTTCTGAAACTGTAAACTGGAGAGTTCAGTCCAAATTATTACACTAGTCCCTCTACTCAGAAGCAATTGCACACACACATGAAGCCTGTCTCTTCCCAACTCCAACTGTAAAATGCAGATGGGAGGTAAAGGCATAAAGTGTTATGTCTGCTGGAGGGCTTGAGGATGGTTTATAGCAGATTAATCAAAGTCATTGAGGTGACTTTTTTTCTAGACATCAGCATTTTGGTCCTTTAGTTTCTTACAAGATACAAACATGACTAATACTGTAATCTAATTAATTGTTCTGTGCACAAACACTAATTGCAAAGAGATACACTCTAATACTAGCTGTATACGGAGTGTGAAGCAGCCAGCTAGTTTTTGAAAGAAGAATAAAGAACTCATTTCTTGGAAAGGAAAATGAAAGAATAAAAGTGATTGGATTTAGTCTAGTAAAATCCATCAGGATAAAACATACCCTTGTTTTCTTACCTTTTTGATGAGATTGCTGTGTGATTCATGCGTCTTATCTTTGTAGGGATATTAGAATTGTGACAAACATCCGGCTGAGTATTTTGCTCTGTGAATGAACGTCAAGAGTATTATTTAAGCTGGATGTGGAACACCTATATTACCAAACGTTTCATCTACAATATATGGACTTTAGCCCCTATCCTATAATAATTTTAAAATCGTGACCTCTCAAACCTGGTTGAGGAATGATTTTCTTACTCTATGTTTTGTTTGACTTTGTATTTAAACACAATCTAACGCCTAACAGGTGACTGTCATAATTTCTGACACACAAATTACTCAATAAAAACTTGCTAAATGAATGAATGAAAAAATGAGAATAGCTAGATGTGGTTGGAAAAGACAGAGTATACATTCCATGAAAGGTCAGAAAGAAGATTTTATATACGAATGAAAACATACACAGTTCACTTTACAAGTAAGTAAAAAGACATTGACCATATGTTATCATTGGAAAGTCTCTAGAAGAATGAATTGCCAACTACACGTTTCTATCAGTACCTCTTTCTTTCGACTAATATTACACATTTCAGTTAAAACTTTATGCCTGGTTAAAGATCAGGCAAAGTAGCTCATGTCTATAATCCCGTGCTTTGAGAGGCTGAGGTGGGAAGATCGCTTGAGGCCAGGAGTTTTAGGATAGTCTGGGGAACATGGTGATTAGACCCTCTCTCTACATAAAAAAAAAACAAAAAAAAACAGCCATGCCCATGTGTGGTAGCATGTGCCTGTTGTCCCAGCTACTCAGGAGGCTGAAAAGCAGGAGGATCTCTTGAACCCAGGAATTCAAGGTTACAGTGAGTCATGATTGTCCTACTGTACTCCAGCCTGGGTGACAGAGGAAGACTCCATTTCAAAAAACAAACAAATAAACAAATAACAAAACAAAACAACCCTTACACCTGGTTAAAATAACACTGTACTTAGAAGAAAATGTACAAATAAATTGCTGGTGTAATTACCTCCAAAGAAAAAGACTGACCACATGAATTCCACATTCTAATGGTCTAAAGACTGCTTCTGCAAATGAGGCAACCAACAGATCAGCTTTGCTAGAGGAAGGATGATGTGATGCCTGCATTGTGGGTCTATCTAGGTGGTCAGAATTGGGGTGAACACTGAGTGGGGGTTTGTAGCAGCTGTAGAATGGTATGAGGCCACTGAGTGCCTGAAGATGGGAGAAGGGGTCAACTCTGAATATAAGATTATGGATAGGGGAATTTGCTGACTTTTTCGCGACTAAGTATCAGCGGGGACACACTATCTTTTCAGTATAGTGAGTGAACATCTTTTGTTACTACGCATCAGAATCAAGCAAGTACTTAGAAATCTTTTAAATTAATCACCTCATTTTATAGTCACAACTAAGTAAGTTGGACAGACTCATACATAAGGCACTGGTGACTAAAGCTTCCTGCTGTTGGACTTTTTCAGTTAATCCACATATGCAAGTTATAATTCCCTTGCTTTCTTTATTTCTCAAATTTCACAAGTATGAAAATTTAGAATTCCCAAGCTGAGGTGTAAATCACCTAATGTTCACCATTCTACAGCCCAGTCTGAGCACAGATGGCCACTCTAAAGAAATACACAAGTCTAAGAGCCAGAGAAAATGAAGAACAATTACATTATGCAGTTACTCAGAAAAAGACATTAGTAACATTCCTCCAATCTTCTTAAAAACATTTTTGTAGAAGTCTTACTCATTATAGTATATCTGCCCCCAGTTTCTCTTCCACTTTCTCTAATTTACTTCAAGTTCTCCCGGCCATGCTGGCTTTAACTTCCTCAATTTCTCACATTCTGCATTGATCTATATCTTTAAAGGGAGAAAAAAAATCCTGTTAGTTTTCTAAAAATTGGTTGCAGCAACCAAGTTTCTTTAAATCCTTCTCCTCACCTCTTATTTCCTACATGGACAAGAAGACCCAATAAGTGCATAGGCAAAGACAAGATTTCTTAAGTGTCTTGGGAAGAGGAAGAGTCTGTTAATAAATGTAGGTTTCATGGGCTGGGCACGGTCGCTCACACCTATAATCCCAGCACTTAGGGAGGCTGAGGTGGGCAGATCACCAGGTCAGGAGTTCAAGACCAGCCTGGCCAATATGGTGAAACCCTGTCTCTACTAAAAATACAAAAAAGTTAGCTGGGCTTGGTGGCATGCACCTGTAGTCTCAGCTACTCAGAAGGCTGAGACCGATGAATTGCTTGAACCTGGGAGGCAGAGGTTGCAGTTAGCTGACATGGAGCCATGGCACTCCAGCCTGGTGACAGAGCAAGACTCCATCTCAATAAATAATAATAACAATCTTAGGTTACATTATAACCAGTGATATTGATGGTAGAAACATAGGAATAGTTTAAATATATGTAGGAAAAGCATATAAAATAATTAAGCACTTAGGTTCAATTTAAAAATGACAGGTGTTTAAAAACTTTAAAAGTAAACTTTCTAAACCATAAATATTTTCAAAAACCTCCATGAAGGATAAACCTTAGAAACATTTTCTTAAAGTTAGGAACATAGCAAAGATTTTATTACCACCATTGCTGTTAAGCATAATGTTGGAACTTCTGACTAATATATAGTGAAACCCCAACAAAGTGAAAAATAGTCTAAGTACTTGAAAATAAGAGATAAAACTAGTATAATTTGCATATGTTATGATACTTTATACAGAAAACTCAAGAGAATAAACAGACTATTTGATACATTAGATAAAATGATGTTAAGTATAATACCAACATAAATAAATTAATAGTATTTTTATACTGGCAATTACTGATTAGAAAATGTACTTAGAAGACAGCATTTACAAAAATAAAGATGTAAGGTATATAGCAATTGACTAATAAAAATGTGAGAAATGTTATGGAGAAAATTATAAAATGATATTGAAGAACAGAAAAGAACTGAAATAAAGGAGAAATGTACCAGATTTGTGGAAATGAGTGTTAAAAATTATAATAGACCATTGTTTTGGATCAAGCTTCTGTACTAGGTACCAACAGATCAGACTAAAGATCAAAGTAGAATTATGCATGCTAAAGTTTCTAAGGAAAAAGGAAAACTAAGTTGTTATCAGGCCTTCAGAGAAACCAGGAGCCAGAGATAGCCAATTTCCTAATCAGACCAGTTTAAAACATCAATCACTATGATAATAAAATTCTCTCATCTTAATATATATATATTTTTTTAGATGGGGGCGTCCCTGGGAACTATGGCCTTGGTGCAAATGTGGGGCAGGTCCCAAGTATGGCCTCTGGGCTGTCAGTCAACTCCATTCTTCTTGGTGGATTCTCCTGAAACAGGTTTGAGTGGCTACCCCCACAGCCACCACAGGCCCCACCCCCATGCCGCTTTGTTCCCAACAGTCATACATGTTTCAAAAAGCCCCCATGCTGCAGAGCTCAGCTGGACATGAGTCAAGTCTCTTTTAGTCAAGTCTCTACTTTGGTTATTGCGTCGGACTGAACCATTGTAATTGCTGACTTAAGGCTGTTTGTACTTTATTTATTTATTATATATTTTTATTTATTTATTATATAT
>NW_022436992.1:4693388-4990929 GCF_009761245.1 Sapajus apella | reverse complement strand
CCCCCCGACAGACCCCATTATGTGATGCTCCCCTCCCTGTGTCCATGTGTTCTCATTGTTCAACACCCGCCTATGAGTGAGAGCATGCGTTGTTTGATTTTCTCTTCTTGTGTCAGTTTGCTGGGAATAATGGTTTCCAGATTCATCTATGTTCCTACAAAGGACGTGAACGCATCATTTTTTTATGGCTGCATAGTATTCTATGGTGTGTATGTGCCACATTTTCTTTGTCTAGTCTATCATCGATGGACATTTGGGTTGGTTCCAGGTCTTTGCTATTGTAAACAATGCTACAATGAACATACATGTGCACATATCTTTATAATAGAACGATTTATAATCCTTTAGATACATACCCAGTAATGAGCTTGCCGGGTGAAATGGAATTTCTATTTCTAGGTCCTTACAGGTCTTTTAGAAATCATCTTAAATTCTTACACAAAAAATGGTAGCCTGAAGTGACCTGATGTTAACCAATCAGTTATTTTTCTATTGTTTTTTCTCCTTGTTCCTGTCTTACATGGAAAGTATTATAACTTTGAAATAACCAATATGCTTTTTGTTCTTTATTTCTCTATTCTTCAGCGCTTTTTCTGTCTATAAAGCCATCCTTCTCTGCTGGACTTATTGAAACACTTATTCCATTTTATGGAATGAAGTAATACCCAATTCTAGAATTGTAATAAAGCCAATTGAGATTTTAAAATTAAATTTGTGTAATTTTGTTTTATGACTGAAGATTTAATATTGAAAATCTGTCCATTCTTCTCAAGGTAATCCAAATATGTAGTACAGCTCCAGTTGAGGGAGTGGGTAGGTGGAATTACACAATATGATTATAAAATACACATAAAAAAGTAAAGATTCAAGAAGAGCTGAAAAAATTCTCAAAAAAATTTGTGATATGCTAAAACATATTGCAAAACCAAGGTAATTAAAACAGTGTAGAAATTGGTCTCAGAAAGAGAAACAGACCAAGTCTGGGGAATCCAAAATAGACTCACATATGTAAAACTTCCTATTTGATAATGGTGACAATATAGGGCAGCAGGAAGGAGGTCGACAAGCAAGATCAAGAAGCTTTTTTTCAATATAGAGAAAACTAAAATTAGATTATATCTGAAAGAGTAAATAGAAACAATTTCCTGGTAAATTAAAAATAAAGATATTAAAGGTAAAACTACAAAATTATTTGAAGAAAATATACAATGGAGAAGGAAAATGATTTCTTGAACAAGTCCTCAAAAGCAAAACAAAAACAAAAACAAAAACAAAACAGAAAACATTTAATGGATTTGAAAATGTCGAAATTAGATGGTAACTAGATACCCTATGCAGGAGAATGAAACTAGACTCCCATCCCTTACACTGTACAAAAATCAGGTAAAAATGGATCAAAGACCTAAATGTAAGACCTGAAACTATGAAACCTCTAGAAGAAAAAACAGGGGAAATGCTTCAGGACATTGGTCCGAAAAATGATTTTATGAATAAGACCTTGAAAGCACAAAAGCAAAAATAAACGAATGGGATTATATCAAACGAAAAATCTTCTGTACTGAAAAGGAAACCATCCACAGAGTGAAAAGACAATCTACAAAATGGGAGAAAGTGTATTAACATCCAGAATATACCAGGAGCACAAACATCTCAGCAGCAAAAAAACAAATAATTCAATTTAAAAATAGACAAATGGGCTGGGCGCAGTGGTTCATGCCTGTAATCCCAGCACACTTGGGGGGCTGAGGCAGGTGCATCACCTGAGGTCAAGAGTTTGAGACCAGCCTGGCCAACATGATGAGATCCCGTCTCTGCTAAAAATACAAAACAAAACAAAACAAAAAACAAAAACAAAAATAAAACCAGGCATGGTGGTGGGCACCTGTAACCCCAGTTACTCAGAAAGCTGAGGCAGGAGAATCACTTGAACCCAGGAGGCTGAGGTTTCACTGGGCTGAGATGGCACCACTGCACTTCAGCCTGGGCAACAAGAGCAAATATCCATCTCAAAATAAATAAAAATGGACAAATGATCTGAATAGACATTTATCGAAAGAAGACATCCATATGGCTAATAAATATAAGAAAAAATGCTCAACATCGCTAATCATCAGGAAATGCAAATGAAAATCACGGCAATGTATCATCTTACACCAGTTAGAATGGCTAGTATCAGAAACAAACAAACAAAAACACAAATGCTGGTGAGGTTATGGAGAAAATCAAACTCATACACTGTTTGTAGGAATGTAAACTAGTTAAGCCATGATGAAGAACAGTATGAAAGTTCCTCAAAAAACTACAAATAGAACTACCATATGCTTCAGCAATCCCACTACTGGGCATGTATCCAAAGGAAAGGAAATCAAGATATTGAAGAGACATCTGTACCCCCATGCTTATTGCAGCCTAATTTACAATAGTTAAAATAAGAAATCAACCTAGGTGTCTGACAACAGATGGATAAAGAAAATGTGATATATATATAATGGAATACTATTCAGCCATAAAAAGAATAAAATCTATCATTCAAAGCAACATGGACCCAACTAGGGGACATTATGTTAGGTGAAATAAGGAACAGAAAGTTAAACACCACAAGTGTTTAGCTCACATGTGGAAGATAAAATGTTTACCTCATTGAAGTAAAAAGTAGAATAGAAGATACTAAAAGGTAGAGGAAAAGGAAGGATAGGGAGATATTTGTTAAAGGATATGAAATTACAGCTAGATAGGAGAAGTAAGTTCTGGTGCTCTATAGCACTGTAGAATGACTATGGATCCTATGGATCACAATAATATCTGATAATTTTAAATAGCTAGAAGGAGGATGTTGAACATTACCAACACAAAGAAATGACTGAAGTTTGAGCTGATGGCTATGCTAATTACCCTGATCTGATCCCTATACATTATATGTATTAAACCATCACTACCCCATAAATAAGTAAATTTAAAAAATAAAATATGTGCCCCATAAATATTATGTGCCAATTTAAAAAATAAAATAACATAAAAATAAATGTTAAGAAAAACAAGAAATTACTAGGTAGTAAATAGTTGTGAAGTAAGAGAAGAAATTTTCATATACATGCCTAAAAAGGGATTAATATCTAAACTATATGTTATGCCCACAAATCAGCAAAAGAAACATAGTGATCTCAACAGAAAGCTGAGAAAACCGTGAATCAGGATTCCACAAAAGGCAAACCCAGAATGGCTAATGATCATGTAAAGAGATGACTTATCACATTAGTTATCAAAAACCTGCAATTTAAAATAACGTCAATACATTATCTCATACCCATTTGACTGGCAAAAATTAAAGTCAGATAAAAACATGTTCTAGTGAGAATGTTGACAACACTGAGCTTGAAAAGAGTTATTCTGGAGAGCTATTTGGAAGTATGTAATAAAATTAAATATGGACATTTCAAATACTAGACATGGAAAATTCCTCACACAGATACCCAGAATTATGCATAAATAGGGCAAAAATACTGCACCCAGCATTGTCTGCAATACCTAAAATTTGAAACAGCCTATGTCCACCAAAAACTTTTTATCTTAAAAGAATGGAGTGTTATTCATAAGTTAAAATAAATGTTCTAAATTTCCTTTTTTAATTTTATTTTTAATTAACAAAACTATATGTATTTAGGGTATACAACATGCTTTGATATGTGTATACATTTTAAAATGTCTAAATCATCCAATAAGTATATGCATTATTTATATACTTATCATTTCTTGTGACTACAACACAATATCTATTATTAATTTTTATAGTATATAAGTATTTAGTATATCGTATACTGTCCTTAACTGTAGTTGTCATGATGTACAATAGATCCTTTGAACTTCTTCCTCCTTTCTAACTGGAAATTTACACCCTTTGTCCAACAAGCCCTCAATTCCTTAGTACCATTCTACTCTGCTCAAGGGAGTTTAATTTCTTTAGATTCCACAATTAAGTGAGGTAATAAGGTATTATCTTTCTATGCCTGGTGTGTTTGACTTAACAGAAGGTCCTATGGGTTTAATCCGTGTTGTCCTAAAAGACAAGATTGCTTTCTTTTTTTAAGGCTGAATACTCTCCCAAAGAAATGCTCTAAATTTCCATCTATCTATAGATCAATCTATGTTAACCTATATTGACAGGTAGATAGAGAGATGTCAGCATTGGTAGATTTCAGAAAAAATCACGTGTGGAATCATCAGAATTCTTAATATAAAATAATATCCATGTAACCAATAATGTAAGGGTACCCATTGGGGTAAGGCCGAGAAAGCAAAAAGAGGGAAGGCTATAATAAAATATTGAAAAGAGACCATGTACAGATTAATAAAGGCAGTAACACAAACTCTAGGATAGGATCAAATACATACATGGCTCTGTGTGTGTGTGTGTATTTATAAATGCATATATCTACATATATGTATATATACTCACAGAGATGTGTGTATATATGTGTGTGTGTGTCCTATAACAATTTTAAAACTTTTTTCCCAATTAAATATTCAAGTTCTGTTTTATGTTCGCTTGACATTTTCTTCCCTTCTTCCCTGTGACCAGTAACCTGAAATGCATTGTTTTCCCTCTGTAGAATTCCCCTGGTTACTAGTATGCCCACTCCCACAAATTTTGTACAAAACCCCACTATAGTCTTTCCTTTTCATCTTGGTTTGTCATACACAAGATAGTCTGGAATTCTCTACAATGATGAAGATATTGTTGAACATTTTACTCTACAGTTTATGAATAAGGGAGGTGGATGAGATCAGCTGGTATTCAATGAAACTCACTACTTTAGTCAGCAATTGATTTCTTCATGCCTCACTGGCCAGATCTTTTATGAGCCCAAGTGCATATTAAAAAGAGTCTACATGTTTTCCTTATGACCAAAAACTCTGACAGTGTATATCTCTGGTTACCCAAAGGTTATTCCCAATCTGGCTTTGCTCAATTTTTCATTTTTATAACCACAATAGATACCTATTGAGTTCTTACAATAGTGCTGTGTATTTTAACAGAAAAAGAACCACTGAGAGAAAAGATCTTTCCCCTTGTTCTATGAGGTATGCTTAATCCTTTGGCTTATGAGTCTGCAATCAAGGTACATTGGCCACCTGGGAAACCCTATTTGTCTGACAAATGCCTTCTCACCTAGTCTGCCTCACCTGGGTGAGCCTTGGAAATTCAATCCCTTAATGTAAGTGGAAACACCAGAGTGGAAATTGCACTGAAATTCAATATATTTTTCTGTGATTCAACCAATTTTAGAATACTAAGATACTGTTCTGGAATGGCTACACCAGTTTCTTTGTTACTTCTCTAGACTAATATTTACTGTGAATAAATAACTGTATTGAATTCTTATAACTTTATGTTGCCCTGGCATCCATTTTCAATATAAATTTAACTTTTTCGTACCAGAAGCAGAATTTCACTCACCCTTGACAGTTTCCAGTTTTCTACCTGCTCCCAGTTCCTCAGTGTGATTGATCCAGATCTGTGCCTTATACAACCAGCTCCTGGTGACCACAACCCTAAGAGACGGCTAGATACAGCCTACTTGACCTGCCCCACTGGCCCCCACGGACTGTGTGCCTCTCAGTTGCAGCACACTCTGCGGAGCTCAGACCTGCTTACTGTAAATCCACCAATTAGAATGTCCTGAGGGAAATCTGCAAGGGTAATGCCCTGGGTCTTAATGAAGACTTGGATCTGTGAGTCTCTCTCCTCTCTCTTTCTCGTTCTTCATCTGCTTGTTGTGCGTGTGTGTGTCCTAGGCATTCCCTTGGCCCCCACTTCCTGTTAGTCCTGTGAAGGCTGCAGCCCTTTTCTCTCTGGGATCTGTAAGAAATAAAATTGCTTCTATTATTTCACGTGTTTTGTTGTGTGGTTTCCGCTGTGCCTTGTTTGACCAGCACACCTGAACCTAAACCTTTCCTCATCAAGGCTCTCCTAGAGAGTGATTGGTCTTGATAGAAAGAAGCTGAAGTCAGACAAGAGCCCAGCCCCCAAAGACATCTGTCAGCATAAATAAGTTTCCTGTGAGAGGGACACTTGGTCATGGGTTGCACTTTTAGACATTAAGCTGCCAGCCAGGATTAAGAAGTATACCCTGAAAGGCACGCTTGTAAATATACACAACCACCTCCTCCAGAGCTCATTAAGGCAGGGCGGGAATTTATAGCCCCTCTCCCAGTAGAGGCTTCAGGACCAAAATAGAAATAATTTATGTTTACAAAACAATGAAACAGCCTGGAATTGGAGGAAGCTGGAGAGATTGTCAGGGTGTCCCTGGAATAGCATGATGTAGTGCTTTTCTTAACCCACATCTCATTCACAAGCTTCCACTTCAGGATGTGGATCCTGGGTCAGAACTTCCAGTTTCTACTTCATCAGGGTGTGTGTTGAAGACTTTGTGTTGAGGATAAGATAAGGTTGATTTTCCAACCTGGTGTTCTGTTTTCAAACTGTATTCTTGGACTGTAAACTGAAAATAATAATAAATGTTTGTCTTCCATATTCAAAAATCAGTATCTCATCCTACATAGGGGATGGGGCACAGATTCATTTGGTCCTAGAGCAAACCTCAGACTTGGTTTACATTTTTGTGTGTGTGTGTGTGGGCAAATTGGTTAACTTCTTTTTATGTTTTATTCTTATCTGAAAAACAAGGGTAATTTAAAAATACCTACCTGCTATGTGGTTGTAGGCCCAAATTAAATTGCTCAAGTAAATCTTTTAACAGAGGCCCTGATATGTAATTAAAGTTCAACAAATGTTGGCAAAATTAGTATTATGGTTCTTGAAACATTTGAAATGATAGCTCTTTCTGCAAATCGCTGAGGTTTATGCCTGGTGCCAAATAGACACTCAATATTACTTCCCTTCTTTTCTCAGCAACCAGAAAATGTAGATCTAATTTGCATGATACTTGAAGGGGTACTTTCTCAAAAAGCAGTCCTGTCCTAAGGAATTACAGTCACATTTGTTAGAAGGTTTCTAGACAACCCTCTCAAGATACCTCAATCTTCATTAAGAAGACAGCTAATATTTCTTGGTCAGGAAAACATAGCTCAAACTCTCTAAAGAAAAGACTAAAGAAATAGGTTAAACACACCGGAACTCTGTTCTGCCTCTCCCACGTTCCTTGCAGCTACTCTTTAGTCAAGTGACAGAGGGGATAGAGGTGTCTGATATTTTGTAATTGATCAGAGCTAGTCTAGTTTGACCTTAAACACTGAGAAAAGCAAATGGCCTCACCCAGCAAAAGGAGCAGTGATGCTGCCCAGTATTGCTCGGGAGAAAATGAATGGGAGGAACTTGAGCCAGAGATGGAGAGCAAAGAGGAATGGGAAATTTGAGAGGTAGGTATTGTCATGATGACCCTCTGAGATGTGAGTTACAGTTTGATCTCACCAAGTCATTTCAAATAAATTCCCTCTTTAAGTTAGAGGGGTTTTTTTTTGTTTGTTTGTTTCTTTTTAGATGGAGTCTCTCTTTGTTACCCCAAGGCTGGAGTGCAGTGGCATGACCTCGGCTCACTGCAGCCTCTACCTCCCAGGTTCAAGCAATTCTCCTGCCTCACCCTCTTGAGTAACTGGGATTACAGATGCCTACCACCCCAGCTAATTTTTTTGTATTGTTTGTAGAGATAGGGTTTTACCATGTTGGCCAGGCTGGTTTTGAACTCCTGACCTCAAGTGATCTGCCCTCCTTGGCCTCCCAAAGTGCTAGGAATACAGACGTGAGCCACTGCGCCCAGCCTAGAGGTTCTTATTTAATGAGAAAGTCCAGATCTCACAGCTCTGACTCCAAGGGAGCCAGGTGAGGGATGACTTTCATAGCCTTCTACTGGGAGAGCTTCCCAGGGATTATATTCTGACTGTACTTAAGGGGAGACAGGGGAGATGAGAGGTGAGTAGTGGGGAAATGTATATGCCAAGTGAAGAGTAGACAGAAAAATAATCTGTACGTGTTGTAACAGAGTTCAAAGCCTTTATCAGGGAATATAGACACACACAGCATTGGATTATTACCAGAAATCCTGTAGTCCACTCCAGGTTCCTCCTGCCTAAGACCATGGCTTGGGCCAACTATAATCATCTTATTTGGTCCTATTCTTAAAGCAAAAGTCAGAGTCCTCAGGTACAAAAGCTCTGCACAATGGCCAGTCAAGATTCAGCTTGGCCTTGGACCTCTGCTCTTCCATTCATTTAAGGAGCATCTATAAACTGTGTTATATACCAGATTCTATGCCAGTGGTGGTGAATTTAATGGTGAATGAAGCTCTACCTTCATAGTGTAGAAGGCATATATGGAATTGGATAATCTTATAAAGACATGATAAGGGCAGTTCAAAAGAAGAGATATGGACAAGGTTTATTGCAACACAGAACAGGGGACTCCACACAGTTTAGACAGAAGAGAGAAAAGGAAAAGTAATTTCAGGAAAGGCATCTTGTAACATGTAATGTTTCAGCCAAGTCCAAATTCAAGTGAAGTCGATTAGGGGCCATAAGATGGCATTTCAGAAAGAGAAAAGAGCAAGGCGGTCAAAGAAGTCAGGAAAAATGGCACACAAGAAATGGTATTGCCACAAGTCAAAGTGTGAGAAAGAGGAGCCAAAATACACCTAGAAAGGCAAGATGAAAGACTTGAACTTCATGAAAAGGAAGTGAAGAGTCATCAAATGATTTTAGCGGAAGACTGACATGATAAGATCTGTATATCAGAAAGATCTCTCTAGCAACAATGAGGAATACAGATAGGAAGAGGGCATGGCTGAAATCAGAGAGACCAAACAGAGAAGTTCACAGTAGTTAGTGGCGAAATGATGAGAATATGAACTAGTTAGAAATGGGAGAATTTTTTAAAAAAACGTAAGATTTAATGAAACAAGAAATTTAGGAGGCAAAGTCTTCAGGTTTTGGGTGGTTGGGTGGAAGAAATTTGTGATGGTGCATCAATGGAAGTGGAGAAAGTAGAATTTTTTCAATGGTATACTGATGTGGTTGCCATTCATAAACTAGTCTTCCCTCAGCAAATGATTCTACACGATCTTTCCCCATTGGAGAGAAAAGAAAGTGGTGTAACTTCTTGTTTAGGTTCTCTGGAATCCAGGAGGATTCTATGATATATTGTTAAAAATATATATTTCTTTTTTGTTGTTGTTTTTAAATTTTTTGTTTGTCTGTTTTGAGACAGAGTCTTACTCTGTCGCCTAGGCTGGAGTGAAGTGGTGTGATCTCGGCTCACTGCCACCTCTGTCTCCTGGGTTTAAGCAATTCTCCTACCTCAACCTCCTGAGTAGCTGGGATTACAGGCGCCTGCCACCACACCCAGCTAATTTTCGCATTTTTAATAGAGACAGGGTTTCACCACGTTGGCCAGGATGGTCTGGAACTCCTGACCTCAGGCCACCTGCCTGCCTCGGCCTCCCAAAGTGCTGGGATTACAGGCATGAGCCACCGTGCCCTGCCCAAGAATACATATTTCTATATCTATACAATGGCATATTATTTAGCTATAAAAAGAAATGTTCCATGAAAAGACATGGAGGGACATTAAAGTAAGTAAAAAAATCCATCTACAAAGTCCATACCCTCTGTGATTCCAACTCTATGGCATTCTGGAAAAGGCAAAACTATGGAGACAGGAAGACATCACTAGTTGCTGGGGGGTTGTGGCAGAGATGGGAAAGAAGTGATGAATAGTTAGAGCAGATGGAATTTTAGGGCAGTAACACTATTCTGTATGAAAATGTATGAATCTGTATGATACTGGTAGATATATGTCTTTGTACATTCCTTGAAATCCATAGAATGTCCAACAGAGTGTGAACTCTAATATAAACTATGGGCTTTTGTCAATAATAATGTATCAACATTGGTTCATCAATTATAACAAATGCATCACACTAATGCAAGATATTAATAACAGTGGAAACTGTGTGTTGAAAGTTATGCAGCAACTCTGTCTTTTCCATTCAACTTTTCTGTAAATCTAAAACTTCCCTAACAATAACTTCTATTAATTTAAAATGCATATTTTCACTTACATCTGTTTCTAATTTATGGGTAATAGTTAGCATAGAGTAGCCTCAGCTCAAGCCCAGTGTGACTTTCTTCAAATATGAAAAGCACAGACCACTTAGAATTTTGCTTAATTTCTGGAAAACTTCTTCAAGCATTAGGGTCAATAAATCCTCAATGTGATTGATTATTTATTATTAGCTCAGAATAAGTATTATTCAAGCATTAGAGTCAATAAATCTTCAATGTGATTGATTATTTATTATTAGGCCAGATTATTTATTATTAGATATTACCTTATATACCTATAGGTGTGTCCACAGAACCCCAAGACTCAGTTACTATTTCTTTTCTACACATCTCATCTTTGCTGCTTTGTGCATTATGATCCCCAGGATAAAAGCAGAGACAATTTATTTAGTTTGGGATTTTTAATTTCTCCCATCGCTGGTTTGGCAGAGGGCTCTGAAAGAGAACAACATCTTAGAATCCGGAAAGGAGAATTAATCTATAAAAATTCAATTAACCTGTACAATGCTTGTTGAGTCCTCATGGAACTTAATCAGAGTTTTCTTAACTTATTAGCTGCTTCACCTATTTTGCATCTTGTAGCCTGTGATGCTGGCACTAAACAATCAGAATCATGCTGACAGGCTAAACAAACTAATAAAGTAAATCCAAGGATTAGACTCTTCCATCACTTGCAGAAGACAACCAAATAAATCTCACCTGTGAGTTCCAACAGCAAGACTCTGAGTGCTGGTGGGCTTTGAGGACAGGCCATCATACCCTGCCTGACTCAGGAATCCATGAAGCAGGTTACTGCTGCTCTGCTCCTGAGTTGCTATATACACCTGGGGAAAGTTCCAGACTACACTGAACCCATGGGTTGAAGCTTGGAGACCCCATTTAATGACGTTTATCACAGGCTTAGCATTCTCAATAATGATGGAGAATACTTAATGAAGATAAATTGTTCTAAGCTCTTTAAATGAAGGTCTAAGAGATCTGTATGGAATTGTGAGCTGTTTGGATAAGTTATTCAGGGATTGCAAGCTCAGTATACTCTCTAATCAGTTAAAGGCTGTTTAGAAACCATCAGGCACAGATTTGTGGGGAATATATTTGAAAGAAATGAAGGTGGATTTAGTTTTGAATATTTGGGGCTTGTTTTGCCTATAGAATGTTCAAGTGGAATGCCCAGTGGGCAGATAGAATTGCAGTTCTGGAGAGATTTTTGCCTTGGGGATACGATCTGGGGACATCAACATCTAATGGGGAATTGGATCTTTGGATACAAAAGAGGGATAGAGAAGAGAGCAGTGAACTAAGGAAAGCACTTAAGGAACGTGGAGTTCAGAATTTAATTAAAGACCAGCAGGAAGGAGATTCCTGAAAAGAGGTTGATATGGCACCATCAGAGTTAGGAGAAAGAATCAATGAATAGCATCAAATAACCCAGATTTTTGGGGGTGATGCTCAAATGTTGTAGTGGTCATATATAATTTGGATGTTTATCCCTTCAAATCTCATGTTGAAATTTGATCCCAAACATTGGAGGTGGACCTGGTGGGAGGTGTTTGGGTCGTGGGGACAGATTTGAAGTAATAAATGAGCTCTTGCTCTATTCGTTCCTGAGAGATCTGATTGTTAAAGGAGCCTGGCATCTCCACCTATCTCTCTTGCTCTCACTCTTTCCATGTGACATGTCTGTACTCCCCTTACCTTTTGCCATGAATAAAAGCTTCCTGAGATCCTTACCAGAAGTGCCATGCCTATACAGTGCCATGTGCCATGCCTATACAGCCTATAGAATTGTGGGCTAAATAAAAGTCTTTTCAAAATAAATACTCAGCCTCAGGTATTTCCTTTAGAGCAATGCAAAATGGACCAAGCCATGTGGTATCATAAATGATAATGATAGATTGGTTTAGGAATAATGATGTCTTGACTAAACTTTGGAGAAGCAATTACACAAAATGTTGGAAGTTGAAAACAGATTTTACAGATTTGGAGATCAGATAAGAGACAGATGAGTAACAATCTGCAGTTATTTGTTTCCAGTGAGTGTGGACAATCTGCATCAAAATTTGGCTTTAAGAAAAAAGGAGAAAAAGTAAACAGTGAAAATCAAAGAGAGTGATTAGAGTTAAAATAATGAGTAGATAAAAGATGATAGATAGATAAATAGATAAATAGATGAAATGAATTTGTCTTGATAGAGTTAAAGCAATGAGTAGCTAAAAGATTAGAGAGAGAGAGAGAGAGAGAGAGAGATAGATAGATAGATAGATAGATAGAATGAATTTTTCTTGATAGAGTTAAAGCAAAGAGAGAGAGAGAGAGAGATAGACAGATAACAGATGGAATGAATTTGTCTTGGCTCCAATCTGCATGGTTCTATGATTTTCCCTAGCAGTCTTGAAATAGGCGTAGAGAAACCAAAGCTTGGTTGCAGGAGGGCAAAGGAGAAAAAATAACAAAAAGAACCATGAGGTCTAGCTGAGGATATGAGAAAATAAAGCCAAGTAGCCAACTGAAGTAATCTGGGATCTGTAGAACTTAATATTGTCACATAACTGGTCTTTCAGGAATTGTTTTAAAAACTCTCGTGCAAATGTAGCAGAGTGACTGGGAAGAAAAAGAAGAATGTTATGACCAGATGGTCAGACACTAGAGTTAAGATTTCAGAGTGAAATGTTTCTAGGTTCTACTGGTTTCAAGATCCAAAGTGTTAGTGGATGTGGGTGGCTAAAATGAACAGATGACAAAGGTCCCTCAAAGCATTTTGAGGTTGCAGCTGAAGACAGGTTGTTGTCAAAACAAACAAACAAACAAAGATAAGCCTAGAAATCAAAAATCAAAATCATCTGGGATCACAGCAGGACAAGGAATATGTCTAGATGCCCAAATTCTCAGTAAGGCTGCAGGAGGGGCAGAGATCAAACTCAATAATAAATGGGGACAAATCAGAAAATGGCTGAATGATATGAAGCCAAGGAGATATTTAAAGGTGATTTAAAAAAATGGCAGCAATGCCCAGCAGGAATGCAAAGGCCCTACCTTTCTTTGAGGCTTTAAGGAAGAGAAAGTATGAACAGACCTCAATTAAGAAGGCGAAACAGAAGGCAGAGACTTGGTGTGAGAGATAGGTGAACACTACTGGCACCATTTTAGGATGGAAGGAGTTAATACCCATGCAAGCTTTAGCAAGCAGAGAGCTGTTTGGTTCTGTTGTTCTAGAAGGATCCTCTGGACAAAGTACGGCAAAACGGGCGTTACTTTTTGGGAACTGAAGGAAGAGAGTGGAGAAAGATTCTCTTTTCTGAAAATGTGTTTCTTACTTCATCATTCAACATTCAGGTGCAGTAAACTCCATGAATATTGGGTCCTTTTCTGTCTTACTTTTTACAGTACCTGCAGTGTCTACTATAGTACCTGACACATAGTAAGTGCTAGAGTGCATAATAAATGTATTATAGAAATGCACAAATGAGAGTGGTTTAAAAAAGCTATAAATGAGAAAAAAAAAGGAGGTATGCTTAATTTAAAAGGTGCAGTGTATATTTAACTCCTACTCTCCCAGCAGAAACTTTCATGACTTTTAAAATCTTTAATTATTTCCTGATGCATAATGTATGTAGACAAAAACTCTGAAAATTTTGCAAAGTTAAAAGTGCTACATAAAATAAAAGAGATTGATGGAACGAGCACTGTGATTTAGGAGTTGGATAATTTGGCATTCCCCATTCTACAACTGGATATAAATGATGATTCCTTATCTGCCTTGGGAAATATTCTTTAACATTTGCAATGTTTGTATCCTGAATCCACTATTAGATTTCAGGCAATCTGAGGATAAGCATTAGGTCAACACCTTCTTCACCTCTCCACTATTTCTGTTCATCTATTAATAAGTGTTTATAGAAGCCTTACTATTTAGTATTTATAAGCATATTAAGAGTGAGGCAGAAAAAGGAAGAGAATACAAAATTTCTGCCTTTGGAAATTTTGTTGGGCAAACAAAATCCAGAGACTGAAAACATTTTGCAAAGAGTACATAATTAAGTATTCAATTGATCCAGGTTGTATTTTAGGAAGAAGAAAGAGATCCCTGAGAGGATGTCCTAAATAATTGGTAAAATTGGATATGCAAGAGGTTGGAATGGAGGGTAGTGTCCCCTTGATATTCTCAAAGTACAAAATTTGTATTTTTATTTCATTCCCCAGCTATCGACTAGCTACACACATGAGCATCTACCAGGAAAAGAGGTTTTAAAAAGTCTCTCATTGCAACATATGGTCAGGGGTAGAAAAATAGGCACAGTTAGGACGAAAAAAAAAGTATGCGAGGGAAGAAGAGGGGGTGAAACAAAAAATAGAAAAATCCAGCCAGGTGGAGAAAAGTACCTTTTCTGTTGATTGGAAGAAAGAATTGGCACTGTTTCTCTTGTCCGTGGCCTTTTACTTTTGGCCTAGAGCTTGCATTTAATTTGAATTTTATTAACACAAGAAATCTAGTGCAGCCAAATGATTCTCCCAATTCAGGGTGTTTAATTTTAAAAGTTTGCAAGTTGAATAAGTGGCTTTGCAGAACATTGCAGGGTTTCTTCTCAGCAAGGTAAGTGTTGAGGTTATCTGCAGAAGTAAAGGCTGGGAAAGAGAATAGAATGTGAGAAATACCTGGAGGAGACAATGGTTCCAGGTGCTAGACTCATGGAATGTCACAGAATGTGAAACAAAATAAATTGAGAATAGTTCAAAAATAAAGCACAGTGATTATTCTGAATAGCGATGTAGCAATTTGCATGAAACCTGAATGAGCATATACAAACACACACACACACACACACACACACATACACACACACACACAATTGCATAGGCAGGAGGGTGTTCATCATGACATTTTATACAATAGCAAATCAGTAGCTAATATGTCCATGAATGACAAAATAGACAATAAATTACAGAATATTCATACCTAGAATTATTATATACCAGCTAAAGTGATCTAGTCTTACCTTTAGTGAAATGGACAATTATTCAGACCATATTGTTGAATAAAAAATACAGGTTTCAAAACAACAAGAAAATATAAAATGAAATACGCAAAATTCAAATATATTACTGTTTATTCCTTCTGATAATCTATAAAATAGACATCAGTTGTATTTGAATGCAAAGTCTCTATCTGATATCTTATTAGTACCATGTGAAAAGGATTAAGATAGGAGGTTGATGGTTTGTGGAAGAAAGAACGGATTTTGAATACTTGCTATCTTCCTGGGCCTGTGCTAGATACTTGCTATGGACTAAATTGTGTCCCTGCTCCAAGTTCAATATCAAATCCCTAAACCCCAATATGGCTATATTTGCAGATAGGACTTAAGGCAATTATGGTTAGATAAAGTTACAAGAGCGGGGATCTGATATGATAGGATTAGTGTCTTTATAAGAATAGATACCAGGGCGAGCACCCTCTCTGTCTCTTTCTCCCTGAATTTCTCTCTTCTTCTTCTTTTCTCTCTCTGCCATGTGAAGGCACAGAAAGAAAGTGGCCATCTATAGCCAGAAAGAGAGTTGGCACCTTAATCTTGGACTTCCAAGTCTTCAGGACTATAAGAGAGAAATTTCTGTTGCCTAAGCCACCCCATGTGTAGAGCTTTGTTCTGGCAGACCGAGCAGTCTAAGACAGTACTTTCCACACTTTATTTCATTTCATTCTACAAACAACTCTGAAAAGAATATATTATTATTCTCATTTTATAGATGAGGCCATCCTGCTATAGCCAAGATAATGATTGACAGACTTATCCAAGGTCACATTGCTAATAAAGGTTAAAGGTGAATTATTTGTATTTCATAGCACATTATAATTACTAATTTGAGCAAATTTTTCCTTTCATTTTATGTTCCGTTTACCCTCATACTCATTCCTTTTTCTGCCTATTCAAAGACACCCACACTAATGTGTTTGTTGTGAGGAATCAAACACATTTCCTTGAAAAATAGTGTTATTTTGTATGTGTATTTTAAATGTACGTGAATGGTCTTATGTTAATTCTATTACCTTTTGACCTACCCTCGGCTGACGGCAATTTCCCCCACAAAGTCTCTTCCAATATTTCCATTCTCCATGCCTTTAAATTTCTTTATAGACTCCTTACTGTCTATGTACTTATTTGATTTGCAATATATTTGCCTTATATTGCTTTCCTTTTTAGCCAAACTGTAAGCTTCTAGGGAAGAGGGACTATAGTAAGATTTTTCTGAGCACCAAACTGTTTTTCCCATATCTCTTAATGCATTCATATTAAATAAATGAATGAAAACACCCACAGAAACGAAGCAGCTAGTTTATGTTCCCAAATTTTTTCAACAGCAACATTTCTCCTCCTGAATGAGAAACTGGCCCACATACCTCATGAAAACATTTATATTCTGCACATCTTCTAGGTAAAACCCAAAATGTGGCTCAATACTGCAAAACCATTGATGTCGTTGGTGGCCACCTGCATGCAAATAGACGTCTCGAAAAGGAGGTCAGCGCTGAGAGCTCACTCAAGAAAGAGCCACCAGATTTTGACTAGTGAGGGAATGCTGCCAAGTAGCTTAGGGGAAAGCTTTTGGGGGTGAATCAAAGGAAAGTTGAAGTAGAAAGAGATGAAAATGTGACAAAGAAATAAAGCAGGTAGGTGGTGATATTTGTGTGGCTGAAGAATGCAGGCAATATTGTGGACCTTAAAATTCTACCACCTTTGTGAGTGAAAACAAAGGTGATTGAACTAGAGGATTCTGACTAGAAGCCAGTGCCCAACCCAGTATGATACTGACCAGACAAGGGCATTGTCCCCACTCAGAAATGCTCCAATAGAACTAAGGGGAAGGATTACAGGAGCCAAAATGTTTTTGTTAAATTCTTGCACTGAAGCCAGAGTTGCTCTGGAAATAACAGCTCAGTTTGTTAACGCCGATCTGTAATTCCATCCCAAATTCAGGATTTTATTTTTTTCTTTTCATTTCCATTGTTCATTTGTCATTTGCCTCTTAAGATGTCCCATTCCATCTGGGCCTCAGTGACCTTCCCTGGAAAATGGGGTACTTGTACTTACCATACTTCTGCTTCTAAAGACAAATTGGGAAAATTAGTTGGAAATTCTAAAAGAAAGCTTCATCTTTTAGCTCCTTAGAGAACTAGCATTACAGTTGATTACCTAGGCGATGATTGAGCTATTCAATCCTTGTCATTCTGAATGCACTTCTCTTCCAGCTTGCCTTGGAAAGAAAATCAGCCAGTTAAAGCATCAGCTGGAACTCTCTTGGCTCTCAGTGACTGCAGAGTGAACTATAGCTCTCAGCATAGAAAATGTTCTTCCAGTGCTCCAATAAATAGCATTCAGTTTTTAGCCCCAGGGAATTCAGTGTAGCCCTGGTTACTCCTCACTGCCACAGCCAACACTGCTTCCTTGGGTAGAAGAAATGATTTATGGAGGTGTGCAGCCATTCCAAATTTTAATTAAGCCCATAAAGAACCATATATTTTTTAAAGGGCACCAACCCAGAAAAATTGAGAGCTGAACTCCTGTAGAACACTAATTACCTTTCCAACATTTTATCTGGTCTCCTTGTTTTACTTCTTTAAGATGAACTGAACAACAGCCAGTCGACCACCTCCACGGGTGAGCTCTACTCCCTAAAAGCCCTGAGTATCTGAAGTATTGCTCTAGGGGCATGCAAACTTCCTCCTCAATCCTGCTACTAATAACTTTCTGTCTCTTTATTTCTTGTCTTTGCAATATACTATCTTGGCTGTCATGGCAATAGAAACCATGGAAATGCACATGTAAATAATTTTCTTTTTGAATAAGTATGTAAGAAATAAAAATAAATACAGATGACACATGAACTAGCCAGATCCTCCCTAGTGTCTAAGTCACTGCCCTGGGAGGAACCTGTTCACAAATACTGTAGCCAAAGCTCTTGACAAATTAGTGAATCTTTTTGTGCATTCACTTCCTGGGGAGAAAGGTTGGAATTAGGGACAAAAGACAAGGGCCAGTAGCCACACATCTGAGTAAATGGGGGCTTCTAAAGCTTGAGGACACGAGCTGTTCACACTCTGTAATGGGAAATACTTTCTTCAACTTATGGCTCCTGGGAGGAAATAGAAGAGAGAACAAGAGTCGCAGATGCCTGGCAATTTGGGGTCTAAATACCAAATAAGTCATGATTATCAGCTATACCTCAGCAGGATAGGCCCAGGTGTGAGGCAGGAGATAAGAAATCACTTTCTATGTCAGAAGATGGAACAGTTCCTGGATATATCATCTCTACATTTTTTCTTCTGGATATGTATGAGACTGACATATACCTGACAATCTCCCGGGATAGTCTCATTTGTTATGACACCTGTACTTTGCTTTAAAATACTTTAACATAGGCAACATAAGATAATGCATATTTTAGTTAACTTAAGATTTAACTTTCTGGCCAGTCATTGCTTGAATCAAGAATTCACAGTTTAAGGGTGGTTACTTTTGTCATAGTGAAATGATAAAAGTTCCCATATGCCCCTCACAGCACATGCGACAGGGGGAGTGGCTTGCTTCTTTTGTGTCCTGCTGCTCAAACCTCTCGGGGAACATGCAGACAGACGGCCCCACGACAGCGTCTAGGGGTGAGTGTTTACAGCTCCTGAAGCCCTAGTGCGCATGTGTTACAGGGTGCTCTTAGTTTTGCCATTGGTAGGCAGCTTGTGTGAGCTCAATTAGAACCCCGGCCTTATCACAAGGATGAAGGGCTTTCTGTACCTCGGGCTTCTTTCCTTGGTGTATCGGAAGAATGGGATCACACGTGGGCCTGGAGAATGAGTGCAAGGTTTTATTGAGTGGAAGTAGCTCTCAGCAGATGGGGAGCCAGAAGGGAGATGGAGTGGGAAGGAAGTTTCTCCCTGGAGTCGGGCCTCCCTGGCCAGACTCCACGTGGGTCTTCTGGTCGATGGCCTGCCAGCCTGCCAGTGCCTGTTGGTATACTCTTACACTGGTGCATTCCTCTCAATGTCCTCTCGATGTCCAGCTGCTTGTGTGTTCTTTCGCTGTTGCCTTCCTCTCGACGTTGAGCCGCTTGTGTCTCTGCCTGCTAGGGTCTTGAGGTTTTTTATAGGCACAGGACAGAGGCATGGTGGGAAAGGGTGGTCTTGGGAAATACAACATTTGGGCACAAAGGCAGGAGTGCCTGTCCTCACCTAGGTCCGTGGGCACAAGCCCGGAGGTGGAGCCCTAGTCAGGGACCACTCCCTTTCCTTCCCAGCACTCCCCTGCTCCCCTCCAGTATCAATATCAAAAAGGACCATACTCCAGGGGTAGTTACTCTAAGTGCTTCTGTGCTCTGTACTTCATCAGGAACCAATGCTCTATTAATCAACATACTCTATGTTAGGGGTTTTAATAGTGATAAATGGTAGTAGTTGACCAGTGTGATGAATGATAGAAATACATTTCTTTGGCTTGATTTTTAAAAGACTCTATGTTCAGAGCCTGGATTACAGAAACACAAACTAATAGCCTAAGGTGTAAGATGTAAGGAGTCTGTCACTCTGAGGGTCATGAAAGTGCATAGTGGGCACCTGAGTATGTAACCCCCTAAATGTTCCCTGCTTGCCTTAGTCCCTCCCTGGTTGACCATTTTTTTAGAAGCATTTTCAATGATCTGATGCTGGCCCAATCCCATCTCCGGAAAGTTGCTATGTCTGCCAAAATTGAACTGTTTGTGTAATGTATGGTCAGAGTATTTGAAAGGACACAGTTCTAGAACCTCAATAAGCATGGAAGACAGTTTGTATGAACTCTTTTGTGCCTGCCTGCATGCATATCTGTATGTAGTAAGTTTTGGTCTGAGACATCATTTTTTATAATCAAATAATAAGGTGATATGGTTTGGATGTTTGTCCTCTCTAAATCTCACCCTGAAATGTGATCCTGAACGTTGAAGGTGAGACCTGGTGGGGGAATGTTTGGATCAGGGGAGCAGATCCCTCATGAGTAGCTTGGTGCTCTCTCAACACGTTCTCACCCTGTTCATTCACACAAGAGCTAGTTGTTTAAAGGAGCCCAGAACCTTCTCTCTCTCTTTTGCCATGTGCCATGCCTGCTCCCCATTTGCCTTCTGTCATAATTAAAAGCTTCCTGACTAGAAGTCAGGAGTCTCATGCTTGTATAGTCTGTAAAACTGTGAGCCAAATAAACTTCTTTTCTTCATAAATTACTCAGTTTGATGTTTTCCTTTATACCAATGCAATATGGAGTACTACTTAACCTTGAAGGGGAATAGTTAATCCTTGCTTAACTTAAATGATTTTGGTAGCTACACTTGCTTGACATAAAAAAAAAAAAAGGAAAAAAAAAAAAACCTAAACACTGTGCTTGATTAAAATAACTTCAGATCCCAGCACTTTGGGAGGCCGAGGTGGGTGGATCACGAGGTCAAGAGATTGAGACCATCCTGGTCAACATGATGAAACCCTGTCTTTACTAAAAATACAAAAAAATAGCTGGGCATGGTGGTGCGTGCCTGTAATCCCAGCTACTCAGGAGGCTGAGGCAGGAGAATTGCCTGAAACCAGGAGGCAGAGGTTGCGGTGAGCCGAGATTGCGCCATTGCACTCCAGCCTGGGTAACAAGAGCGAAACTGCGTCTCAGAAAAAAAATAAATAAATAACTTCAGGCCTGGTGTGATGGCTCACACCTGTAAGGACAGCACTTTGGGAAGCTGAGGCGGGTGGATCACTTGAGCTCAGGAGTTTGAGACAAACCTGGACAACATGGTGAAATCCCATCATTACCAAAAATTCAAAAAATTAGGCACGGTGGTGTGTGCCTGTGGTCCCACCTAATCAGGAGGATGAGTTGGGACAATTGCTGAAGCCCAGAAGGCAGTCGTTGCAATGATTGCCTGGGTGACAGAATAAGACCTCCATCTCAAACAAAAACAAAAACTTTCATCCTCACCTCCCCCTGACCGACATTTACTGCCACCCCTTGTATATTTCAGCAACAGATAGTAGACAGGCGCAAATCTGTTGGATGTTAGATGGGGTTCACTTATCTCTACCATGCCCCTGACCTGGAATTAAAATGGGGAGGACTGACTGATTAAATGGGCTATTCATGTTGAAATTTCTCAACAAATATAATAGGGAAAACTTAAAGTGAAACAAAAGTAGCTGCTTGGTATGGAGAACCAGTGGACACTTTTTCAGACTCTGAATTTATGAAAAACATTTAACCTTCTGTGGCCTCAAAAACAATTCCACTTACTAGGGAATACAGTTTTTAATAAGTTCTATTATATTGGCAGTTACAGAGAGTTGGGCCTTCCTAAAGCCAAACCAATTACAGAGAAGGTCTCAGGCAGTGAAATGTTACATTCATCCTCCTTTCAGTCTTAGGAGGATTCTACCGAGCTGTGCCTCCTACATGAAAATGTACTCACTGGTGTGTTTGTATGTTCTCTAGTAGTTTCCCTGTACTGAAATTGGGATCCAGGAATGGGGCAGTTTCTCCTCAACTGAGGATCCATCTCTGATAAAAGTAGGTCATCGATATACAGAAGGAGTTGGAGGAAGACTGAAGTCACTGCACAGGGTAATTCTCAACTTGAAAAGCTGCTAATGTTTAACTTTGGAGGGCACTGCACTCTCTGAGCACTTTACACATAGCATCTTAATTCTTATAAACCTCTGGAATAGATATTACATCTCCCTTTATCATAGAAAAGGAAATGTAGGCACAGAGAGGCTAAATATCTTGCCCAAAATTATCCAGCTAGTAAGCAATGCAATCAGAATTTAGGGAGTTAGGCTACAGAGTCCTCATTCCTATTATATTGGATGTAATGCCATACTGTCACCCTTAGTAAACAGGAACACTAGGAAAATAAATGGAGAACTTGGTTGCTGATGCTGAATCCTTTTTTTCTCTTTCTTTTCTTCTTTCTTTCTTACTTCTCTTTTTTTTTTTTTTTTTTTTTTTTTTTTTTGACAGTCTTGCTCTGTCACCCAGGCTGGAGTGCAGTGCTGTAATCTAAACTCACTTCAACCTCCGCTTCCTGGGTTCAAGCCGTTCTCCTGCCTCAGTCTCTTGAGTAGCTGGAATTACAGGTGTGCACCACCACATCTGGCTAATTTTTGTATTTTCAGTAGAGACAGGGTTTTACCATATTGGCCAGGCTGGTCTCGAACTCCTGACCTCAGATGACCCACCCGCCTTGGCTTCCCGAAGCGTTGGGATTACAGGCATGAGCCACCGTGCCTGGCCTGGTTGCTGAATTCTAACCAACCCAACTCATTAGCCCAGCACTCAAGCAGTTAACCAAGGGAAACTGGAGAGTGAATATAATATCCATTTTTATTAACGAACACTCACATCTTTTGTTATCTTCATCATTAAATCTATATTTACCTTATGAAAATGATCCTAGCTGCTCACAGAAACAAAATTAAAAAAAAACCTTCAGAAAAAGAAAAAAAAAGCAACAACAAAAACAAACAAACAAAAAAAATTCTCACTTTTCCTGGCTGTGTCAGAAATCATCCTCTCCAGCTCAGCTATGAGAGACTGAGGAGGTGGAATCTATAGTCCACCCTGTTGAATCACAAAGACAATAATTACAAATCACTGAGAGGCAAAGGCCCAATTTGGAAGAAAATAGATTCTCTCAGACTTGTAGATATTAGACTCTATCCTTGGAAAATGTGATTTGGTTTTCATACCCTAAAAACCTATTATGAAACAAAAAGCCATCAACTGGTATCTTGATGTGTCAGACATAATGCCTACAGTAGGAAAAAAGTGACTATCAAATAAGTGAATTGTTTTCATTTTTCTGCTTCAATTTTGAGAAAATGTATCAGCTGATGTCCAATTTTTTCATTCTTATGATGTGTCTCATTTAAAAAGATCACACATTGTTTGAAACTTCTCCCACTGAAAGTTGGTATCTATTCTTTTTTTTAAATCTTATTCTTTCCAAAATTCTATTCAATTCCCATCAAATCAATGAAATTAAAGCTATTGCACCGCTGTTCTGGTTAGGTCACCAGCTTTTTAGGGTTCTATAATTTTTTTATTATACTTTAAGTTCTGGGGTACATGTGCAGATCATGAAGGATTGTTACATAGGTATATACATGCCATGGTGGTTTGCTGCATCCATTCCCCCATCACCTACATTAGGTATTTCTCCTAATGTTATCCCTATTCTTCACTCTTTTTATATGGCAAGCCCTGTGGGTGTTTTGACAAATAGAATACAGTAGAAGTATCACTGCGCTAACTTCTGGGCCCAGATGTAAGAGACTGGCAACCTCTAATTTCTCTTCCTTGGAAAAATAGCAGATGGAACTCCAAAGCCACCATGGTGTAAGGAAGCTTAAGCTAGCCACATGGAAAGGCCACATGGGGAGAGAGAAAGAAGAGAGACAGAAAGAGAAAGAGGGAAAGAGGGAGAAAGGGAGAGGAGAGAGAGAGAGAAAGAAAGAGAGAGAAACAGCCATTCATCCTAGCTCAGATGATGCCATTTGCCAAGAATGTGAGAGTAGAGATTACTTGGATGTCCAACTCAGTCAAATCTTCAAATAGTTTCAGCTACAGGAGCTATCTGACTGCCACCAATGAAAGACTCCAAGTGAGGATTACCAAGCTGAGCACACAGCGAACCCACAGACCCATGCTAAATACCAATAAATTTTAGTTTTATGCACTAAGTTTTCAGGTAGTTTATTATGCGGGGATAGATAACCCAAACAGATAGTAAATTCAGAAAAGACTGAAAAGTTAAAAGTACAGTGCCACTTCATATTTCTAAGGCATTTAAAAGTGGCTTAAGCTTTCTCAACCCTGTTTTTCTTATCTGAAAATTCCTTATTTTCTCATCTCAGCTAAAGCTAATCATGGAAAGGTATCTTGAAGATAAACCTAAAAAATTAGATGGTAAACTACAAAGCACTATAAAAGATAATGGTGTTATTATCCATACTTTTATTGAGAGGTGACTATTGTAAATTATAATTTGTAAAGCCAGACATTAAGCTGGACTGTTGGAACTACTCATGAAAAAATTTTGAAGCTACATAATTGTGATTTTCTAGATATATAGTTAAGGGATGTCAGTCATCTCTACTCTAAAAACAAATATGCTCTTGGAATCTATGCCATAAACTGATAAATTCATGAATATAAGGCAAATATGTCTGCAGTTACTTTATTATGTTTTAGACAATGCTAATCCTGGCATCAATAAACAAAAATGCTGATGTGTGTGCTGTTGTCTTTGGTAGCTTCAGAAAGTTCACTTGTCAAATACTGAAACTGTGAAATGCAGGGAGAAGTCAAGTATAGGTATTCTTCAGTAATGTCAAACACTACAACAAACAGCAAAACATTACTAAGTGGGACTGCTTATGCAATACACGTATTGATCGACTTACCACCTATGCAACTTACGACCATTCAACTTTACGACCACAATCGCTAGCCATGACTGCTCCATGTCTGGCAGCGCAAATGTTGCCCAGCTGGGCATACGACAGTGCGGATCAGCTTCCGGCAGCACTACCATCTCTGCGTGCACCATTTCAACTGTACGTATAGCCTACTCAACTTACGACCAAATCGTGTTATGACCAGTCCTAGCTGTAATCACAGATGACTTCAGAGTAATACTCACAGTTGAAAAAGCATTTATTTGTTGCTTTATTTTATTTCCATGTCAGTTGGGGTTATTTAATCACAAGCAACTCTGGATAAGGAAGGCCAAAAAATAATCTGTTGAGTATGTAGGTCAGCTCAGAGAAAGGAAGAAAAACTGAGCAAATGGAGCCTGTGAAAAGACAGGAATTAGTGGTCTCTGAGGATCTGTGAGTAGGAAAGAGTTACCAGTATCTTTAGGTCACCACCATGGGGACCAGCTTCTTGTTTTGAGTCATCTGATCAAGACGCAAATTTCCAGATCAGAGGTTCTGATTAATGCTTTGGTCTGCAGGCCACCCTTGCACCATGACATACAGGGCATCTGACTGATAGTCCCACCAAAACTGCCTATGATCATGTAGGAATGGTTTTTGGTTTAGTTCCCGTTTCCCAGAAGCATATCTTGAGATGAGGATGTGTGTGCTAATGATGCTTTAAGTGTTGCTGGTGGAGCCCCATAAGGATGTGGGAGGCAGGACAGCAAAGAGGGGGAATGTGAGCCAAGAGCAGGATCTCGGGCAAAGTTATGCTGAGTATCGCTTCAGCCTGATCCTGCAGGGGAGCCCTAGAGCACAAGTGGAGATTCAGAGTGATCCCATCAGGCTTTCTCAGACCGTACCGGTGTGTCCTTGGTTCTGGCCTTTTCCTGGGCAAAGGAGGCAGCATAGGCTGTAAATTCCCAGGCACCCAGGCACTTTCCTTTCTTTGGGTGTGCAGTCACAGCACGTTCTAGCTGACCAAGGCTGGTTCTCCAGAAAGAGCTGCACAGGAGTGGATGGCAAAGAACAAGTCCAAGGAGACCTGGGAGCTACAGGTCACACACACACACACACACACACACACACACACACACACACACACACAGAGAGAGAGAGAGAGAGAGAGAAGAAGCATGGAGGACAAATGCTGGGCAACTAAAAACAGTAAATATTTCTGTGTGATTACAGTCTTTATTGCCCCAGTTTTTATGCCCAAAGAGGTTGAGTATCTTATCACTGGTCTAGTGGAGGAACCAGGAGCCCCTGGTCCAGAAATTGTTTCCATCATACTCTACAACTGGCCTGGCTGTTTTGTGTATTTATTTATTTTTTTTGCTTGCATGCAGAAATGTTCAGCTGTTTGGGCAGAGAGCAGCCAAGGCTGTGCTGCTGTGCAGGCATGTGTAGAAGATTCCCAAACTTCCATCCCCCTCACATGTGTTTTGGCTTCCACACTGCAAGATTAAAACAGAGTCCAGGGAAAGATTCAAGAAGCTGCCTTTTAGGGTAGAGGCACAATTACCCCCAGGAGAAACAGATACTTATGGGTACATAAGAGGAAAAAGGTGTGCCATTCTTTTCCCCTTCTTGAAATACGCAATGGTGAACCACCATATTCCTTGACAAATTGATCCAGGAGGGAAGAAGAGTTTTGGGAGGGGTCACTGTTAGTGTCTCATAGACCACAATTTCAAATTGCCGTTTAAATGTAGAAAACAAAGACATGCAAGTGAGTATGCAAAATATTAAAACCAAATTCTTAGTACGGTTGAATACATTTTCAGGATAGAGAACAAAACAGGAGAATAATAACCTTGAAACTTCCATGGACTAATAAGATGAAGATAAAACTTCATTGTCATTCAAGAGAATGTTCTGGGGAGATGGGCTAACAGGACATACTTAGAGAATGAACAAAGCAGAATATCCCAGACAAATGGAAGGACTCTACTTTACTCTTCCCATAAACCCCACACATTTGGAAGTGGAAAGAAGAGGAACTGTATATGAGCTATGGCTCCAAGCTTTCAAAATGTGCCTCACGGTCTTACCAAACTTTACTTATAGACCACAAAATCAAAAAGGCAGTCATTTTGTTTAGACAGACTCAATGCATTCTGTCTAATTTTCCTTAAGATGTCTTTGCTTACCCATAATTGCCAAAGGGAAGACTTTCTCCTAGTATCAACCACCAAAACTTTTCTGTTGTGCTAGGGAAGGTGGCACCTCATTTGTTACATCTTGTACCTTTATGTCAGTGACAAGTAACTAGAAGTTAAGGGCGTGGATGAAAACTACCTGGGGATTTTTCAGACTCACCTGCACAGGCCCCATCTGATTTACTTGGGAAGAGGAAGACATGAATATTGAGAATTATCCTCAGGCATTTCTGATGAATTTTCTCTTCTCATTCTCTTCCAATCTCACTGGGCAACAAATTGTTATGCCATCCACTCCTGCCTTCTGAACTCTGTCATTTCTGTGCCAGAGGACACAACCCTAGTTATTTAGGTCTCTCTTCAGCAGGCTACATAATAAATATTTGCAGTGAATTTCCTGGGTACCTTGGAAGGACTGGGTTTTTATAGATCTTTTGGAAACAAAATACAAGCTAAAAGTAAGAAATTCAAAATTATATTATTCAAAATAATAATACTAAAAATATTGAAATTAAAGGTCCACAGCAAATGCTTATGAATCCGCTATTCTATCTCTTCACATCTGATTATCTGTACATTGTCCCCTGTAATCACCCTGCCGTGCTGTCTTACCTCAGGCTGTCAACAAGAGGCTGACCAGCTGACACTTTCTGTGAATTCCACAAGGAAAGACCCATCTTCTTGTTCTCCTTTTCCAGATACATTCTCTAAGCCATACTGTAGTCCTATCCTTTACCCCAGCCACAACAGAAGACTGGCCCTCTTTTCTCTCTTGTTTTCTCTGATGTATTGCTTGATGGCTTCAATTTGGATAACCCAGCCAGTCCCTGACACTCTCCCTTATTAGCTTTGAACAGGAAGTTCAGGTTAGTCCAGACAATTAGCCTGGAGGTAGAAAAAGTCCTCTCCATTAGATGGAGGTGGGGCTTTTTTTTTTTTTTTTTTGGATGCTTATTTTATATCTAAACAGAAAAAGTAGGATTTAACTGTGTCTCCAAACAAGTACAATTAGGACTTAAACTTTTCAATTTGCATAGTTAATGTCATATATTTTCAAAATTTCCCACAATTACATATGTTTTTCTTCGTGGACTTGGGGATATCACTTTGGATTTCATGGCACATGTAGGCCCTCTCTCTTGCTGGTCTGGAGGTATGTTTTTGCTGTCCCTATAATGCAATATTTTCCCTATTACTAATACCTGTCTCCAATTCTGAAATAGTGACCTTGCCCATTTCTTCTTCCCCTGTCTCTCCTCATTCATACAGAAAACTAGGTTAGATTTATCTTGTGCATGATTATGTTGGACCTGATTGATAATTGCCAATACAGTCCTTGGGTTTGCTGCTTAGGCCCTGTTTTGATCCCTCATTCTTGCCAGTTCCTATAAATGTTCTCTCCCTTCAGCCCATGCCTCTATCAATGCCAGTTGCTTTGCAGCCAGGGCTGCTCCCTGCAGTAGGAGCAACAGCTGATATTGTCTTGGTTCCACAGTGGCCTGAACTTCCTAGATTTCTTCTGTAAAATTATCTTCCTTAACCCTCCACCACCCGTAAGTATGCTGTAGAAGGTGAACCTGTATTTCCAAACAAAACCTTACATACAGAGGCTTAAACAAATAAATCAAAGAGCAGCAATTGCCCAGAGCAGGCCACCTTAGATGTTCCTCACTCACATTTGCAATCCCTAGAGGGCTTTGAAACACAGTTTGAAAAATACAGGTTAGGCCAAAACTTTTCATTTCATATATGAAGGAAACAGAAGTCTTGATAACTTCCTTAAAATCACAGAGTATATTAGTCATAGGAGTCTGATCTTTTAATTCCAAATCCAGGGTCTTCTTTATTCAAGTGGGAGTAGGAAACAGGGCTAGAGCAAATAAAGTAAATTGAGCCTGTGAAAGCCCCAAACTGAATGTCTGTAGCTAACTTGATGATGATGGTCGCATTTGCCATTTTTTCCCCATTCTTAAAAGCGTCATTATGGAAGAGTGTAAGTTTTTGGGTCAAACATGTAGGTTTGAATCCTGGATCGACCCTAGCTAACATGAATTGAGCATCTTTGAAACTCAATATTTTAATGCATAAAATGGGAATAATAACACCTATGTCATAAAGCTTTTGTAAAAAATAAATAGCATAACATAGACACATGGGTTGGCTCAGAGAAAGGTAGGAACCTCCAGCCCCCTTGAGAAAGCCACCAGTGAGGGGATCCCCAGGCTTTGGGATGCTTCAGGCTGACTGCTCTCCTGTCCCCAGGCCACATCCTGACCTCCTGCCATAATTATCATAGTAGGACTCTGTCCCCTGATGTAGGAATCACCCATGGCTGATACTGGAGGTGAGCTTTTAATAAATGAGCACAATGAGGCAGAGATTCAATCAACTGTGTGGATTCACAGAGGCAAGCCAGAAGCAGCGGTACATTCAAAATGATAAGAAAGATAAATAGCTTTTAATAAAAAAAGAATTTTCCACTACCTATAATTTCCTTTACGCTGCTTGACATCTCTCTGGACTTCTGCTGTTGCAATCCTGGTGCAAGCAGAGGTGGGAGAGAGTTTAGAGTACCATCCAAGGAACTGAGGATTTAGGAGAACAAAGATCCTGCTCTTTATCTTTTGCTGAGACAGCTCTACCATGGCTTTCTGGTCTGAGATTCAAAGATTCATTTTCACAAAAGCAAAAACTAGGTTGATGGGTCTTACTCTAGATGTGTGAAATAGCAAACACAATGCGTATGTGTGCATGTGTGAATGTGTGTGCATGCCTGTGTGTGGCACATATATGCGCATGTGAACATGCAGACTTAGATGGTGAGTGTATGAACTTGGCTTGTGATCACCACAATGAAGAGGTAGAAATGGAAAAATGTTCTCATCTCACGTAAACAACATTTAATTCTCTTGACAAGGAAACACAGGTGAACCATCAATATAAGGTTACAAATTTTTTTTAAATAAGGACACATGCACACAAATGTTCATTGCAGCACTGTTTACAATAGCAAAGACCTGGAACCAACCCAAATGCCCATCGATGATAGACTGGAGGGAAAATGTGGCACACATACAACATGGAATATTATGCAGCCATCAAAAATGATGAGTTCATGTCCTTTGTAGGGACATGGATGAACCTGGAAACCATCATTCTCAGCAAACTGACACAAGAACAGAAAATCAAACACTGCATGTTCTCACTCATAGGTGGGTGTTGAACAATGTGAACACATGGACACAGGGAGGGAAGCATCACATACTGGGGTCTGTTGGAGGGAAATAGGGGAGGGATGGCGGGGGGTGGGGAGTTGGGGAGAGATAGCATGGGGAGAAATGCCAGATATAGGTGAAGGGGAGGCAGGCAGCAAATCATGCTGCCATACGTGTACCTATGCAACAACCTTGCATGTTCTTCACATGTACCCCAAAGCCTAAAATGCAATAAAAAAATAAGGATAATCATTAAGGTAGGAGGAGAAGATGCGTAGATTACAACATGAAAGAAAAAGTAGTACAAAGAAAACTTTAAAAAACCACTGAAAGATATGAAAAGAAAAAGTATTAGAAATTATATTATTACAAATAATAATAGACTAAAAAACAAAAATAGGCACCAAAAAAATTAAGTATGAATAGGTATTCGTATAAGATGCAAATGAAAAGAAAGCCAGGCTGGCAATATCAGTATCAGACAAAATAGAGAACTCAGGTAACAAACATTACATCAGGCAAAATGATTTACTTTTCATTATTGAAGGGTATAATCTACAATGAAGGTATAAATTCATTTACTTTTATGTGCTCAAGGAAATTGTATTGAGATAGATAAAACAAAAGCTATTAGAAAAATAACAAAAAGTCGACAATACCATAACGTTAGGAGGATATTTTAGCGCCACTTTCAACCTTGGATAACTCAGACAGACTAAGGGGATAAAATAACATATACAAACAAACAAATACATAAGCAAGAATGCAGAGGACTTATACACAATAATTACAAACATAAACTATTTGAAAACCAAGTTCTTACAATAACCTAGAATGCTCTTAATCTGGCCTTCACTTACTTCTGTGACCTTAGCTCTTTGTATTTAACATCCTTGCACATTTGTGCATCAGTTCATTTGCACACTCTGTTCCCTCTTTCTGGAACAGTCTTCCCAGATGTCTGCATGTCTCATTCCCTCACCTCCTGTAGGTCTTTCTCCTGCCTTGCTTTCACTTTATCCCATCTAAACTGATTCAATCTGCCATCCACTCTGATGCTCCCTAGTCTAATTCTATGCTCCTTCCTTCTGTAACATTGTTTAACATCTAGCATTTTCCTTCTTATCTTTTTTTTTTGATATCCGTCCCTACTCTCTGAATATAAATTATTTGAGGTCAAGGATTTTTATCTAATTTGTTTACTGCTGGACCAACACAATGCCCAATGCATAGCAGAAACCAAATAAAATTATTGCTGAGTAAATAAAATTTCATTTTATATTTCCTCAAACAAATAAATGCACTAGGCTAAACAATAAATGAAGCCTTAATATAATTCAAATATTATGCTATATAGCTGCATCTTAAATAACATCATAATATTAAAATAATATCAGACAAAATAATTTTAGAGATTACTATTTTTTCCTGAAAAAGAGATTCTTTTTTCCTGAATTTCATCTAGAGCCATAGTGTAGAAAATGCGTGGGGCAAGGAAATTCTAAATTGGTACTACTGTTTAAGATTACTTGACATCTCAGCCTGGCTGATGTATAAGTTCACATTTTCTCTTCAGTACCTTCATGAGTTCCTAGGGGGCCCTAGTGAGAAAATTCATCAATATTTTTGATGATGTGTTGCATTTTGGTCTATTTAGTCATTCCCATATCAGCCCACCCCATTTAGATTATCTTTTCTGGGGTCTTAGTGCCCCTACATTTGATCCTCTTGGACAGGAGTTAAATTCCAGCCAGTTCTTTTGGGCACAGCCTATACATTGTCATTTTGTCTTAACACAACTTGAAATACTAAGCTTGCAACACAACTATTTCTTCTGTGCTTATGCTTTTATGCTTTTAGTCATCTCTGAATTTAAGAGTTTTAATAGTTATTTTAGGAAAACAACTGAAGCCCTCCAGGTAGTTCCACTGGAGCCCCTTTCTTTCCACTGAGGTGAAGGTAGAGGCACCTCTCTCTCTCCCCTTTGGGGTGGGTTCCCAGAGCACAGCTTTGTCCAAAGAAACCATCCCATGAGCAATTTCTCAACCATATATATCCTTGATGTGGATGAGGGATTCAGGAACATTCAATTGTTTTTCCGATTCTGCTTTGCAGCTCTTAAAAGATGATCTATTTCGCAATCTACTTTGGTACCTGATATCTTTCATATTGAGCTCAGAGAAAACTGCCATTTTAAAATTCCCATATATTTGAAATAACATTACATTGCTTGAATTTTTATTAAATCTACATAATAGAAAACCATGGAGTCATTAAAAATGATGTTTTAAAAGGATCCACATAATATATGGAGAAACCACACAATACATGTTTGAATATTTTAAAAGTTAAGCTGAAAAGCTATGTGCATATTGATTCAAATTTTATCAAAAATAATTATACATATCAATTCCAAAATACTTTAATGATATATGGTAAAACATTCCAGAAGTTATTTTGAATGTTAAGAGGTTTAGTTATTTTATCTATATTTTATGTACTCTTTATAGTAGAAGAATTCCTGTGGAATAAATAAGCTAAAGATGTTTTAGTAAGCAAACACTAAAGTTCCATTTTGTTTTAAAACTTAATTTTTAGATACAAAATATAAGATAGTGGGTAAAGACTCAGACTAAAAGTCCCCACTGGCATCAAACTCAGTGTATAACCGTAGACAATTCAGTCTTTAGTTCACTTTGTAATATTAATTAAGCTAACCACTCACAAGTCTCTCTTGGCCTGTTTCCTCATCTGTAACATAGTGAGGCTGAGTTCTTTCAAGAGAGCCAATTGAGAACATAAACCATTCCTCTTACTCATCTAAAATTACATGAAATATCACAAAATATACAGAATTCAAAATAAGAAATTTATAGCAGCATTTGAAAGCAAGCTTATAATAAGCAATCCAGAAATATTAGCAATTTCCAGAAACATAGAGAGAAGATGAAAATATTTATGCAGAGAAATAAAACAAACAAAAAAAATTAGAACTGAAAATACACAAGAAAGAAACAGCAGGAGTGGAATGCCTCTGAGATGCTCAGATCTCAGACTGCAAAATGTGGAATTGGGGCTCAGGACAGGTGATGAAGCATAAATTCTGAAACTACTTTCAGAGATCCTGAGCAGTCAGCCCTTTCTCCCTTAAAACCCTTTTCCCATTTAGAAAAAAAAAAAGTGCAGCTTGCTGCCAAAGCTCATTTAATTTTACATAAACATGCTCTTTGAGGCTGAAGCAAATCTGACTAATTTTCAATGTGCAAATAAAATATAAAAACTGTTCTTGGAGTTATTTCTAAACAGAAATAACATCAGAATTGCCTGACTCATTAGAATCATCTATTTCAGAAAATCAGATTCATCAAATGAATCTTTGGACAACAACTGTTTGAGAATGATTTTAATATCACCCATAGGAATATTATGTTTTCTAGGATTGGACATTTTCAGTGATTGAGAATTACTGTACTTTGTAAATGGAAATACCACTACTAAAAATAGAATACGATAAATAGAATGATCTCTTTGTTTCCGAAGTCAATATACTAGAGTGAGGCGAAAATAATAATGAAAACAAGATATTTCATGGCAAAGCTATCTCAGGGTAAATGCTGCAGCCACAAGTGTTCTCAGGGCAAATGGGAAAAGAATTAATTGTAATGTTTTAATTAGTTGTTTTCTATGTTTCAGCCTTTATTTGTAAACTAGAGATGTTAATAATGCCTATTTGATAGGTTGTCCTGAGGATAAAATGAGTCATTATCTGTAAAGTCTCTGGAACAGTCTTGATACAAAGTAAATGTTTTATCAGTATTATTTGTTGATATGAACTGGTTTTGAATGTTGTTTCACGATAAAGCAATACTTTGTGCTGAGAAGCCAACACGAAACCATAAAAAAGATAAGCAAATTTAATAGAGGAAAACAATATACCTTGATTTGGCACTGCTAAACCAATCCTGGAACCACCAACATTATACTTTTCATTAAGTTAATAATTACCATCATAATCTAAGCCAATGTCTGCCTAACTGTCTGTTCCTTGCAACAAAACATACTTACTTTATAAAGTAGAACGAAGAATATATCTGAAATAGGGATGAGTGTAAACATATCAGTTTTCTCAATAAATGTAAATGGGTTAAATTTCACTATTAAAAATTAGCTGAAAACAAAACAAAAACAGAACTGAGCCATCTGATGAATAGAAAACAGACATAAAAATTACAATGAAATTATGAAAATAAAATATGTAATTATTTGCTGTTTAATACATCTTGTTTGATGAAACAAAATAAAAAATTCAACTTGCAGTGGCAAGGCATTGTACCAAGTATCCTCAAGAATTGTTTATCTAAACTGTAATTTCCTTAAGGGTAGAGGCTGTGTCTATCTTGGTCATTGGTTTTATGCTCCAGTCCAATATGTGACTGGCATGATGCCCAATAAGTAATATTGACAGAATATCTCTTCTTGTTCTGAAACATCTATGAATGAAAGAGGATAATCTAAGCTAGGAACATTATGTGATGTGCTATATTGAAAGAATTTTGAATTATATGCTATTTTTTGTTTGGTTTTTGAAGCTTTTAATTAGGAGCTAATATAAAGAGTTTTTTATTCCACTCTTGTTTTTAATCTGTTACAGGCACATAAACAGGAAATCATCAAGAATTTTCAAGAAGAGATCTGAAATTTTGCCAAAATCAAGAGTGGTGTTTTCTTATAATTATTAGATTATACATTGCTCCTGGCCACCAAAGAAGTCCTATTCTTAGCACAGTAGTCAGTTGTCTACTTTAAGTGATTTGAACAGATAATATCACAAACCTTACAAAACGAGTATTGTAAGTCTTAGAAAAGCTAACAGATAGAGACCTTAAAATAGGACCTAATGCATAGTTGCCTTCAATAATATTAGGTAGTATTATTGCTGTAAGTCACTGGAGCCAGTATGAATTTTGTTCACATCAAGGACCTCATGAAATGAGTTCAGGGCAGTTTTGATGGGAGAGGAGGAAGGTTATGGCATAGCGTATGATCTAGGCTGGCCAGGGCTCCATGGAAGAGCTTTCAGTAATCAGGAGAAGGAGAAAAATATATACCTACTATTCACCTGCGATAGGGATGGAGCCAAAGAGTAATACAGAGATGTTGAAATGCAGCTTGAACTAATTTCTAGCCTTGCTCATGGTCATTTCTGTTAACTTCCTGAAATGGGGGAAACTTCAAGACCTCCTGACCTGCCCTAGGGACATGGCCTTCTTCCTCACTCTCTGTTAGCAGGAAAAGTAGAGAGGAGAACACTTCAAAGAGTCAGGCTCCCTGTGCAGAGCAGAGATCTGAGAGCTGCCTCCACTCACTGGTGTGATCCTCTAGTCAGGCAGCCAGAGATCAAAAGGCTGTCTCTAGCGGCTTGCCTCTCCATGCACACATACCAAAAAGCTAATCACATTAGTTGCTTCATAAGTGATAAATTGTTATTTCCTCTCCACTTTGATTCCCCAACTTCTCTCCCTGTGTTATGGCCAGTAAACTACTCTCTTGCTATCAATCAGTCTTTCCAAGAATTCTGCTTCCTTATCTGTTACGTCACAAAAGCTATTTTGTCTGGGTTCAGGGACCCATGTGTATGTTACAGGAGGAAGCCATCTCCTGGGAACAGCGGTTCAGGACCTAGATATCCTTCTATAACCCATATAGTGGCCACCCCTTCTCAGGTCTCTATTATTATAATGTTGCAATAAAAAAACCTCCTATAGCCAAATAATTGAAAAGCAATTTATTACTTACTAGAAGAATAGCCAAAGGGAGAATATATTTATTATTCACAGAAAATGTTCTTAAAAGTCTCTTTCCCTTCTCATGTCTCTCACGTTCATGTCTCATAACTTTTCCAAAGTCTGACTTCTGCCTCATGCCATGGCTCTAAAGTCAGCCTAGACAGACTTATTTGGCTTCTCTTTCCTTTCCAGCTCAGGTTTTAAATATGCAGCCTTCTGGCACCTTCCAGTGTTACTGTTTCCCCACTTTTTTTGAAATCCCTAGTTCACTTCTGCAGAGAAAGACATGCCTAAAAGAGAAGCAACAACTACCTGGAAGGCTCAGGAGACAAAGAGGCAAAGATAGGATGAGATGGAAAACCCTTTTAATGGAACACATTTTCTTTTATTCCTTCATTCCCTCAAACCACTCTGCTGCCCTAGAGCTAGTAACAAAAAAGAATTAAGAATTAACTAAAATGGCGAGCTATGACTTCAAGAGCATTTGTTCAAAGAAGGACACAGCAGATTATACTCACCCTGAGTATTACCTGAGGACATTTCTAAGACCTGGAGAATCTCAAATGCCTGAAAGGTGGGAGCTGCCTAGAGAGGAACAGGTTGTGGATAGAGCAGCGGTGCGAATAGGCATCCAGGCCGTGCAATTGCTGCCAGGTAATAGCAAGATGGGAGTCAATATCAGAGTCCAGTGTGTGGCCTGAAGCAGGTGAGCTCAATTACCAAGAACTAGCAAAGTAAGGGGTTGTTAGAAACCAGACAAGAAGTCTTGGGACTGGAGTCTCTTGGATGTGAGAATATCAGGGCTGATGCTAACAAGGAAGCAGATTGCCCATCAGAAAAAACAGGACCAAAAAAAGGAGAAAAGCTGAAGGCTCAGAAAGCCAAAGACAGAGTTTAATGCATGGTTCCTAAGAGTTTGGCGTTGACTAAATCCTGGGATTCTTCTTGGTCACATTTTCTTTTTATAGTTTCCTTGAGATATAGTTCATATCTCATAAAATGTACCCTTTTAAAGTGACCAATTCAATGTTTTTCCCATGAAATTAGAAATGAATCCACAAGATTTCATGGGCTGAGCTTAACAGGATAAAAGAAGCAGAAACTTCCGGATGATGAGAGGTAACAAAGGAAGAAGAGAGATGCTCTGTGGGACAAAAATCACAGACAATGAGTGGGGAGAGCAAGAAGGCAAAGTTCTGTTACTTTAATTCACCACCCCTATCTCCAGCCACCAGTGGCCATCGTATACTGGATTCTAAACCCAGGGTCCTAAATAAAGTTTATAGCGGGTGATTTATCTCTATGACACCATTCATTCCAGGTTTAGTTGAGTTGGCCTGTGAGTTAGTGAACATGCTAGATCCAGGGGAAATTAGTATGAAGAAAACACAGTTCTTGCCTTCTAGGAACTGGCAAGTAACAGGCACTTGGTAATAGTGCCTTTAATAAGAGTGATCATGTATTATGCCCTCTGTACTGAGGGGAGCCCAGAAGATATAAGCATTTAACTCTTCCCAAGGAAAGGCTTCCTGGAGTAGATATCCTTTGAGTTGTCCTCAAAGTGGTAGTTAACCAGGTAAAGAAAGAGGCAAAAAGTTTCTGAATAAACTGCAATGATTTTTGATGATTGCTTAATAACCTGAGCAATTGTTTTTTTAAAGTACAGATTCCAAAGCTCTGCCGTCAGAAATTCTGTTTTGTAGTAGGTGCGGAGGACTTGGAGGGTCTGCAATTTACTAATTACTCCAGGTGACACTGCTGCAGGTGGTCTGAGGGCCACCCTTGGAAATCCTTTGGGTAGAAGGAAACATGAACTTGGTGTTGCTTCCTTCAGCCCCATTAGGTTCAGCAGTCTTTCTTCGCTGACTTGGGCACAATTTTGCTTGGCTGTACACATCCACTTGTCAGACATAGCTTTCCTTTAGCTGCTGGCTTAGGCTGTCAATATTTTATGATCTTCACTGGGGGATCACTGCATGTTTTTCAGGTGCTTAGGTTTTTAACTGGTCTCCACCTGGGAATATCCAGGAAGCAGTTGTGGATCCCTTTCATGCTGCGTAAGAGCTCAGTCAACCTCAGGAGTATTTTCTTTCTGTCCTGAGCGGTCCAGCATCAATTTCTAACATACTGCCTAGATAGAGCTATGTGGTCCCTCTGAGATGGCTTGAAATGCTCCCATTCTGCACACGAGAAAGTGAGAAACAAGCCCCAGCACAGAGGTGCTAACTGATCTGGTGTGTAGAACACTTATTTCCAACATGGGTAACTCTATTCAATCTGCCTGGAAAAAATGACTGGTCCAAAAAGTGAACACATTGAAACCTTGGAATTTATAGTTGCATATCTACTGCTGTGTAGAAAACACAGTTTTTCCTCTGTTCTCACAGCAAAACAATAAACACAGAAGACTTTTGTGAACACATGTGTGGGTTCTTTCCCCCCACACACCATGCAATCAGTTCTGTAGTGGGCCCCAGCCCGGGGCCTTCCAACCCAGTTCAGCTGACACTAGCTACCAGAGATAGCATCAGGTCCCATGGTTGAGGCCTCAGTTCTGCAAGACCGCCCCTGGCTTCAAATGCCAATCACAAGCCCTGGGTTGTTTTACCTGTGCTTCTAACTGACTGGCTGTAAATTGGGGTTCCCAAGACCCCCTCTTGAGTTCAATTAATTAATGACAGCAGCTCACACAACTCAGGGAAACACTGATTTACATTTTATGGCTTATTTAAAGAACCTTTCAAAGAATACAGATGAAGAGGTGCATAAGGTGAGGTATGCAAGTACAGGCATAGAGCTTCCATGCCTTCTCCATGGGGTGTGCCATCCTCCAGGTTGCCCATCTGTCTCATTGCTAGGAAAACTTGAGGCCTATTAGCCATCGCCACAGATACCAGAGGATTAGAGGTTCCTCTCTGTTATTCTGATCTTGCAAATGACCGTTAGGGTCATTATGTCCCCTTTGCCACTAATGGCTAAGAGTTTCCACCTGAACTATGCCAATCTGCAATCTCATCATGCCTGTTGATACTAGGTAAAATTGTTCTTAGCAGAATTCCCTACCATCAGCCCATGCCTACAGGGACAGCCACCATGAGCTCTCTCCTCACTATTTCCTTTGTGCTTTTGATAAGTGCTGCAGGCTTCCTGAGGGACTGGTCAGTGAGTGCTTTGATAATAAATGAATTCTAGCTTGCTCTCCTCTATGAAACTTTTGATCCCTTTGCTATAGTCTGTAAAGGAAGTTCTTGCATCTTTACCTCCTATACTGTAGGGCATCTTTCTGTCCAAGCTCCAAGGAGTCATTTCAAAAAAATATTAGGATTATTTCCAGGAGTTCTTCCAGGACATTAAAACATGAGTCACAGGACAATTCCCCATATTAACAAACTCTCTTTTATTCAACTTTATATTCTGTCTTCACCACCAGTTCAACATCCTCAAGATCTATTACCAGGTTTTTTTTCGAGGTCCCACTACAGCTCTTTGATGGGTGATAGTTATTTCCTAGGAAGGCCAGGCTAAAACTTGACCCTAGTTATCAGTCTGTAAGAGAGAAGGCCTACTTTTACTATTAGCAGTCTACTATGGTCGGAATGTTTGTGTCTTCCCAAAATTCATATGTTAAAACCTAATTACTAATGTGATGGTATTGGGAGGTGGGGCCTTTGGTAGGTAATTATGTCATGAGGCCTCAGCCCTCTGAATATGTGGAATGCCCTTATAAAAGAGACCCCAGAGAGCTGCCATTCCCTGCTGCCATGTGGGAATATGGTACAAAGGTATCATCTATGAACCAGACAGCAGGTCCTCATCAGAAAGTGACTCTGCCAGTCTCTTTATTTTGGACTTCCCAGCCTGGAGAACTGTGAGAAGTAAATTTCTGTTGTTTATAAGCCACCAAGTTTATGGCATTTTTTACAGCATCTAACTAAATGAAGTCTTCTCCTGGCACTTCTCCAGGCAATTCTCCAGGTTGCAATTCTGCACTAAGGGAAAATGGGTCACGTCTGTGCAGAGAAATCTGAGGGTTCAAGATTCTCAATCATATCTATTCAGATGTCCTCATCTCAGGCCTCAGTGCACCCCTGCCCCGCTTTCCATCAGTGCCGTGACTTTAGCATATGAGACTTGGTGCTATGAATTAGCCTTCATTGTAACCCAGTTACTTTTAAAATCAGATATTAAGCTCAAATATTAGGTCTAATTTTGAGTGCAGTCTGACACTACTAAGATAGTGGTCTCTTTCAATGCTGCCTGCAATGAAGTCCTATTGCTTTCATGAAATACATGAAAATACATGAGTTGTCTGGCCTGTGTTTTCTTCCTCTCAAGTACTGATAGCACTGAGCATCACCCAGAAAGCTTGTCTTCATAGTTTTCAAATGTTGGAGATATTAGCTACCTCAATGTATCTCCTGTGACTCAATTCATCACAAGTAAGAGTCTTACTAATTTTGATGTGACAGGATGCCAGTGGTTATTTGTATCGTCACTTACCACCACCAACAGGATCTTGCTGCCAACGGTCCTGAAAGCAATTCCGTTTCAAGATGGCATTCTGAAAATCTCTTCCTAGTAGTACATTCAGTACCAATTTTCTTAATGTGGGTACTCCCAGAAGTGAGAGAAATATTTGAGTCAGGTGTTTTACGTGGGATATTATCTCAGTAGATGAGTAAGTATCTCAGTAGATGAGTACAGAATGGAGATGTATGAGGAAAAGAAATCAAGAAGAATTTGTAACCAAACACATTACCATGGTGGATAATTGACACTTGAGTCCACTGGGACCAATGTAGAAATGCCCCTCAAAGTGATCTTCATCCAGGGAAGAATTAGAGAATTGATTATCCAAATCCTGGAAGTCATTGCTTGGGAGCTGGTCCTAAGGGGTGTTAATTTTCCAGCACATCAGTCCTGGTATGAAGGTGGTCAAAGCAGACTGTAGGAACCAGAGATGCAAAAAAAAATGGAGGCATTGGCAGTTTGAAGTCAGGTCTGGCATGCACCAAAGCAGTAACAGTGAAAACGTGTGGGCAGGGCACCAACAGCATTTGCTATAGGTACAATGAGTAACTTTTATGTTTATTTAATTTGCTGATTAAAAACCCTGCAGGCTATCAAAAATCTATGGCAAACCACTTGAGGTCTCTAGAATAATAATCTGCTAAACAATATTCTTTGTCTATGTTTGCTTATCTTAGAGCTACTCCCATTAACTACACATGTACCTATTCTAGTTTTATTTTTTTTTCTGCAAGGATCTCTGAAGAGATAGCTAAAATCTAGTCTAACTGTCTTAAATATCTCCCTAATTTACAATGCTAATAATAATACACAAACAAAAATTGAATCAAGTTTGTGATGACTCCTGAAACAATTTTCCTTCTTATTACTTCTGACAATGGGATCATATTTAATTTAAACATTTACAACTCTGTAAACTTATGTGTTTAGCCAAACCCTTGGCTATGGGATGCCTCAAGCTTAATTGAATGTTGTGTGCATGCCATTTTTCTCCAAATGAGTGGCTCACTTAGTAGAAGACAGAAAAGAAAGTTTCCTGGGATCTAGGCTTTTAACAAGGCAGTTACCACAGCATCCTCATCTTGAAGATGAGTCTTAGGTTCTTTCCAGGCACAGCATTTTGTGAATTAGTGATTTCTGTACTAAGCAGAAAACCTACATCCTTCCAGTAGCCCTGACAAGCTGTCTTGGCACCATATGGAGCTGCCTTCTAGTTCTTTCCTTGACTGTCTCATTTCTCCTCAGCTCAAGGGTAGAAATGTATTATGTTTCACTAATCACTGGAGTCGCCTGACTCAGATCTATGAAATATTCTGGCTTTTCGCCATATGTTGTGTTTTATCTGTAGCTAATATTTGCAGTGACTGGTGAATTTGTCTCCAACTGGCAATTTGAGGCAGAGAAGAACTGAATGAGTAAAACTATGATTGTGATTCTTTCCTAAAACAATTCCTCAAAGTTCAATACTGTTATGCTGGAAGCATGTTAACATGGATGAGAGGCTAAGTTTTATCTTATTATTATAGATCCTTTAAAAAGCTAATGAAAAATGCAGTGGGAGGTCTGTGTAGTAGCAGAGAAGTTGGGCCAGAGAAGCAGGAACAGAGCTTCTGTGTTGGATGCAGAAGATAATCTTTCAAAAGGTGAGGCAGTCTGGAATGTGAAACTATTAGGACTTCCTCTCCATAACTTAACAGCATTGAACTTTAGTTGCTAGAATAGCTTCAAATAGGTTCCTGGGAACTACCTTATCTTCACAACTGTGTTACTATGTGAGAGATCATAGAACACAACATATTGCTTATAAAAAAAAATAGGTTGTGGTAAGATAAAAAGTATGAGGACCAGGGTACCTTTGGTCTTAACGGCTTTTGAAAAAAGTCACCATTGTGACTCCTGAGATTATAATGGCAGATTTTGTCCCATGGCTTTAAAGGGTTGCATGGGGAACAATGAATTAATTTCACTCAATCTGATAATTTCAACTACCTTAATTATCACAGCATTGCTTAAACTTCAGTTTTGCTTTTAAATGCCCCTTTCAGTCTGATCATCTCATGATCAAGAGGAGATGTAGAGCATGTACTATTACTTGCTCAATAATTTATTGAAATTGACTTTCTATAAAAAGTTAGCCATGTCCTAAACATTAAGCCCCTTAAAACTGTAGGTTTGCTAGCTAAATAGAATTTCCATTAAAATAAATGTGTATTTTAAAGTACTTTACATGCATGGCTTAAATTAACATCTGTACTACCAGTGGTATGAAAGAAAGAGAAATTAGTTGTGCTCACTCTACCCTTAGCTCCTTAGATATAACTGGCTCTCACCTTATTACACAGCACACGAGGAAGCCCTTTAAAACCAGTTCTGGACAGCACTGCCTGTCACAAGCAATACCACTTATGTTCCCATCCTTTATTCCAGATATATTGTTTTCATCCTGAGTTGTATTTTCTCTGAAACAAACATTGTTTCACTCACTTATATTTCTTTACATTTGCCTGGCTAAACATCAACAGTGATAAAGATTTGCATGTGTCTTTCACAAGTGGCAAAATGTTGACTCTTGTTTTTATCCAATCTAAGCATTTTGATGTTCTGATTTTGAAAAGTATAGATTCCTTATATACATTTTTCTTAGTCTGTTTTATGTTTCTATAACAAAATACCACAGACTGGGTAATTTGTAAACAATAGACGTGTATTCGACTCACAGTTCTGGAGGCTAGAAAATTCAAGATAGAGGGAGGCATTCCATAGTGAGATGGCTGGTGAGAAAGTAAGAAGGACCTGAGCTCCCTTTTACAACAATCCCACTCTTATGGTAATGAAGTTAATCTATTCATGAGAACTCCGCCTCTTAAAAGTCCCACCTCTCAACACTGCTGCATTGGGGGATTAAATTTCTTACATATTAACTTTGGGAGACTGTATTAATATGTTTTTGGATTGCTATAAATAAATATCTGAGGCTGGATGATTTATAAAGAAAAGAGGTTTATTTGGGTTCACAGTTCTGCAGGCTGTACAGGAAGTGTGATGCCAGCATCTGCTTCTGGTAAGGCCTCAGGAAGTTTATAATCATGGTGGAGAGCCAAGGGGAACAGGAATATCACATCATCAGAGAGGCAGCAAAACAGTGGGGGAGGGGAGATGCTAAACAACAAAATCTCTCATTATTTCAGAGCAAGAACTCACTCATTACTGTGAGGACAGCACCAAGCTGTTCTTGAGGGATCTGCCCGCATGACCCAATCACCTCCCACTAGGCTTCATCTCCAACACTGGAAGTCACATTTCAACATGAGATTTGGAAGAGACAAAATATCTAAACCATATCAGGGACACATTCAAATCATAGTAATTTAGGTTGTTTATATATGTTATTATTTTTATGTATCCTGTTTTTCACACATTCTTGTGCTTTCATTGTTCAAATTTTTCCTTGTAGCTCATAGACTATGACTAAGGTGTTTACTATTTTTTAATTTTTAAAAAAGTAAGAAATTAAACATTTTTTAGAGAGATAGGGTTTATTATGTTGCCCAGGCTGGTCTCTAACTCCTGAAGTGTTTATTATCGTATATCTAGCACTTAGAATAGTGGTGGGGACATGAGAGTTAACACGTAAATATATTCTGAATAAATGAATGTAGTAGTAAATGCCTTTTGCACTGTGGCTTATGTTTAAGTTAAATTTATCAGGTGATTATGAAAGTTTACAGTATGCTTCACCTTCTACTAGAGCAGTGGTTCTCAGACCTCAGTTGGTATCAGAATCACCTGGAGAGCTTGTTAAACCTAGATTGCCTGGTCCCACTCCCAAAGTTTCTGATTCAATAGGTCTAGAGCATGAGCTGAGAATTTGCATTTTAAATCAGATCCCAGGTGACTGTGATGGTGATGGTGATGTTCTGAGATGCACACTTTGGGAATCATGGACTTAGAGATTATCTCTAAGTTTCACAGAAATCTCAAGCCTATTTTTTTTTCTGTATTTCCAGTTTCAAGAATAATGTAGTAACTTTTGGCTTGATTATTTAAATAAATTTTTTTAGGATTTAAAATGATCTTATTCTTCTGTTTTTCTATCTTTAGGTTTTAGAACCAGATTATTGATATTATTTAATTTGAAATTAAATTTTAACTTGTTATTTGTTGATCTTATTTTTCTTAAGTCAATGCTTTCTATAATTTCACTGACAAAACACAATCCTTTCTAAAGTGTACTTTTAAACACCTTTTATGGTATAACTGTGCTTTCCCTGCATGGTTGGAGCATACAGGAGGATCTTTCTACAAGCCCTATAGTTTTTTGTTGTTATTTTCTTCACCTTCAAAGAAGAATCCTCTCTTTCTTCAGACCCAATGATGCTAAATGGCAGTGTGATTTCTGTTTGACCACTAGAGTGATTTTAAACTCTCTGTGGCTAATCTTATACTGGAGAAATAGTTAATATGCCCAAACCTAGTCATGCTCCTGAGTCTAGAATGCATGAACCAGAGACAAGGATGTATTCTACTCCCATGGTCTCCCTCTTTCATTGCAAGGAAGCTTCTATATAGATGACTAATTTGAAACACTGGTCTTCTACCAGAGGTAGTATGTGAAAAACTACTTAGCTGCACAGTTTTCATACCTTTCTCTATATCTGCTTTCAGCTTTTGTTGATTGTTGTAGACTGAATTGTGTTCCTTGTAAATTCATAGGTTGAATCCTGAATCCCTGATGTGACTGCATTTGGAGATGGAGCTTTTAATTAATATTAAATGAGATTTTAAGGATGGGGTTCTAATCCAAAAGATCTGGTGTTCTATAAAAATAGGAAGACACACCAGAGGTATTTGCCCCTCTCTGAGTGCAGGCAGGATGATAAGGCCATGTGTGGACGAAATGGGAAGGTGCTGTCTGCAAAGTGAGGATGAAGGTATCACCAGAAACCAAGCCTCCTGGCACCTTGATCTTGAACTTCTAGCCTCCAGAACTATGAAAAATAAATGTCTGTTATTTAAGCCATCCAGTCTGTGATATCTTCATATAACAGACAAATACACCAACTTTGCATCTTAATATGTGATGTGGGCTTCAAGACTGCCACTCCAGCTATTACTAACCTCACTTCCTATAGTGAGATGTGAGTCCCAGGGTCTCCACTTAGCCTGTTGGTAATATCACATTTTTATTGTGCAATGTATATTATCCAGTCGCTTTTCTCCCCATTGTTGAATTTCTTGTTAGTAAGTGTTGGTGAGACTGGGAGTATGGTTGGAAAGGAGTAAACATCTCTGAATGTGCTGACGTGCTACTTCTGTACAGTGGTGGATGATTGAGAGGCTTCCTCTTTGGTAGCTTCTGATTTTGGAAGATGGAGCAGATTGCATTAAGGTCTTTTCCTGCCTCTTCTGTGCCTACATTGATGGATCTCCATATTTAGCTGATTGCTCACTTTTCTCGATCCTACTATCAGCATGTGCTTAGGGTAATTCTTCTCCACAGATTGGCATTATCAGTGCTGCCAGTGCTCATTTGGCATGTTCTCATAGGCATTCCATGAATTGTTGCAGAGGATGAATTAGGCCTATGTAAAATATCTACCATTATAATCTGAATGCCCCCTTCTTCCTGGATTTGGGTTAAGGGTCAATGTTGAGTGAGGATTAAGGCCCAGCTGTGACCATGGAGGGAGTCAGAGTTGGAGGTCAGCCTGTGATTGGGCTTAGGGTCAGTTTCCAGCTAATATTGCTAATTAGTGTAAGCTATGATGAAACTGAACTCAGTACTTTCAGCTCTAACCACTCACGGCACCAGATATTCCTTCATTGGATATGAGAACCTGAAGACAAACTTTCTGGGCATCTATGGGGATAACAAATGTAATGTTCAGTTAAAAAAAAAAAAACAGTTTAAAAATGCTTTTACAACACAGTGGCTCTAGGATTATCTTAGATGACCTAAATGTCTTCATACTTCTAGTCTTTATTTCTCTTCAGAAGCTTCTCTCAGTTCAACAAACCCAAGTGACTAGGAAAAGAAAAAGGTAGACTGAAAACCCAGGTTTCCTCAGACGCTTCTGAGGTAATGAGACATATCTAGCAAACAGAGTCACAATAATTTGCTTTGCCTATATACAGCACCCATTGATTTTATAAATGCTCATGTGTTGTGGTCATGTCCAGAAGATTCACAGATTTGCTTCATATTGCACAAGGAGGAAGCAAGGAGGGAACTATTGAGTGGGAGAGAGACCATGGGAGAACACTTCCTTGAGCTGATAGTTATGAAGGAAGGTGGGTGATGCCTTTCTTGGTTGCCAGATTCAACAACAGTTCCACTTAGAACACCTTCCTCATAACACCCATGGCAAGCTGGCCAGCTTCAAGAGGAAGAGGGGCTCTGGTGAAGGGCACATCTTGTTTTCTTGTTGATTCTGGGGAAATTAACTAAGTCAGAAATGACTAAGTGGGTAAACAATCTCCCAGAGGTATTGGTGAGTGGAGAAACTCCTAGGTAGCATCTGCTCCTATCTTTACTTTCCTATTTTGCAAAATACAGTTAGCCCTAATTGATAGTTTCTTGCACCCAAACTGACCAAACAAAGCTGCTTAATCATAGCTTTATCTCTTGTCTATCTGCATAGGCTGGGGCCCACACCATCTCTTGGCAAGTGTGCCAAGTCTGTACCCAGAATGTTTTGGGGCTCTCATGCATTCTTCATGTTCCTTCTCAGTCCGCCACCACAGCCCTGACTGCAGCTGTGGGTAAAGGGTCTCCCTGACAATCAGTGGGGTGGGAAGTGTTGCAGGTAGGCAGCCTGCACAGCCTTCTCACAACCTTGCCCTCATGCTCTGTGCCCTCCACCTCACCCCAGGCCCCCAAAGCAAACTTGTCCTATACCCTATCTCCTGCATGACCCTGGACATTCCTGGCAATAAAAACATCCTTAGCTATGTGTACCTTGGAAGTTAGTGGCTAGTAGGTTTCATGGTTATTCAAGGTAAACATGGCCCTACCCACACTAGGACTTTTGGATGACTCATCTCACACTCTTGTCTTGTTCACCTCTGAATGCGTTCTTTCTGTCAATTCATTCTCGAGGTGGGATCTGCCCCTAGCTCACTCAGGTTCTGTAATTCTTGAGCTTTATTCTTGTGGCTCAGTTCAGTCTTTATTTGAAAGTTGAGATAGTAGTTGTGTGTTAGGAGCAGTTGGAGGAGTAAAGTAGGCTGATATGTGCCCCCATCTTCTCAGGAATCTAAGCAACAGGGAGAATAAGCACAAAAAGCATATAGCCAAATGGGGATCAATTTATTAGTTTTAATTATTGGCCAGTCAAGTACAAGTAGCTGATAAAATACTGGGCTCCCTCTGACTTCCTGGAAATAAGGGTCTGATCATGCTTCCCCATTTCTCGAACTTAGGACTTGTCAGTTTAGATAGCTCTGTTGTCTGGGGGACTCTTAGTGGCCAATAAGCTCTTAGGGTCCTGCGTCTCACACCCGTAACTGGGAAAATTGAGACAACAAAATATTAAAATATAGGATTCTAAATTAAAATATTAAGATAACTTATTAAATATAAGATAAATATAAATTATCTTTAACTTAGGAAAACTGAAACTCACTGAATGCCCCAAATTCGGAGCGATTAGATTAGTTAGTCTTTTTTTTTTCTTGGGTAGAGGATTTGGCCTAGGCTTCATGGAGTCCTCCAGGTCCTCCTCTCTGTAGGCCTAGATGCACAAGCCCCTCTTCGTGTAAACTGGAGGACTTGGAATAGAAATATTGGCCTTTGTCTCAAAAGCACTGCACATAGTCCTATATATTTCTTCAGGCTTCCTGCTCTGTCACTACTTGACACCCTCCAGTGAGCAATCTATTTTCTCTGAAAAACATTTTTTTTAAAAATTTTATCAAAGATATTTTTACAGACAGAGCTTTCACAAATAGAAGAGAGCTCCAATCATTGATATTTCCAGTCTTATCTGTGCAGGTCTGGTGAAGGACGTGCAGAAAGAAGCATCAGTAACAACAGTACTTTACAGATTCAGGTCCAGAGCTCTAAGATTTTTGAAGTGCTTTCATGCCATAATTTTATTTCATCCTCTGTGAGCTCTGCCAGTTGTATAGAACGGGCGGCTCTATTTAGCAGGTTCAGAGAACTTGAGGAGAACTGCCCAAGGTCTCATGGATACAAAGTGACCAAACCAAGAATAGAACCCAGATATTCTAATTGCTTCAAGAGACCAGTTTTATAAATTGCGTCCTGCTTCACTCTAGTTCCCGTAAAAAAAATTATCTTGACATTATAATGGGTTGAATTATCCACCCCTCCCCCTCATCAAATGATGATATGTTGAAGTCTTAACCTCAGTAGCTCAGAATGTGCTCTTATTTGGAAATAAGGTTGCTATAGATGTGATGTTAAGCTAGGATGAAATAATACTGGAGTAGGGTGGGCACCTCATCCAGAATGACTCTTATCCTGGTAAGAAGATGGCAATGTGAAGACATGGCAGAAATTTAAGTTAGGCATCTATAAACTAAGGAATGCCAAAGATTGTCAAAGAAACACTAGAAGCTAGGAAGGGGCAAGGAGGATTCGCCTTCATGATTCAGAGGGAGCATAGCCCTGCTGACATCTTGATTTTGGATTCCCAGCTTGCCACAATGAAACAATAAATTTCTTTCTTTTTCTTTTTTTTTTTTTTTAAGCCGACCAGTTTTGGTGCTTTGTTATGGCAGCCCTGGGAAACTTGAACAGTCATCATACAAGAGCCGCCCTGTGACAGTTCACAACAATCTGAATCCCTTCATATTCCTTCTCTTCCTCTCAATTACTTGTTCTTTTAATCTTCTTAAATCCCATTTTACCTTTTGATATAGTCTCTGTGATGTATTCTTGGAGTGGGATGGTTCCACTTTCTTCTTTTTTTCTTTTTCCTGTGACTTCTTTTGAAATCCTGCTCATTTTTCAATGTTTTAAGTATCACTTTCCCCATGAAGGTGTTTCTTTCTTTTTTCTTTTCTTTTTTTTTCTTTCTTTTTTTTTTTTTTTACCTACTTCTCTCTTCCTCTGCCATTGCTTGTCATTTGGGCCATTATCAATCTTATAACAATCACAATCACAGTCGTACTAAAATATTATTTGTGTGTCCCCTGCTTTCTCAAAATAAAGCAACAAGCAAGCAAACAAATAAAGACTGGGTTATCCTTAAGGTGTTTTCTGTGTCAGCTCTCTATTTTCTGATGTTGACTGGGCACAGTGCTTGGTGTGGAGTGGGCAGAATATAGTGGCATTGGATTGCTTAGAAACCAGAAACTTCAGCATACTATTGTTTGTTGTGTATATGTGTGTCTTAGGGATTATTCTTTTTAACTTTTACTATGGATATTTTCAAACGTATACAAAAGCAAAAAGGATAGTAAAGTGAATGTCCACATATCAGTGGCTGAAGCAATCTTTAACTTACTGTCAGTCTTGTGGCATCTCTGCTTAGCCTTCTAGATCAGATTACTTCAAAATAGATCCAGAGCCTCATCTTATTCCACGAGTACATATGTTTATCTTTTTGTAGTTTGTGTGCTTTTCATATGAATAATATATTACAAATAAAATAAAATCCTATCAACTGATATTTTCTGAGCACACTCTCTGTGCCAGCCATTGTGTGATAATGTTTTATCTCATTTAATCCTGAAACTTTCAAACAATTAACTATTATTATCATGATCCTCATTTTGCAAATGAGGAAACTGAGGCTCAGAGAGACTGATTACTCCGGGTTGAAGAATTGGGCAGTGACAGAAGCATTTACAGAATCCAGGGTGTGGACTCAGGGGACAATGCCCCTCTACTCCCAAGAGTAACTCAGACATGAGCATTTGCTTGAGCAAGTAGTAGGTGAGATTGATACAAACTTGTTTCAGTATTACTTCCAGATCAAATGGGTCATAACTTGTGCATCAAAACATAGTACTCAAATGAAATTAAATAGTGATTCATTAAACTTTGATGCTGATGTCACAATCTGGTATAATCACAGAGCTTCACTGTGTTTTTATGCCTTCATTTATTCACTCATTTATTCATTTCATAGTCATTAGCAACTGTCTGCTATGAGTCAGGCACTGGAGATACAAACATAGATGACGCACAGCCCCTGAGCTGGAGGGGGGCTGAGTTACACCTTTATTTAAAACTTGTTAATGGCTTGCCAATGAACACAGAGAAGTGTCCTTCCTTGTAACTTGGAGTTGTCGGGGGTGAGGTGGCCGAAAAGAGTCTCAGGGAATTGGTGATCTGCGTGTTCCTTCCCCAGCATCCTTGGGCTCCCTAATATCTGGAGGTGAGTGACAGGGACCCTCATTTCCCAATTCATCTCCTTTGTCTTCCCTTCACAGCACCAACTAATAGTAATACTAAAAGCTGATGTAGTCACTTGTTTTCATACTTGCCATGTATTTATTTATTTAATCTCCATAATAATTCCACAAGATAATTGTGAGTTTTGTCTTCATTTTACAGCTTATGATACTTGGATGAACAGAGTTTAAGGTACCAGAATGGCAGGCTTAGTGACTTGTCTCCAGAACCTTTCTTCTCAGCTGATACAACACACTTGTCTGGAAAATTAATTTGCTCTTGACTTTGAGCAGTGTTAGGTCCCAAACCCTTAGTAGAATGTGAAATAAAGCTAAGAAACTTTCCTCATTAAATTATGTGAAACTTATCAACTGCCAAATCCCATGATATTATGTGTGTCTGATTTTAAGCCACACAAGGTGAATTTAAATAAACTTGAGCATAAGATGTACAACAGTTAGGCTACTATATGATTATAGTAGCCTAGCTATTCCAGCTTCCTTCTGGAACTCCCTCTGCCAGTTAGCCTTTCCACCACTCTTCTTTTGCTGTATTCCTGTTCTTTTATACGTGAACCCCCTGATTCTTCCATGACCACCTCTCCAGCTATGATACTATCCTTTCTTTGTGCCATTACCCAATATACACATGCCTCAGTTGTAACTCTGCCATGCCGTATTTCTCTTATTTGTTTCACCTTTGCTCTCTGTTTGAAAGATCAAGAGCTGATGTCTTATTTTCATCATGCAAAGTACCAGTAATGTTCCAAGTATAATTTACCTTCTACTTAGTAAATTTAGAGTTGGGAGCTCTAAACTGGAATCTAAACAAACATGCAGTCTGTTCTGAAATATGACAACTATCCATAGTTAGAAAGAATAACTAGCAAAGTCATAAACAAGAATTATGTTTTTGATAAAGGATGGTGCTTAGCTGAATCTTAGCATTGATTACAGGAAATAACATATTAACTGGGACCCTGTAGTAAAATGCAATTTATATAAGGTACATGTAATTTTACTTAAAATTATCTGGGATTTTAAGATCTTGAGGAAAAATTGAGGGCATCTAATAGAGAGATTTCCCAAATTGGTTATACATTAAATCACTTGGAAGGTTTGTTTCTAATAAATTTTCCAATACCCTTCTCTTAGGTTATGGTAAGGCCTTAAGATCCACCAGGGCGATTCTGCTTCAGCTAAGCCAGCTAAACCATGGACTAATTTTTGGAGCCACTGGTCTAATGCATCATCCTGGCCCCCACTCTACTAGGCTGGTAACTCTTTCTAGTAAATGTGAAACTTCAAAGGATTTCCTTCCTATTAGTGGGCACTAGGCACTTTAATCAAGGTAGGATATCTTATTTAATACAGATAAACAATGTTTTCATTTATTTTTATTTTATTTTGATGAAATCCTTTTTTAATTAAAACTTCAATAAGTAAATGACAACATTATTTTTCTGGAGCTGTAATAAGGTGCTAATTCATGGGTTTGCATACTAGTCTTTTTGCTGCCTGTAGTAGTCCATTCTTGCATTACTATAAAGAAATACCTAGACTGGGTAATTTATAAAGAAAAGAGGTTTATTTGGCTTGCAGTTTGGTAGGCTGTGTAGGAAGCAAGGCTGCATCTGCTTCTGGGAGGCCTCAGGAAGATTTTATTCATGGAAGAAGGCAAAGCAGGAGCCAGCCTTTCACATTGCCAGAACAGGTGGAAGAGAGAGGGTGTAGAGGGAGATGCTACACATTTTTAAACAATCAGATTTCATGAGAACTGAGTATACACTACCAAGAAGGGATGGTACTAAACCATTCATGGGAACTCCACACCCATGGCCCAATCACTTGTACCAATCCCACGTCCAACACTAGATTTTACAATTTGACATGAGATTCAGGAGGGACACAGATCCAAACTATATCACTGCCGATATTTCTTTTGCAGACATTCTTATTGATCTGGGAAACTGAAATACAAGTAATAGAATTAGTCCCAGTACAATTTACTTTCTGCCTTACAGAGGGTAATAGGATCAATAGTTCCTGGTTTGCAAGGTGCCATTGTGACTCCCAAACAATTCTTGAGATATTTCTCTTTTGCATTTTCAACAAATGGTTATCCAGTGAGTGCTTGATCTTATTTAAAACATCTGAGGGAGACTGTTCCATCCAAGGCCAAATCCAGTTATCAGAAAGTTGTTCTTTGAGATAATCTATGAGCTCTCTTCTGAAACTTCTGTAACTTGGTCCCAGTCATTCTCCCAAAGGAGCCCCAAACCATACAAATGCTGTTATTCTTACAGGACAGCCAAACCATCCAGGCATTGATGACAGGTGATACACTCTGTTGACTCTAGTCATAAACTCTATCACTGATAAATACACATGGACTTCTTTTATTCCCAGTAAAACAACTAGGAAAATGATCAGAGATGTCAATTATCTTATCAATAAAGGCAGACATCACTCTTGCCTTAAAAGAATTTGGACAAGTGAATATAAATGAAGCTAAAATCTGCAGCATAAAGGAAAGATGGCTCCTTCCTTGCTCTCTCTCTGTTTCCCTTCATCAGAATAAGCCCCTTGGGTAACCAATGTCCACTATCAGGCCTGAAATCACCAGACACTGTTGAGCTGATTTGGGGATCCTGGCAGCCTACCAGCACAGTAATGTAAGTCAAGCTGTTTGAAAGCTCACCAAATTGTAATATTAACCTTGGAAGATAGATGCAGGCTGATTTGCAAATCTTATTTTGATCATTAACATGCACCAGCGAGAGAAAACAAACAGTAGCCTTTCCCTGGACATCTATGTCTTGTTTGCCCATGCTAATTAGTAGAATTTGTATAAATACATAAAAATCCTGTGTGTTTCTCCATGTATTCAGAGCTCATTTCTCATTAACTTCAGCCAATATTCCAACACTGCACACAGATGACGCTCCCTCTTTGACCAGGCCAAGCCCAGGAGCAGAAGCACACTGTCTCCTTGTCTTCTATTTATGGGGATATGGAATTAGAGCCTATAGCAGACGCGTGAGTAGCCTTACAATTCATCTGACCAACCACCTTCATTCACAGATTGAGAAATTGAGACAGAGAAATTAGGCTGTCCCAAGTCACACTCCCAGAACCTGGGGCTCCAGAACAAGCAAGTAAGAATATGCTTCCATAACAATGGCACTAAGAAAAGGCTTTATAACATGTATGACCCTAACATTAACATGTTTTACCTGCCTTATTTCTCTTTATTAAATGCTGAGAAAAGAGAACTATGAATTGTATTAATTCTATGTAGTGATTAAAAACATGGGTTTTCAATCAGAGTGAGCTGGATTTTACTGCCAGCTCTCAACTAAAGTCCATTAAGAAAATAAACAGTTGATAATAACCAAGACAGTTTTCAGAAATGGGAATAATGGTGGGACATGTTGATATACCAATTGTAAAATAAACTACAGACTTATACCATTACTATAATAGAGATAGAGTGGTGGTGGCTCAGGAATCTACAGCCAGTTTCTATGCAGTAAGAAAAAGATACGTAGCCCATCTTAGATGAATATGAAACTATAAGACTGTGTATGACAAAAATCTTACAAATGAAGCTTAAGTTACTCAGGAAATGGTCCTGGAAAATTGGCTAAGTGAAGGTAAAAATCAAGTTAGATCTAAATCAAGTTATACCTACACATTGTACATTAAAAATAATTCTAGTTATATCGATAATTTTAATATTAAAAGTTAAAGCCATATGTAAACCCACAAAAATAGAGGTGAACATTTTATCAGTCTCTGAATGGGGAAAATATTCAAGCATACAATTATTAAACAAGTTAACAAAATAAATATTTTATCACAGAGAAACTATACCTACTGTATTTAAAAAAAAAAGAAAAAAAAGTCTGTTCCAAACATGCTCTTTTAACTTGAGGGACAGTTTCAAACTTGATCAGAAGTCAAGCAGTCTTTTTATTTTTAAACAAACTCTTTATTCCTTAAGATGTTCTCATCTTTAGCTCTATATTCTGGCAGAGCTGATAATTTGAATGCATTCCAGGCATGAAGATAAGATGTAAAGGGTCAATCTGGATAGAGAAGAATGTACAGACCTGTTTTCCACCTGTGCGGAGCCCTTTCCTGGTATGTTTGATCTGCATTGAATTCCTGACATCTATTCTCTGGCCTCCGACGCCTGACCAAGTGAGAGGTGAGACTGGATATTATTCCTGCCCCAGACCACTTCTATTATATTTTCCATACTTCTGATGTATGCCCTGGCATTGCCACAATCAATGGTTGTTTTAGTATATATTGCTATATAACAAATTATCCTCAAATTCAATAGCTTCAAACAACAAAATGTATTTCTGTGGATCAGAAAGCGGGTCATGGCTTAGGTGTGTCCACTGGCTCAGAGTTCCTTACAGGCTGCCATCAAAGTGTCAGCCATGGCTGCAATCATGTCCAGGCCCAAGTTAGGGAGGACCCACTTCAAAGCTGACTCATGTAGTTGTTGGTAGGACCATAGGCAAACCTCAGGTCCTCATCAGTTCTTTACCTTGTGGGCCTCTAAATAAGATTGATCACAACATGACAGTGGCTTCCCCGAGAGTGAGGGCCCCAAATGAGAGAGAAAGCAAAAGAAGTCCCTATGTTCTTTTATAACTAATCTTGAATGTGACATTTCATCACTCTGCTGTACACTATTGGTTAGAAGTGAGTTGCTGAATCCAGCCCATACTTACAGGGAAGGGTTCACACATGGGTGTTGGCACCAGGAGGTGAGGATGAGTAGTGTTCTCTTAGAGGCCACCAGCCACAATAGCTGTAGTCCTCTGAGTGCTCTGCCCCATGCTCTTCCTGGTTTATGGCGCATTCCCCGGCTCCAGGCAAGTAGGGAAACCCTGTAGCAGTAACAGCAGGATTTTGTGAAGCATGGATCAGTAACAGAGCATAAACTGGAACTGGCTGCAGCCTGCTTCAGAAGTGCAGATACAATGCAATCATGTAAAATCTCAACACTTCTCTCACTGGTCACATCCCAGAAATTTGCATCTGGGACCTTGGTGGCATTTCAGAGGAGAAGAACTGAGCTGAAGTGAACTACGGTTCATTCACAGTAAGACAGATGGCATCAAATAGAACCTGTAGGAAGTGCTGTATTCTAACCATTGCTACAGAGATGTAGTACTTTGATCTCAGAGTAAATGATTTTGCCTCAAATAAACTCATTTTCATTTAGAAAATGAGCCTGAGGTAGTTATTTTTATTTTTCTAAATCCAGAGGAGCAACATCTACGCACGTTGGACCTGAAGCCAAAAATTCAAATGTCTTTGGGACCAAGTGAGTGTGAGTTGAGCAAAGTGAGAGAGAAAACAGAGGAGAAGAAACCATGAGGATGCAGAGAGGCAGACCTAAATAAGGCATTCAATTTTAATACAAAGCAAAACACAGTGCATGCCAAATAAAATACAGCTGTGAGCTGAATATTTTCTAACAAGGGCCAAAATGTGACCCCCACAGGCCTAGCAGGTAGAGTAAAATTCATTTACCAGATATTTAGCAGATACGTCCTAGACTCCTCAACAGGGCTTTGAGATAGGTCCATTTTTATGCAAATCCAGAAAAGTTACATGCTTTGCTTAAAGGTAAAGGGAGTTGCGCTTAGAACTGAGACCTCCTACCTCTGAGTGTAGGACTTTTGCTTAAAAGCTTAAAATATTGGCCGGGCGCGGTGGCTCAAGCCTGTAATCCCAGCACTTTGGGAGGCCGAGGCGGGTGGATCACGAGGTCAAGAGATTGAGACCATCCTGGTCAACATGGTGAAACCCCGTCTCTACTACAAATACAAAAATTCAGCTGGGCATGGTGGCGTGTGCCTGTAATCCCAGCTACTCAGGAGGCTGAGGCAGGAGAATTGCCTGAACCCAGGAGGCGGAGGTTGCGGTGAGCCGAGATCGCGCCATTGCACTCCAGCCTGGGTAACAAGAGCGAAACTCCGTCTCAAAAAAAAAAAAAAAAAAAAAGCTTAAAATATTTATATTATTTTTAATTCTGGCACCTCAGCCTATAAAACCCTTTCCAAGTAAACCCAGTAATTACAGGAGTGGAGTGGGATGGTTATGAGTCTGCAAGGGAGCAAGTGGTTTCCCAGGCAAGTGTGAATGCAGGATCCTCACCATGAATCTGCTGGATCCCAATGTAGAGACAGATCCTAGGAAAAGGCTTGCTTTTTGAGGGTTTCTGAAGACCTCTTAAGTCTTCTTAAACAATAGAAATCCCTAAATAGGCTACAAACAGCTCATAATTCCCTACTAAATGACTTGCAAGGGCTCAGGGAGAAAGCATACCTAATCTTCATTACAAAGGGTGACGTAGAGGCTAAAACAGAGAATTCTGGGCTGTGTGTGGCAGTACTAGGCAGCTTTTGTAGCCATCAAGACTGATACCAGTGCAGTCAATGGGAGGTAACATGCTCAGGAGGAATTTCATCATTAGCCTTGTAGATCATGGGAACACAGCAGTGGCCAATGTAGCTGATGCAAAAACTCAGGAGTCGGGCAGATGCAGTTCCCAGTGATACCTACCAAAGTGCTAATTTCTCATAAGGAGACCAAAGATGGAGACAAAGCACCAGTTTTGAAAACAAAAGGAATGGCAAAAGTTAGTGGGATATCAGGGACCCACACTATACACTATTCGGAGAAGGTGAATGTGTGCTCCTAATCTAGACAGGGGACTAAAGATCTAAGTGGGAAGGTTATTGGAAACTATGCAAGAAGAAGGTCTAATTCTCTGTATGGAATAAATAAAAAGAGGATAAAATCAGGTTAAACAGGGATGCAAAGTCTATGTGATTCCAAAGTCTACAAACAAATACTCCAACTCACTGCCTCAAGTAGCCCTGAGTTAATAATTGGTATAGGGTCAAACAGCACAGTTAGGAGCATTGGTGGACCTAAGGGTTAAGATTAAGGAAGGCTGATGATTCAGTCAGGAGTTCCCATTCCATCTTGGAAGCTCCAAAGAAAAGTCCAGGGAAAGTTGGTAATCTTTCTGAAGATTTGAGTTACATGAGTTAGTCATTAGAGTATATAATTTGGTTAATGTCCAGGTGATGTGATACATTCTGAGGTCACTCCTGGCTCCAGTGAGAACTAACTCCGAATTCATAGCCCAATAGCCATGCCCAGTTTAAGGGATAACACTTTCAAGCACTATTAGATAGTATGTTGGGGAAATGGTAGAGATGATAGAGACTGATACTAACATTAAGAATAGAAGGATCAAAAATCAGATTTATTGATTAAAAAATACAATGAATGAGGCGAGGAGCTCGAGACCATCCTGGCCAATATGATGAAACCCCGTCCTTACTAAAACATTCAAAAATTAGCTGGGCATAGTGGCACGTGCCTGTAATCCCAGCTACTCCGGAGGCTGAGGCAGGAGAATCGCTTAAACCAGGAAGTCAGAGGTTACAGTGAGCCGAGATCATGTCACTGCACTCCAGCCTGGTGACAGAGCAAGACTCCATCTCAAAAAAAAAAAAAAAAAAAAAAAAAAAGCAATGATAGCTAACATTTATTAGGCATGAATTAGCTGTGTGTCAGGAGTTTTGCATACATTGTTTCTATTTAATAATCTCCACTATACATTATTATTGCCATTTTACAGATATAGAAGCTGAATCCCGGAAAATTAAGGTAACGTTTCCAAGGATTTACAGCTAGTTAGAAAAGATTGGACTTCAAATTAGGACTGTCTGACTCCAAAGCCTATGAAATGAACAGGTTCACATCAGGGCAGAGAGTTAATTGGTTCCCTGTGGTGCTGTAGCCCAAGGCATGCCAAGCGACTGTGTTGAAAAACAGATTTGGGAACTGTAGACAGGGTGTTGAAATACCTGAAAGATGAAAACATTTAAAAAAAGAAAGGGGAAGGGAAAAGCCTGAGGTTAAGTGTCTCATTCATACAAATACAGACTTGCTGTATTCCTGCAAACCAGAAAGAAGCTTTTCTGCTTGGTCCAAAGCTTCAAGAGTCAATCCAGTGCTATGTATCACTGCCAGGGTACTTGGGTGATAAAAAGAAGCCTAGGTGTGATGCAAACCTGGTCTCAAATAGGGCTGCCAAGGCCCAGGCTAGTGAAGACTGGAAAGGCCAGTCTCGAGACGTAGATGATACGACACTTATTCATTCATCACAGACTACGGGGCAGGACCACTACAAGACCACTTCTAGACCTGCACTCTTCAATATGGTAGCCCCTGGATACCTGTAACCATCAGCCCTGGAAATGTGGCTGGTCTAAATTGAGCTGTATTGTAAATAAAAAAAATACCAAATTTTTAAGACTTAGGAAAAATATATTAAAAAACTTATTAATAATTTTTATATTCATTATATGTGGAAAAATACATTTTTTGATATATTAAATATAAATATTATCTTCAAATTAATGTTACTTTTTTAACTTTTGTTTTTAACACAACTACTAAAAATTTAAAATAACATGCATCGCTCACATTTCTGGCTTGCATTATGTTACCAATGAATAGCACTGGTCAAGGCATTGCCTTGTAAAGGTCTCAAAAACACTATGAGTAAATCCATAATTATAGATTACAGATGGTAAAAGCAAGGCTCTGAGACAGTATTTTTGAGACAGATTTTCTAATGCCCCACTGGTCAGAAGTAAATACAGGCTTGTGACTCACACCTGTAGACTGCCCTGTGTGAATTTCTTACTGCTGCTGTAACAAATTATTACAAATTCAGAGGCTTAAAACAACACAAATATATTCTTTCATAGTTCTGGAAGCCAGATCTATGAAATTATTTTCACTGGGATAAATTCCAGGTGTAGAGAAGGCCATGCTCCTGCTAGAGGCTCTAGAGAAGAATTCATTTTCTTGCCTTTTTCAGCTTCTAGAACTGCATTCCTTTGCCCTTGCCTTCTTCCTTCATCTCTGAGGCCATCAACAAGGCATCTTCAGAGCACTTTCTGCTTCTGTCAAGTCACCTTCTATGCTCAAATCTACCTCACTTTGATTTACCTGGCAAATCCAGAATAATCTCCTTATCTCAAAAGTCTTAATTTAATCCCATGTCTCTTTGCCATAAAAATGTTGCTATTGATAGTAACTGACATTATTGGTTAGTCATAGGTTGTATTTCTAGAGTCCTCTCCTCTTCTTAATCTTTTTCAATATTAACTACTATTAGATATTCTCCTAGAAGGCACTGCAGATAAATAAATAAGTAAGACACAGTCCTGTCTTATTAGTAAAGGAGAAAACATGCAAATAACTAATTGCAATGCTCCAAAATAAGTGCCCTGAAGATGGTATTCACCTTATTACAGTGGGGCAAGAGCTGCCTCCACAGCAACTTCAATGTGGTACTTTCAAACTCTTCAAAATATTTTCTCATGTTTAATTCATTTGATACTTGCAAAATCCCATGAGGCTAACAACTCTTCTGTAATTCTAAAATTATTTAAATTAACATTTAAAAGTAAGGAAAAGAATTCCATAATGTGTGTGGGGCTCGTGAAGAAACCAGCAATATGAAGTGAGTTGTGTGAATTTTTCCAGCATGAGTCCGTGGGAGATCACATTGGGGTCTTAGGACTCCTGGTCTAAAATTCCTCCCACATCCACAAGCGCTTTTTTTTTTTTTCTTGAGATGAAGTTTCGCTTTGTCGCCAGGCTGGAGTGCAGTGGCACGATCTCAGCTCACTGCAACCTCTACCTCCTGGGTTCAAGCGATTCTCCTGCCTCAGCCGCCTGAGTAGCTGGGACTACAGGTACAAACCATCACTCCAAGCTAATTTTTGTATTTTTAGAAAATATGGGGTTTCACCATGTTGGCCAGGATTGTCTCAATCTCCTGACCTTGTGATCTGCCTGCCTCGGCCTCCCAAAGTGCCAGGATTACAAGTGTAAGCTACTATGCCTGGCTCACAAGTGCTTAAAAGCTGTTTCTGCCTAATACAAGATACTGAGCACGCCACATCTATGCCACGCCTGCCTGTTTCTGCAATAGCACTGAGGGTTTACTGAATGCTGTATCCTGTGAATGATTCAGGATGCAACCCAAAGGCCAAGAGCCCTAGCTTTCTGGTCTCCAGGATGCTGTAAATTAAGACATCCAACTGTAGAGTCTTCCCTCTCTTCTTTCAGATGTTCAGATATTGTGCATCCTCTACTTCTGCCTCAGACAGAGCTTGAGTGGTCAGAAATTAGCAAGCATGTTTTCAAAGAAATCATAAAAGCTTCCTTCTCTTTCGAGTTCATGGGTTCAGTTGTTATTTTTTTCCTCACTATCCAAGGAAGAGAATCGCTATTCATCATCACACTTAGCGTGATTCCTTAATTTTTTAAAATCAAACCAGCAGAGTGCTGAGATGTAAACCTGCTTGAACCACAATTATCACCTGAAACCATAACTTAGATGTTTATTGGGTCTTTCCTATGCCTCACTTCTTTTGCCCTTTTCATCCCCGTCCTTGAGCAAAAAGGCCTCTAGGTCCCACTGCTGGTGCTAGAAGTGTTAATAGAGGAAAGAAAGGCACCGACAGCTAATTCCTGAGGACTTGCATGACAGCTTGGCAGGTGGTGGGAAAACAACGTAAACCGATCGTATACAGGAAATGCTTAGCGTACAATCTCAGCAGTAAAATACAGAAAATGAAAGAGACTTAGGACAGAAGGAAAATTAAACAACACTAACAGATTAAAAAGTTATTTTGTAGCAATAAAAAATGAAGCAGTATACCCTGGTCTAGACCTTCCTAGTGTCCAGATAGAGCTATAGGTCATACAGGTGGAAGAAACTTCAGAGACCATCTTGTCCATACCCTCAAGGAAGTGTAGAAAATGGGACCCAGCAATGGGAAAAAATTTTTTCAAGAAGTACAAAGCTGGGATTAGGACCCTGGATTCATATTTCCCAATCTTGAGCTCTTTCCACAATATCAGATTCCACTTCCAGAGAAATTAAAGTTTAGAGAAAATCACTTATCTCCATAAAGCAATAATCAAAATAGTCAGCATAATGATGGATGCTAAGCGAGAGCCTGGATTAGAATCTGAATACCAGAGTCAAGAAGCAGGCTGGGGTTGATGGCCTCCCTGAGCTCTGAAATACCTCGAAGCTTTCCCTGACTGAGTCCCTGGGTTTTGGAATGAGGTTCCTGTCATCCCCGACTGTGGAGAGAGGGTCAGGGACAGGGTATCAAGACCAGGGTTTGTACCCGAAGCTCAAAACCTTAGGAAAGACATTTGGGACTGGAACCAGACAATGCAGGAGCATCTTTCCAGCACTAAAATGTCCCCTACAAGGTAAGTTCAATCCTTGGTTGTTTTCATGATAATCTCAGTGATATAAATCAATGGAACTGAAAGGACATATAAGCCACAATTTTATTTCCAGAGATGAAAACAATTTGAATCAGACTCAAATGCACCACGCCAAAGTTAAAGTGAGTCCTTGAACAATCCCCAGAGTAGAGCTTCCTGGGAGAGTCTGGGTCCAGTTCCATCCTTGGAAGGTGCACACCTCACAGACCCATTGTAATAATGATATATACTGTAAAATAATATATGCTGGTATCTGATGCATTCCTTTATTTTTTGAGATGGTGTCTTGCTCTGTCAACCCAGATTGGAGTGCAGTGGCACGATTTCAGCTAACTGCAACCTCTACTTCTCAGGTTCAAGTGATTATTCTGCCTCAGTCTCCTGAGTAGCTGGGATTACAGGCTTGCACCAGCATGCATGGCTAATTTTTGTGCTTTTAGTAGAGATGGTATTCCACCATGTTGTCCAGGCTGGTCTTGAACTCCTAACCTCAGGTGATCTGCACACCTCAGACTCCTAAAGTGCTGGGGTTATAGGTTTGAGCCACTGCTCCCAGCCCTGATGCATTTCTTTAAGGAAAGAAATCCTATGTAGTTTGCACACTTTCCCTCCTTCCTTCCTTCATTCATTCTTTCCTTCTTCCTTCCTTCCTCTTTTTCTTTCTTTCTTTCTTTCTTTCTTTCTTTCTTTCTTTCTTTCTTTTTCTTTCTTTCTTTCTTTCTTTTTTTCTTTCTTTCTTTCTTTCCATCTTTCTCTCTTTCTCTCTCTCTCTCCATCTCTTTCTCTCTCTTTTTGTTTCGTTCTTGTTGCCCAGGCCTGAGTGCAATGGTGTGATCTTGGCTCACTGCAACCTCCACCTCCTGGGTTCATGTGATTCTCCTGCCTCAACCTCCTGAGTAGCTGGGAGTACAGGCACCTGCCATCACGTCTGGCTGATTTTTGTATTTTTAGTAGAGATAGGATTTCACCATGTTGGTCAGGCTGGTCCCAAACTCCTGACCTCAAATGATCCAGTCACCTCAGCCTCCCAAGGTGCTAGGATTACAGGTGTGAGTCACTGTGCCCTGCCTGATTTCTTTACAGACAGCTATCTCTAAATGCTATTATTGCTAGATATTCATCCATTTATTCAACAAATACGTATTTAAAAACTACAACATAATGAGCTCTGCTAAAGCTGCAAGAGACAGCAGTGAACAAAGTCAGTGAAATTTCTGCTATCATGGAGCTTACATGTTAAATGTCTCCAGTCTATTGGAGGTGATGAGTTTGCATGAACCTTTTGGATGCCCATGCCTGTCTTTCTACATATTTACTATGCTAGGACTTCCTTTCCTCCCCAGAGCTTACGCGGGTAGCTATACAAACATTCTCAGAATGAATTTACACAAACTAGTGCCTGTGCTCCACAAAACTGGCCAAACAAAGCAAGAGCCAAAGAATAGAATAAAAACAGAAACACAGCAAACGCCAAGTAAATTATTTGTCTGTGTGTATATGATTAGCATTCAAGGGAAAAGCATAGTGTTGGAGCAAATGCTGTACCAAACATTTGTCTATAATGTGCTCATGAAACCTTCATCTACACAGCAGCAATGAGATGGACAGAGATCAGAAGAGGTGGTATTAAATTGCAGGTGGAGTTCTGGGAGAAGGTTTTGAGGAAGAAGCCAAACGAGAAAATATGTAAATTGCATGGAAACAATTCACCTACAGACAATATAAAAGCAGAATGGTCTCCAAGGTCCACGCAGAAGGTGGGGCCTATAGCAGGTAATTCCCCAGCGTGAGGAAGGGCAGGGAGAGAAATGGCTGAGCTAGGAGAGGGCATAAAATAGCAGCGAAATTAGTGCTCCAAGGTGTGCCAGGGTTAACCTCATCCTCTTGCCATCCTCTCAGACCCTGCCTATAACAGAGAGGAAAGGTATAAACAGTAGCTACAGGCTGGCGAGTGGAACTCGGAACTATCAGGGACAAAGAACAAATTTCCCGTTGCAAAAATGTGCCCTTTCACATGAAAACGTTCTTTCCTGCCTCCTTTCTTTTGCTCACATGCTGTTTCCTATTCCCTTTTCCTGTTCCTTACCCCTTCTCCCTCCCCTGGGTTAATCTTAACTTTTGGGTTCAACTTAAAGGTGACTTCCATAGGAAAGTGTTTCCTGACCCTCATTAAGTTTCCAGTTAAAAACATCTGTAGTGCCCTGTACTTCCTCTTCAAACCATGCATTATGGTTATAATTAGTTATTCAGTTATGGTTATTATTAGTTATTCAGTAACCAAATAGTAATTCAGTGCTTTATGTTTCAGGAAAAACCTTATTTGTGTTTTCACCACCACAACCCTAATGCCTGGCAAATACCTGGTACATGGAAGGGGCTCAACAGGCTTTGTTGCTAAAAATGAATCAGTAAGGAGCAGGAGTTTGAGACAAGACAAGGGAGAAGGGAGGAGTCATTCAGATCCTGCGACTCCTCCCTCTAGGGAATATTAGTGTCTCTCTGTAATATTGGAACAACAAATCAATAGTTTTCCTTTGACTTTCACTACTACACACTATGCCCTCTATAGTAAAACATGCTGTTTAGAAAGCAGTACTTTTTTACAAATTGAGACAATTCTCATTGAAAAGCTTTAACCGTGGTGGGAGAGTTAGTTCCCTTAACTACAATTTCCTCTGCCTTAATGTATGCCTCTTCCTATTTCACCCCCAGACCACATACCGGCAGCGTCCCTGACTGGATTTAGCTCTAAAAAGTTGTCCTCTTTATATATATATATTTATATTTTATTGCATTTTAGGTTTTGGGGTACATGTGACGAACATGTAGGATTTTTGAATAGGTACACACATGGCTATGTGGTTTGCTGCCTTCCTCCCCATCACCTATATCTGGCATTTTTCCCCATGTTATCCCTTCCCAACTCCCCACCCCCTGCTGTCCCTCCCCTAGTTCCCCCGCCACAGACCTCAGTGTGTGATGCTTTCCTCCTTGTGTCCATGTGTTCTCATTGTTCAACACCCGCCTATGCATGAGAACATGCAGTGTTTGATTTTCTGTTCTTGTGTCAGTTTGCTGAGAATGATGGTTTCCAGGTTCATCCATGTCCCTACAAAGGACATGAACTCATTGTGTTTTATGGCTGCATAATATTCCATGGTGTATATGTGCCACATTATCCCTGTCCAGTCTATCATCGATGGACATTTGGGAAATAGTTTTCCTCTTTATAACTGTGCTCCAACCCAATAATTTTAGATCTCTGTTCTCTTCTCTGAGCGTTCTCTCTTTGGGTAAGGTAAAGAATAAGAAAGAAGTCATAATAATATTTCTTAGTATCTGTTTTATCATGAATATTAACATATATATGTATATGTAGATATGTATATATATATATATATATATATATATATATATATATATACATATATGAATTTATTTATTTGGAAACAGGATTTCACTTTGTTGTTCAGGCTGAAATACAGTGATGTAATCGTAGCTCACTGCAGCCTCATACTCCCTGCTCAATGAATCCTCCTGCCTTAGTCTCCAGAGTATCTGAGGCCATGAGTGCATACCATCATGCCTGACTAATGTTTTTACTTCTTACTTTTTGTAGAGATGGAATGTCCCTATGTTGCCTAGGCTTGTCTCAAACTCCTGGGCTCAAGCATTCTCCCATGTCCTCCTCCCAAAGTGAGATTATAGGTGTGAGCCACCATGCTTGGCAAAATATTAACATATTAGAAATGAATTCTAATAGCTCTCCAGTACCTTTGTGGAATTGAGAAATTTGAATCTAGGTTGTATGTTAGGTGATTTTATTTTATTATGGTGGTTGTGGAGAAGAACGTCTTGTTTACAAGAGATGAATGATCAGGTGTCAGAATATTGGCAATTTATTTCCAGAGAGTATCTGGAGTTAGACAAGCTGCAAAGTTAGAGGGAATAGTCCCCCCAAGACTGCCCTCATTTTAGACACAACAATCAAATTAGAAGATTTCCCCAAATCACCCCAACGATGAAGAGTTATTAGATACAACAAACAAAAAATATTTTGAGAACTCTAAAAAATGGAACAATCTCAAATAAATATAAAATAGGTATACTTGAGATATACTAGTACAAATCAGAGATTTTTATTCCAGACTGGAATAAGAAGAATAAGATAAAAGTTCAAAAGGAATTACCCTGATGTGATTCAATGCTGTTTTTATGGGTGTCGAGGCTGCTATTCCTGCACTTTGGAAAACAATAAACTAATTTAATTCTCCACCCTATGTAAAAACCCACTCTACAAATTCCCGATAAGCCATCATCTTTTCTATACTGTAGGTGCAAAGAACATAAACTGATGAAGCAGAATATTCCATCTTCAGACAATTCAATTGATTAGAAACTTTTTAAATGTTGATTAAAATCTACTTCCCTATAACTTCCATTTCTTGGTAATATACAGTGAATAAGTGCAGTTCTTCCCTTCATGTGACAACCCATTAATTACTCAACAATAGACACCTATTTTTTTCCTAAATCTTCCAGGTTAGCTATTTTCAGCTCTCAGAATTTTCTCTCAATAATTGGTTTTCAGATCTTTTTACTAATTTGATTCTTCCCTCAGGAACTCACTCCAGTTTGACAGCATTCTGCCTAGTGAATTAACTCTTTCAGTATCTTTTTTGGATTCCCACTCTGTTTTCAAGCTTGATCATAATCTCCTTAATGTTACGTCATTCTCACATTGCTACTTTCCCTCTGATGTCATTTTCTTTGCTGCTTTGGTTTCTTAAATTGTCATATGAGATTTATTAGTATTTGATTCAGGACTACTGTGAAAAAAATGCACTTGCTTGTAAAAAGCTGAACATAAAGCCTGCTATTTAGTAAGTAACAATTAACGGTAACTATTATGATAAATATGAATAAAATTGATCAATTTGAGTTTTCTATGAGATTAGTTTACAGTGTGTGAAACTTTTAAAATCCTATTGAGAATGTGGGATAGGTTTATTACCAAGTTGGCCATCTGCAAAAAATTCCTTACCAAAAGGGAATATGTTTGGTGAAGCCCAGAAAATTAAAGAATAGGAAAATCAGCAGGGCCTCAAGATGGATGGTTAAACAGGAAGGAGGTGGACAGCAGAGGTAGGGTCCACAAAGTAGATGATGGGGGAGAAATAAAATACAGGGGATCCCAAAATGTAAAGCCCTGCAGTGTCATCTTCTTGTGTTACTAAGTGTATTGGCTATTTTAAGTTTCCCCAGACTCAGAAGAGTTCTCTGTGGCAATCCGCCAAAAACCTCATTGCCCCTAAACGTCAGTCCACTAACTGACACTCCTTGGGTATCATCTTCCAGCCAGTTATCAAGTTGCCTTATTTACTTATTGTCTGTACCTCATGTCTCTGTCTTGACCACAAGGATAAATTAGATTTTACATTTATAGAATTATGATCATTCTTTTGATCAATCAATTGGTAGTAGATTAATAAAATAAAAACTCAGAGATCATATCCTTTACAGCAACATGGATGGAGCTGGAGGCCATTATCCTAAGCACACTAACAGGGGAATAGAAAACCAAATACCACATGTTCTCACTTACAAGTGGGAGCTAAACATTGAATACACATAAACACAAAGAAGGGAAGAACAGACACTGGGACTTACCTTGAAAGTAGAGAGTGAGAGGAGGGTAAGGATCAAAAACTACCAGTCAGATACTATGCTTACTACCGAAAGGATGAAACAATCTGTATACCAAGCCTCCATGACACACAATTTGCCTATATAAACATCTGCACATGTATAACTTTTGCTTTTGTTGCAATTGCTTTTGGCAATTTTGTCATGAAATCTTTGCCTGTGCCTGTCCTGAATGATATTGCCTAGATTTTCTTCTAGGTTTTTTTTGTTTTTGTTTTTGTTTTTTTTTATTATAGATTTGGATTTTCCACTTATGCTTTTAATCCATCTTGAGTTAATTTTTTTTTTTTTGAGATGAAGTCTTGCTCTGTCACCCAGTGGCATGATCCATCTTGAGTTAATTTTTGTATAAAATGTAAGAAAGAGGCCCAGTTCAATTTTCTGCACATGGCTAGCCAGTTCTCCCAGCACCATTTATTAAATAGTAATTCATATGATATTTGGTAATTCATAGGATATTTCAGTCCTTTCCCTACTGCTGTTTTTGTCAGTTTTGTCAAAGATCAGATGGTTGTAGATCTGTGGTCTTATTTCTGAGATCTCTATTCTGTTCCATTGGTCTATGTGTCTGTTTAGGTAGCAGTACTATGCTGTTTAAGCTATTGTAGCCTTGTAGTATAGTTTGAAGACTGGTATCATGCCTCCAGCTTCGTTCTTTTTTTTAAGGATTGTCTTGGCTATATGAGCTCGGAGTCCTTTGGGGAATGGGGTTGGAGGAAGAGCATTAAAAAAAAAAATACCTAATGCATGCTGAGCTTAATACCTGGGTGATGAATTGACAGGCACATGTTTACCTATGTAACAAACCTGCACATTCTGCACATGTACCCCTGAACTAAAATTAAAATTAAAATTAATTTTTACAAGGCACTTTTATTCTTGCATTTTGCCTTAAGCCTCACCTTGACATTACCCACATTATTTGACCATTAGCAGTGCACATAGTGAAAAATATATTGCAAAGGATGCCTTTCCTCTGTAATATGGGGATGCAAATGCCTACCCTGCATAAGTCACAGTGGTTTTGTAAAGACCAAATATGATAATGGTTGTGAAAGAACAGCATAATCTTAAAACATTACCTTAATGGTAAGTTAAAGTATTACTTCATAAACATTCTTTCTTATGCTTATCTATTTCAATTCTGTCATATATTTTCTCCTCAAAATTCTACAATAGCAATAACTGAAAAAATGAATACAGATACATCTCATTTCATTACACCTTAATTTATTGCACTGTTGTGCTTCACTTTTTTTTTTTAACATGAATTGAAGGCTCATGGCAATCCTGAATCAAGCAAGTCTATTGGTGCCATTTTTTCCAAGAGTGTATGCTCATTTCTTGTCTCCCTGTCACATTTTGGTAATTCATATGATATTTCAAACTTTTTCATTATGTTGATCTCTGTTACAGCAATCTGTGATCAATGGTCTTTCATGTTATCAATGCAATTGTTTCGGTTGAGGGTACAGTGAATCACAGCCATGAATGACAGCCATGTTAGATGATGAACTTAATTAATAAATGTTGTGTATGTTAACTGAATGCTCCATGGATGAGCTGTTCCCTCATCTCTCTCTCTTTTCCCTTGGGCTTCCCTATTCTCTAAGACACACAAATATTGGAATTAGGCCAATTAATAACCCTACAGTGACCTTTAAGTTTTTAGATGAAAGGAAGAGTCACAGGTCTCACGCTTTAAATCAAAAGCTAAACATGATTAAGCATAGTGAGGAATGCAAGGTGAAAGCCAACACTGGCTGAAGGCTGTGCCTCTTGTACTGAACAGCTAGCCAAGTTTTGAATGCAAAGGAAAAGTTCACAAAGGAAATTAAAATTGCTACTCCAGTGAACAAACAAATGGTAAAAAAGTGAAACATTCTTATTGCTGATATGGGAAAAGTTTGAGTGGTCTGGCTAAAAGATCAAACTAGCCACAACTTTCCCATAAGCCAAAGGCTAATCCAGAGCAAGGACCTAACTCTCTTCAATCCTATGACGGCTGAGAGGGGAAAGGAAGCTACAGAAGGAAAGTTTCAAGCTAGCAGAGGTTGGTACCTGATGTTTAAGGAATAAAGCCATCTTCATAACATAAAAGTACAAGGCAAAGCAGCAAGTGCTTATGTAGAAGTGTCTGCAATTTATCCAGAAGATCAAGCTAAGATCATTGAAGAAAATATTGACACTAAGCAAGGGGTTTTCAATGTATACAATAAAACAGTTTTATATTAGAAGAAGCTGCCATCTAGGACCTCCATAGCTGGAGAGAAGTCAATGTCCAGCTTTAAAGCTTCAAAGGACAAGTTGACTCTATTGTTAAGGGCTCATGCAGCTAGTGAATTTGAGCTGAAGACAATGCTCACTCATTGTTTCAAAAATCTCAGGACCCTTAACAATTATGCTAAATCTATTCTGCCTGTGCTTTATAAATGAATGGACAAAGTTTGAATGACAGTACATCTGTTTGCAACATGGTTTACTAAATATTTTAAGACCACATTTAATGCCTTCTACTCAGAAAAAAAGATTTCTTTTGAAATCTTACTGTATATTGATAGTGCACCTGGTTGCCCAAGAAACTCGCCCAAGAGATGTAAAAGAGATGAATGTTGGCTTCATGGCTTCTAACACTGCATCCATTCTGTGGTCTATAGATCAAGAGGTAATTTTGACTTTCAGGTCTTACTATTCAAAAATACATTTCATGAGGCTATAGCTGCCATAAGTAGTGATTTCTCTGACGGATCGGGGTAAACTAAATTGAAAGCCTACTGGAAAAGATTCACCATTTTAGATGCCATTAAGCCATTAAGACTATTTTTCAGTCATACTCCAATGTCAAAATACTAACATTCATAGCAGTTTGAAAGAAATTGATTCCAATCCTCAAGGGTGACCTTGAGAAGTTCAATATTTCAGTGGAGGAAGAAGCTAAAGATTTGCTGGACATAGCAAAGGAACTGTAATTTAAAATGGAGCCTGATGATGTGATTGAATTATTACAAACTCATGAGAAAACCTGAACTGATGATAAACTTCTTATGGATAAGCAAGAAAAGTGATTTACTGAAATTGAACCTACTCCTAATGAAGATGCTGTGAACATTGTTGAAATGACAACAGAAGATTTAGAATATTACATAAACTTAGTTGATAAAGTAGGGTCAGGGTTTGGGAGAACTGACTCCAATTTTACAAGTTCTATAGTGAGTGAAAGGCTATCAAACAGCATTGAATGCTACAGAGAAATCCTTTGTGAAAGGAAGAATCAAACATATGCGGCAATCTTCATTATAGCCATACCGTAAAAAATCGCCTAATCAGTCAGCAGCCATTGACATCAAGGCAAGACCCTCCACTAGCAAAATGATTATGACTTAATGGTGCAGTGGTTCATGCATGCAGTCCCAGCACCTTGGGAGGCTGAGGCGGGAGGATTGCTTGAGACCAGGATTTAAGACCAGCCTAGGCAGTATAGTGAGACCTGTCTCTAAAAAATACACCATTAAAAAGAATAGTCAAGCATGGTGGCACATGCCTATAGTCCTTGGGTACACAGGAGGCTGAGCAGGGAGGATTGCTGGAGCCCAGGAGTTTGAGGGTACAGCGAGCTATGATTGCACCATCGTACCCTAGTCTGGACAACATGGCAAAATCCATTTCTCATAACCAGGCAGGCCACACCTGGTAGTTATTTTACTGCAGTATTTCTGTTTCTGCCTGAACTAATCTTGTGGCTGCATCCTCTTGTTTCCCTGGGAAACATGTAGATGGCAGATTGGGCAACTCCATCCATCTCTGCTGCTCAGAGCCAGGCAGGCCACACCTGCTAGAGCTTCCAGCCAGGAAGTCCTGCTTATGCCTGAACTCAGCCAGTAAGGTGTCCTCCTGTTGTCCTAGAAAACATCCAGACAGCAGGGCAGGTGACTCCACCCATCCCTGCCACCAGTAGCCAGGTGGACCACATATGTTAGGGCTTTCAGCCCAGGTGTCCTGCTTCTGTCTAAACTCGGCAGGCAGGTGCAACCCTATGTTTCCTCAGGAAGAACCCAGACATCAGATTAGGTGAGCCCACTGACCCCTGTAGCTCCTAGCTGAATAGAACTTGATAACTTGGGCAATTTCCAAGCAGTGGGAGGCCCTCACTCTCAGATCACTGATAGAAGTGAGATGTTTGAGTTCATGGTCCTATGGAGGAGTGATGTGTGCCTCCTTCTGCAGGCCAGGGCCATCAAGGATATGGCCTGTCTGCCAACTGTGGCCTTTGCCTGAGGGAGCAACATGGATTACAGCACCAAACAAAAGAAACTTGGGCCTGGAGTCAGTGATCAGAAGGGGCAACTCCAAGGCCCAGGAGCAGACCAGGTAAGAGGGCCATCTCTCTCACCACCCACCACAGAGCACTATTGCCAACTGCATTAAAACTCAAAAGAGCCATGCAGCAGAGTAAGAGCCTATCTGCCAGCTAACATTGTTAAGCACCACCTACTGGTGCAGCCCAAAATATAACACTAAAGTATTTTGCCAGTATACAGTGCTGGTGAAAACTAAGGCATATATCCGCCCACAAATAAATATTTTGTATAGGATCCTGACCCTCTGAAAACACCCAGAAACAAAGCCAACTGAGTATAGTTAATCCACCTCACAGTTAGAAGATTGTCAGCTCTTCCATATGAGAAAGAATCAAAGCAAGAATTCTGGAAACTCCAAAAGCCAGTGTGCTCCTTTACCTGCAAACAGACATACTAGCCCCTCAGAAATGGTACTTAGCTAGATTGAGATGACTGAAGTGATGGATAGAGAATTTAGAATCTGGATGGAAAGGAAGTTCAATGGAATCAAGGAGAAAGTTTAAACACAATCCAAGGAATCCAGTAAAACAATCCAGGAGCTGAAAGATAAAATCGCCATTTTAAGAAATAAAGAACCAATCTGAACTTCTGGAGTTGAAAAATATAATTCAAGAATTCCACAATGCAATTGAAAGCATTAACAGAAGAATTAAGCTGAAGAAAGAATCTCAGATCTTAACGACTGGCTCTTCAAATAAGCTCTCTCACACAAAAATAAAGAAAAAAAGAGTCTAACAGAATGAACAAAACCTTCAATAAATATAGGATCATGGAAAAAAGTTAAATCTACAACTTATTGGCATTCCTGAAAGAGAAAGAGTAAGCAACTAGGAAACCGTATTAAAGATACTGTTCATGAAAATTTCCCTAAACTTGTTAGAGAGGAGAACATACAAATTCAAAAAATATAGAAAACCCCTGCAAGATACTACAAAAGATGAGAATCCCCAAGGCACATAGTCATCAAATTCACCAAGGTAAAGACAAAAGAAAAAAATCTTAAAGGCAGCTAGAGAGAAAGGTCGGGTAATCTACAAAGAATGCCCCCAAAACCAGCAGCAGATCTCTCAGGAGAAACTCTACGATTCAGAAGATAGTGGGGGCCCCTTTACAACATTCTTAGAGAATTTCAACCAATAATATCATGCCTCATCAAACCAAGCTTCATAAGTGAAAGAGAAATAAAATCCTTCTCAGAGAAGTAAGCAGTTAGGGATTTGTTATTACCAGACCACTCTTACAAGAGGTCCTGAAAGGAGCACTAACCAAAAACACTAAAACCTGCTACCTCAAAAATACACTCAAGTACATAGCCCGCCAACAATAAACAGCAACTACACAATCAAGACTACAAAACCAAGTTAGCTAATAACATGATGACAGGATCAAAACAGTGTATGTGAACACTAACCCTGAATGTAATCTAAGCACCCAACTTAAAAGACACAGAATGGCAAGCTAGATTAAAAAAGACACGATCCAACAGCCTACTGTTTTAATGAGATGCATCTCACATATAATGACACTCAGAGGCTCAAATAAAAGAATAGAGAATAATGTACCAAGCAAAAGGAAAACAAAAAAGGGCATTATTCTTATATCATAAAATAGTTTTTAAACCAACAACAATTAGAAGAATGGCTGTACCTAATGACAAAGGATTCATTTCAATAAGAAAATTTAACTATCTTAAACATGTATGTACTCAACAAAGGAGCAAACAGATTCATAAAACAAGGTTTTCTTGAGTTAAAAAGAGACTTAGAGAGACACACAATAATAATGGGGGACTTTGACACCACACTAATAGCATTAGACAGATTATTGAGGCAGGAAACTAAAAAAAAAAAAAAAAATTCTGGACTTAAACTCAATACTTGACCAATGTGACCTAATAGATATCTAAAGAGTAATTCACTCAACAAGTATGGTATATATATTTTTGCCATTCATACACAGAATATATTCTAAGATCTGTCATATGCTCAGACATGAAGCAAGTCTCAGGAAATTTTAATATGTTGAATGCATGTGAAGTGTGCTCTTGGAACACAGTGCAGTAAAGATAGAAATCACAATAAGAAAATCTCTCAAAACTACATAAAACATGGCAATTAAACAACTCGTTTCTGAATAACTTTTGGGTGATCAATGAAATTAAGACAGAACTTTTAAAAAATCATTTGAAATTAATGAATATAAAGACACACCTTACCAAAACATTTGGGAAGCAGCTAAAACAATCTTGAAAGGAAAGTTAATAGTGCTGAACACCTTTATCAAGAGGTTAGAAAGTTCTAAAATTAACTACCTAACAGCATAATTGGAGAAACTAAAAAACAAACTAACAAAAAACAATCCAACCTCAAAGCTAGTAGAAAATAAAAAACTAATATCAGAGAACAACTAAAAGAAATTGAGACCCAGAAGTCCACATGAATTATCAATGAAACCAAGAGTTGGTTATTAAAAGAATAAACAAGCTTGGTGAATGGTTAGCTGGATTAACAAAGAAAAAAAGAGAGAGAGAGAGAGAAGATCCAAATAAGTGCAATCAGAAATGACAAAGACAACATTACAACAAATTCCATGCAAATACAAAATATCCTCAGAGGTTATTTACGAATACCTCTATGCACAAAAATAAAAAATCTAGAGAAAATGTGTAAATTCCTAGAAACATACAACCTCCCAAGACTGAATCAGAAAGCAAGTGAAAACCTGAACAGATCCATAACAAGTCTGGAAATTGAATCAGTAATAAAAATCTTACCAACCAAAAATAACCCTAAAGTAGATGGATTTATAGTCAAATTCTACCAGATGTACAAAAAAGAACTGATACCAATCCTAGTGAAACTATTCCAAAAAGTTGAGAAGAAGGGGTTTCTCCCTAATTCATTCTGTGAAGCCAACATCATCCTGATAGCAAAACATGGCAGAGACACAATGAAAAAAGAAAATTCAGGCCAATATCCCTGATGAACATAGGTACTACACAGCCTGAAACCAGAAGCACATGAAAAGGTTAATTCACTGTGGTCAAATAGGCTTTGTTTCTGGAATACAAGGTTAGTTCAACACACACAAATAAATAAATGATATTCACCACATAAACAGAATCAGAGACAAACACCATATGATCACCTCGATAGATGCAAGGAAAACCTTACATAAAATCAATCACCCTTCATAATAAAAATCCTAAATACATTAGGCATTGAAGAAATATACCTCAAAATAATAAGAGCCACCTATGACAAACCCACTGCCAGCATCATACTGAGTAAGCAAAAACTGGAACCATTCCCTTTGAGAACTAGAACAAGACAAGGGTGTCTACTCTCACTACTCCTATTCAACACAGTACTGGAAGGCTTACCCAGGGCAATCAGTCAGGTAAAAGAAATAATAGGCATCCAACTAAGAGAATAAGAAGTTAGCATGTCTTTCTTTGCTGACAATATGATTCTATACCTAGAAAACTCTAAAGATACCACCCAAAGGCTCCTGAAACTAATAAGCAAATTTGATTAAGTTTTAGGATACAAAATCAATGTACAAAAAGCAGTAGAATTTCTATATACCAATAACATTCTAGCTGAGAATAAATCAAAGACACAATCTCATTTATAACAATCACAAAGGAAATGAAATACCTAGGAGTCCATCTAACCAAGAAGGTAAAAGACCTTTTCAAGGAGAACTACAAAACATTGCTGAAATAAACTAGAGATGACATAAATAAATGGAAAAATATTTCATGCTCATGGATTGGAAGGATTAATAGAGTTAAAATGGCCATACTGCCCAAAGCAATTTACATATTCAATGGTATTCTTTAAAAATACCAACACCTCACAGAACCAGAGAAATCTATTCTAGAATTTATTTGAACCGGAAAAAAAAATAGAAAAAGAAAAAGAAAAGCCTGTGTGTTAGTCTGTTTTCACACTGCTGAGAAAGACTTCCCCAAGACGGACTGGACAATTTGCAAAAGAAAGAGTTTTAATTGGACTTACAGTTCTAGGTGGCTGGGGAAGTTCCCATAATCATGGTGGAGGCAAAAGGCACTTCTTACATGGCAGTGGCAAGAGAGAATGAGGAAGAGGCAAAAGCAGAAAACGCAGATAAACCCATCAGATCTCATCAGACTTATTTGCTATCACAGGGTTAGCACAGGAAAGACCAGTCCCCATGATTCAATTACATCCCACTGGGTCCCTCCCACAGCAGTTGAGAATTCTGGGTGGTACAATTCAAGTTGAGATTTGAGTGGCGGCACAGCCAAACCATATCATTCCACCCTGGCCCCTCCCAAATCTCATGTTCTCACATTTCAAGACTAATCATGCCTTCCCAATAGTCTTAATTCATCTCCGCATTAATTCAAAAGTCCACAGTCCATCTCATCTGAGACAATACAAGTCCCTTCTGCCTATAAGCCTGTAAAATTGAAAGCCAGTTAGTTACTTCCTAGCTAGTATGGGGGTACAGGCATTGGGAAAATACAGCCATTCCAAATTGGAGAAATTAGTCAAAACGAAAGGGCTATAGGCCCCATGCAAGTCTAAAATCCAATAGAGCAGTCAAATCTTAAAGTTCCAAAATGATCTCCTTTGATTCCATGTCTTGCATCCAGGTCACATTGATGCAAGAGGTGGGTTCCCATAGTCTTGGGCAGCTCTGCCCCTGTGGCTTTGCAGGGCACAGCCTCCCTCCTGGCTGCTTTCATGGGCTGGGATTGAGTGTCTGTGGTTTTCTAGGCACACGGTGCAAGATGTCAGCAGATGTACCATTCTGGGATCTGGAGGATGGTGGCCCTCTTCTCATAGCTCCACTAGATGGTGCCCCAGTATGGACTCTGTGTGAGGGCTTCAACCCCACATTTCCCTTCAGCACTGCCCTAGCAGAGATTCTCCATGAGGGCTCCACCCCTGCAGCAAACTTCTGCCTGGGCAATCCAGGTGTTTCCATACATTTTTTGAAATCTAGGTGGAGGTTCCCAAACCTCAATTCTTGACTTCTGTGCACCCACATGCTCTACACCACATAGAAGCTTCCAAGGCTTGAGCTTCCATCCTCTGAAACCATGGTCCAAGTTGTATCTTGTCTTCTTTTAGTCATGACTGGAATGGCTAGGACATAAGACACCAAGTCCCTAGGCTACACACAACACTGAGACCCTAAGCCTGGCCTATGAAACAATTTCTTCCTCCTATGCCTCTGGGCCTATGATGAGAAGAGCTGCCATGGCGAAGATTTCTGACATTCCCAGGAGACATTTTCTCCCTTGCATTGGGAATTAACATTCAGCTCCTCATTACTTATGCAAATTTCTGCAGCCAGATTAAATTTCTCACGGTAAATGGGATTTTTATTTTTATTGCGTTTTTGGGCTACAAATTTTCGAAACTCATGCTCTGTTTCTCTTACAAAACTGAATGCCTTTAACAGCACACAAGTCACATCTTGAAGGCTTTCCTGCTTAGAAATTTGTTCTGCCAAATACCCTAGATCATCTCTTTGGAGTTTAAAATTCTACAGATCCCTAGGCGAGGGGCAAAATGCCACTAGTCTCTTTACTAAAACATAACAAGAGTCACCTTTGCTCCAGTTCCAAACAAGTTCCTCACCGCCATCTGACACCACCTAAGGCTGGACTTTATTGTCCATATTGCTATCAGCATTTTGGGCAAAGCCATTCAACAAGTCTCTAGGAAGTTCCAAACTTTCCCACATTTTCCTTTCTTATTCTGAGCCCTCTAAACTGTTACCAGTTCCAAAGTCACTTCTGCATTTTAGGGTATCTTTTCAGCAACTCCCCACTCTACTGGAACTAATTTACTGTATTAATTTGTTTACACGTTTTCATGACAAAGACATACTCAAGACTGGGCAATTTACAAAGAAAGAGGTTTAATTGAACTTACAGTTCCATGTGGCTGGAGAAGGTCTCACAATCATGGTAGAGGGTGAAAGGCACTTCTTACATGATGGCAGCAAGAGAGAATGAGGAGGAAGCAAAAGTGGAAACCCCTGATAATCCCATCAGATGTCATGAGACATATTCACTATCATGAGAATAGCATGAGAAAGACCTGCCTTCATGATTCAGTTAACTCCCACTGGGTCCCTTCCACAACATGTGGGATTTCTGGAAGATATAATCCAAGTTGAGATTTGGGTGGACTAGCCAAAGCAATTCCAAGCAAAAAGAAAAAAGCCAGAGGCATCACATTGCCCAACTTCAAATTATACTATAAGTTTACGGTACTCAAAAGAGTATGGTACAGGTACAAAAAAGGACACATAGACCAATGGAACAGAATAGAGAGCCCAGAAATAAACACACAACTACAAACATTTGACCTTTGAGAAAGTTAACAAAAATAAGCAATGGGAAAGGGATTCTTTATTCCACAAATAGTTCAAAGATAACTGGCTAGCCATATGCAGAAGAATAAAACTGGACTCTTACATGTTACCATGTATGAAAATTAACTCAAGATGGATGAAAAAATTTAAATGTAAGACCTTAAACTATAAAAAATACTAGAAGAAAACCTAGGAAAGACCCTTCTTTACATTTGTTTTGTCAAAGAATTTATGGCTAAGTCCTCAAAAGCAATTGTAACAAAAATAAAAATTGATAAGTGGGACTTAATTCAACTAAAGAGCTTCTGCCCTGCAAAAGAAACAATCAACAAAGAAAACAGACAGCATGCAGAATGGGAGAAAATATTTGTAAACTATGCATCTGACAAAAGTCTAATATCCAGAATCTACAACAAACTTAAGCAAAAATAAATAATCCAAATAAAATAATGAGCAAAAGGATATAAACTGACACTTTTCAAAAGAAGATACACAAGTGGCCAACAAACATATAAAAAAATGCTCAGCATCACTAGTCAACAGACAAATGCAAATAAAAACCACAATGTGATAGCATCTTACACCAGCCAGAAAGGCAATTATTAAAAAGTCAAAAACAATACATATTGGCAAGGCTGTGGAGAAAAGGGAATGTATTTACACTGTTGGTGGGAATACAAACTAGTTGAACCATTGTGGAAATCAGCTTGGAGATTTCTCAAAGAACTTAAAAGAGAACTACCATTCAATCCAGCAATTCCACTACTAGGATATACCAAAGGAAAACAATTCATCCTGTCATAAAGACCCATGCACCCATATGTTCACTGTGGTACTATTCACAATAGCAAGGACGTGGACTCAAACTAAGTGCCCATCAACAGTGGACTGAATAAATAAAATGTGGTTCATATAAACAATGGAATACAATGCAGCAATAAAAAAGAACAAAATCATGCCCTTTGCAGCATCATGGATGGAGTTGGAGGCCATTAGCCTAAACACTAACTCAAAAATAGAACACGAAATACTGCATGTTCTCACGTATAAGTGGGAGTTAAACATTGAATGTATGTGATTGTAATTATAGGAACAACAGATACTAGGGATCACTAGACAGGGGAGAGTTGGGGAGGGCTGTGGGTTGAAGAATCACTTGATGGGTACTTGCTTATGGCCTGGATGATGAGATCTTTGAGACCCCAAACCTCACTGTCATGTAATTCACCCATGTAGCAAATCTGTGTGTGTACCCTTTAATCTATATAAAAATTGAAATTAAAAAAAATGATTATGACTCACTGAAGACTCAGATGATTATTAGCATTTTTAGGAATAGAGTGTTTTTAATTAAAATATGTACTATTTTAGACATAAAAATGCTATTTCACACTTACTAAACTATGATATAGTGTAAACATATCTTTTATATGCACTGGGAAACCAAACATTGTGTGATTTACTGTGATATATGTTTTATTGTGGTTGTCTGGAACGAAACCCTAATATCTCTGAGGTATGCTTGTAACATTGTTTATTTTATTTTTTATCTGGAGGGCTTTCATGCATATTATCATTTAATTCTCACTAACATTGTAAGTACTAGTTAGAATAGAAATGAAAATCTCATTGCATAGATAATGGTACACATGTTCCAAAAATTTGAAGGCTTGCCAATTCTGCGCAGACATCAAATGATGGAATAAATGTAAATGTATTACTTCTGCCTTCTAGTCCTACCCCCAGTTTCCTTGCATACATTGCCCCATGATGTTTGTATGCCCAAATTAAAACTTGTTTGCCCTGTCTGGAGAAATCTGGAGAAGTTACCTTTCCTTTTATTCAATCCCTGTCAAGAGCATACACTTAGATTCAGGGAAAATGCAACTGATTATTATATTTACTCTGAGGTATGAAGGGCTCAAGGGACTGCTGAATGTATTAACCCTCCCAGGTATATTTTCATTTTTAACATAGAACTTTTCAGCAAGTCCAGGCAGGGCAGTGTGCTAAAAGCTGGAGGCTTGATATATTTTTTTTTTTTTGAAGAAATTTGTCCCAGAGTCCCTGAGAGCTCTCCATCTGAGCAGCTGAATGGTTTTGCAACTACTGTACTCAAACAAAGTTCACAGCAGTGCCTTGGGATACAAATTCATGTTACATGAGAGCTTGTTGCTAAGATGAAGTTACCTGTATCTCAGAAACATTCCCACGAGCTCTGACATTATAATCATATGGCCCTAGAATCCCCTTGTGCAATATTTCATATTTTCACATTCAATCTTCTTTCATGTGTGGATTTTGAACACATTTCAGCCTAATAATAGGGCAATTTAGATTTTTTCATTTACTTTATGGTAAGAGCCCAAAGAATAAGTGGGCTATTGTTTTTAGAAAGGGAAATAATAAAAAAAATATTGATTAAGCCACATTTAACGATATTTTAAAAATCAGCAAATTCTGGCACCTGAACACAATATCTGTCATGCTCACTGTATCTGCTCAAATATCTGATACTTTTAATACCTGTGATCTAGAAACAACAGAGCGAGACATCAGGTGAAATTGGCAAAAGAGGGTAACACAAATAACAGACATTAACTGAGCACTAATTATGAGCCAGGGACTGTGTTAAGCACTTTACATACATGACCTTGTGCACTACTCTCAAAATCTCTATGAGGTAGGTTCTATTGCTATTCAATTTTATAGATGTGAAAGTCAAGGTTTAGAGACTCTAATTAACTTGCTTAAGAGTCAGATCATGTAAATTCAGTTGTGACTGACTGACAGTGAAGTTTATTTTTCATGACTATATCTTGCAAACTTTCAAAGAAAAATAGCTTGCAAGTTGATGGAGATGAAGTTTCAGGCTCATTTCTAAAGAATAAAGGTGAAATTAGACTCTTCTGAGAATGCTGCCTCCACATGTGTACAGAGCTATCCAGAGTGCTTCCAAGTCCAAAATAAGAGAAAACATGTGTAAGACTTTGCCATTCAGTTGATTTCTCACGTGGGGCAAGTCCTCTACTAGTAGACAGAGATGTTGGTTTAAATTGTGTGGTATAAGATTAAAAGTGAAACATTAATTTTAAAGAGGTGGCAAAACAAAACAAAAAAACAGCCAAACAAACAAATGTTGGCAAGGGATCTAATGGTGTTTTTATATTCCATATTAAAGGTTTATTCAATAAAGTCTTACCAAATGTTCCAAAAATCTGCACATAGGTTTGCAGGAGCATGTTCATTGCTTGTTCATACTTCCTGCTTGTTCTGAGTTTAGTATCTCATTCTGGTTATTTTCCCAGTGGAAAACAATCTCATTCCTCACTTTGTTCTACAGCTCAAATATTACTTATTTACCAAACCCCAGCTTAAAGATGTCCCTAGTAAGTGACTTTGGTAATGGACAACTTTATTCAAATCTTTCAGTACCTTGAGTCAGGTTTAATCACATGGGCTTTATATTTAATTGTCTCCTATTGTAAATGTTAAGAACATAGACTCCTAAAAGACAGAGGCCATTTTTCTTTTTCTCTCACCTTTCATACATTTCCTAGTAATTCTACACATAAGAGTAAACACTCAAGCATATTTTTAGAAGTTATTTATGGATGGGTCTAAATGTAAAAACAGTGATAAGATTCATTCAAACAAGAGCTGACAATTAGGTTACTTAAAATCCCAGATACTACTGCATACACACCTTAGGCTAAAATTAAAATGACTGACAATACAAAAGGTTAGCAAGGATGTGGAGCAACTGAAACTAGAACATAGTGTCAGTGGAATTGCGAAATAGTTAAAATGATGCAAATGTTTTATAAAAATTTTTGACATTTTAAAACTAAAAATGCATCTACTTTGTGACCTAGCAGTTCCACTACTAGATATTTACTCAACGGAAATAAAAATATATTCCCACAAAAAGACTTGTGGCTGAATGCTTATAACAGTTTTATTCATAATAGTCAAAAACCAGAAACACGTTGGTTATTCACCACATATAATAGATAACAAACTAGAGTATATTTGTAGATTGCCCTGTTTAAACTATTTAAATACACAGCCACGTGGATGTGACTTGAAAACCTTATGTGACTGAATGGAGCCTTACACAAAAAGCTTAATATATGAGTCCATATATATAAAGCCTGAGAACAGGCAAACTTAATTTATGGTGAAAAAGTAATTACAATAATGACTGGCTCTGGGAGATGATGGTAGAGAGCTACTGAAAAAGTATATGAGGACACCTCTTGAATTGACAGTAATATTCTATATCTTGACAAGGATTCGGCTTGCACAGGTGTATATGTTTGTGTGAACTCACTGAATGATATTCAAACCATGCATGCATGCATGTCTTTGCATGTAAGTTTTACATAAAATAATAAACAAATATTGAACTTTAGTTAATAAGATGCATAGTAAAATATTTGTGTATAGGTCTCCAACTTACATTGAAATTTATCAAAAACTAAGATGGATTGATGAATAATAGAGTGATGCATAGATGTATAGATCATTGATGAGACAGAGTAAACTGTTAATTGTGGTGTCCGGGTGATTGAATGTTTATGGTAAAATTCTGTCTGTTTTCAATATGATTAAAATGTCAGTGATAAAGTGTTGAAAATAATGTTAATGCACACATATACAGACATCTCGGTGATTCATTGGTTTGGTAGAATTAGCAGAATCATTTTGATCTTACTCATTAATGGGAAAGGAATAACTAAATATTGGAGACTGTTCTGGCAATCAATAGACATAACTCTTTATGCACCAACAGATATATTCACACAAATACATATACATATATTTATGCTTCTACATCTTAAAAGCTATCAGAAATTTGAAGAGAAATTGATAGAAGCACAGTTATCATTGAATACTTTGGCAAAACTCTCAGATCAGAAGTACACAACCGAAGAACATTTTTATCTCAACTTATTCCTGATTTCAAAGTCAGTCCCCTTCTTCTGTCTTCACTTCAGAATTGTGCTCCTGTAATTCATGGGCCACTTAAATTGGAATCATTTGGAATATTAACTAAATCTGCAGATTGCAAGAAGCACTCTACTACTCTTTAAGGGGTCGAGTCCAGTAATCTGTTGTCCGAGCAATTCTGCTGTCTTGAAGCTTAGACATTTATTGTGGTAAATAAGGAGATATATTTTTCTATGCTTATGCATTAGGGATTTTGGTTGAGAAGCAGTGCCACCAACTGTCAGCTTAGGTCATTCACCAGACAATAATGTTGCATTCATATCTGTGCAGGTATGGGAAAATAGGGGATGGAAATAGAAAGGAGAGAAACAATTGGTGGATATAGGGGCAATTAGCAGAAAGATTTCTATCCTTGGAGTGCTGTCTTATTGGTGGTGACTGATAACGTGTGCCTACCGAATATAAACTGAGGAGAGAAACTGAACTATGCTCAGTAACTACTTGGTCTAACAAGGAAAACATGGCCTCTACGCTGCTAAAGATCAATTCTAGAGAAGGAAGGTTTCACAATGTACCCTAAGGTAATTCATAAACTGAACAGGGAAAAAGAACTATCTTAGTCCCTCCAGGATGTTATAACAAAGTAACATAGACTGGGTGGCTTATAAACAACAGAAATTTCTCACAGTTTCAGAGGCTAGAATTTTGAGATCAGGGTGACAGCATGGTTGGATTCTGGTAAGGACTCTTTTCTGGGTTGCATGTAGACTGCCAACTGCTTGTTGTGACTTAACATAGTAGATAGTGAGAGGGCTCTCTAGGGCCTCTTGTTCTATTTGTTTATTTATTTGTTTATTTATTTTAGAGATTGGATCTCACTCTGTTGGCCTGGCTGGAGTACAGTGGCACAAACATAGCTCACTGCGACCTCAAACTCCTGGGCTCAAGTTGTCCTCTTTCCTCAGACTCCTGAGTAGCTAGGACTATAGATGTGCTCGACCGCTTTCACCATACCTGGTTAATTTTTTTAAAAAACTTTGTACAGACAGGGTACCTCTATGTTTCCAAGGCTGGCTTCAAACCTTGGACTCAAGCAGTCCTTTCGCCTCATCCTTCCCAAGGCCTGGGATTACAGATGAGAGCCACTGTGTTTGGCCTGGGACCTCTTTCATAAGGGCACTAATGCTATTCATGAGAGCTCCACCCTTCTGACCTAATCACCTCCCCAAAGCCCCACCTCCTAATGCCATCACATTGGGAATTAAGATGTCAACCTATTAATTACAGGGGGAACGCAAATATTCAATCCATAAGAAGGGCAGAGAGAGAGAGAAAATAAAGGAAGACAGGAAGAAAAGAAAGCAGGAGGAGGAAGGAGGGAGGGAGAAAGGAACCCTTGAAACTGATGTGAATGCTCCAAGTAGAAGTATGTGCAAGCATTGCTCTATATAGTATTTTCCTGATTAAATTCTCAGGTCCCCACCTGAGCTATTAACAGAAGCTCCAGCAACTGTGGAAAGTTGGATGAGGTCATCTAGCTCCTGCTCCTCACTGCCACGTGGCACCACTGTTGATATCGACACTGACCCTGCCCCACACAGCAGCAGCCCGGAGTGCCCTGCTTAGAGTGCCTATCTGAACCAGATTTCTACACCGTCTTTGAAAAAGGATGAATTCAGTCTCTCAGACAAGGGTCCCAAACTGGCCACTTGTGTGCCAAATCTGACTCTCAGAAATGGTTTATTTGACAACACACATTTCACAGCTAACATTACTGTCTCTCTATTACACTCAGTCTCATAGAAGCCTTTCTATCGCCTGCCTGGTGGCTCCAGGCGTTTGTGTTATAATCCTGGTCCTGGTGCTGGGTATGATCAAAGAAGCAGCATGTTTGACTCCCAAATATGGGGCTCTCTGAACTTGGCATTTTCAGGTGACATACACAGGCAGCTCTGAGAACCCTCTTCTGGAATGGGGCACCATTTCCAACTCTTCCCAGGGATCCATGCCATGGGTGGGACAGATTTTCATTTAATCTCTTGACACAGAAGGGGACTGATTAAATCCTTTTTCTTTCTTGAATAATAGTACAAGTAGTACTGTTATTACACAGCCTATAGCCTCTACACTTCTAAGAGTAGTTATCTTCAATGAGCACAAGTGTCCTCAGGTACCCTCCTGGGCTGGTGGTAGAGAGATTCCCATGTTCAATGAATGACTCAAATCAAAGTGAATTTCCTGGCACCTTTTCTTACTGGAGAAGATTACCTGTGACTGAGTTGCCTGCAAGCCATTTAGATACAAACTTTTACCTCTAATACCAAGTCTTAGAGGTATACAGTAATAGATCTAATAAATTTATTCTTAGACTTACTGTTTCATGGGCTACTGAGTCTTTGCTACTGGAGACAATATAGACTTGTCAGGTTTTTTTTTTTTTTTTTTTTTTTTTTTTTAATTGCCAAACTAGCACATTAAAAAGATCTCCTAAGGCTATCATTTTATGAGGATGAATATAAACACTTATGGGATGAATATCACTGTAATAAACTGTTAAGTACAACTGCAAGTATACCCTTAGGGTGAATTCCGACAATTAGAAATCTGTATTTTTGCCAGCTGCAGTGGCTCATGCCTGTAATCCCAGGACTTTGGGAAGTCAAGGTGGGAGGATTGCTTGAGGCCAGAAGTTTGAGACAAGTCTCAGAAACATAGCAAGACCCCATCTCTACAAAACAAAACAAACAAAACAAAACAAAACAAAACAAAAATAATCTAGGAAGGCGTGGGGGTGCAGGTCTGTTTCAGCTACGCGGCTGAGGCAGGAAGATCACCAGAGCCCAGGAGCTCGAGGCCGCAGCAGTGGGCAATGATTGTGCCACTGCATTCCAGGCTGGACAACACAGTGAGACCTGTGTCTGAAAAAAAGTAAAAAAAGAAAAAGATAAAAGAAAACTTGAGATGTGACTATTACTGCCATAATACTGTTGTTGAATTTTTCCCTTTAGTTTGTAGCTAACTGGCTTTCTAACAATTTTACAAGATAGTGGTTTTTGAGCTAGAAGTCACTACTGAGTTAATAAAGTCTCTGAACACACTGAAGCAGCATTTTGAGAAACATCAGTTCAATCTCAATGTTTATTGCTTGTTTATTTCTCAGAATTTATTATTATCACCTAATCGATGGTCCCTTCCGATTGGGACAGATGAGTAATGTGTGCACAGTTGTACAAAGATAAATACATACCTGTTTACCTTTTTTACAGCTCTCAGGTGAAGCATATTTTGTGAAATAGCTAAAAATGTGGCTAAGGTCATGCTAGACTATAATGTATTGATTTCTATAAGTGTGAATACTTTTTCTCAGCCCCCCAGTTTCTATGAGGAGAGGTTTTCCCTAGACAATCTGGCCAGCCTTTCAGTTTTTCTACTGAAGTAGAATACCTTGTCATGTAGAGAATGTACAATGCCCACTTGCTCATTGTAAACAATCTTGTATCACCCTCCCTGCCTCCTCCATGTGCCCTTTCTCACTGGGGCCAGCTGCCCACAACATGTACCCCTGTGACCTCCCTCTGTGTCCTGTAATTCTGGAAAGCCTGAGGCTTTCCAGAGCTGCTTGTGAGGTGATAGAAAAGTCTACTTCTGGGATTTAATATTAGAATTTCTATCATTACTGCACCACAAAGCCACACTTGTAAACAGTTCTGCCGGTGATAAAGTGGGTGTTTTTGTCTTTATCTGCTTTCCACCATTACCAATCTCTTAATTAGTTCCAAACTTAGTTGCAATAAGAGATCTTAATTCTCCCACCCTTTAAATCACTCAGAACTCATATATTCAGTATATATTTACATGTATATATATATATTATATTATACATATTATACACACACACACACACACACACACACACACAGAGAGAGAGAGAGAGGAGAGAGAGAGAGAGAGAGAGAGAGAGAGAGAGAGAGAGAGAGAGAGAGCGGGCCAAATTTGAGAATTGTGGGTTAGATTTGAGGGAAGGGCTGATTAAGAGTTGAATGTTGAATCAGTCGGGGAAAATGCCAAATATACTCGAATTTACAACATTAACTCTAACAAAAATGCAGAGTGGATCTGCAGAATGGGCAATATGAATAGACGTGTGAAAATGAATAGGAAATCTCCCAGGAGGATACGAGGTTCAGCAGCACTTTAAAGCAAACAACACTTTCGAATAGAAGAACAAAGGAAGAAGGGGTGAATTTCAGGTGCCAAAAGGTCTTAGAGATTTTTACTATTCACGAAAGAGTCACCAAAAGGATGACTCTATCCCAAACGGCAAAGACAACGCACTTCTAGCGTTAGCTCAGGCACTCACTGTCCCTCCTCTGAAAATTCATTTGCCCTGTTCCCTGGGTGTGTTTTAGCAATTTCAATCTTTAAACTTCCAGATACTTTACATAAACTACCAATTGAGCTTTTACGATCCACGAACATCATGGTTTTACCATTTAGTATGCTTATAGTTGTAAATAACACTGGTTTCAATTTTCGAGGCCATATTCTAATAGGCCACAAGATGGCGGTATTCCTGCATACAAGCAGCTCCTTAAAGTGACCTGACCCCCGCAAGCTTACATTAACAAATAGTCATTAGCCACATATGGCTATTTAAATTTATTAAACTGAGGTAAAATAAAAAGAATTAATTCTTCATTTGCTCCAGCCACATATCAAGAACTCAATAGCCACAGGACGGCAGTGGCTGCTCTATAGGGCAGTGCAAAATAAAACATTTCCATCTTCACAGTTTTCTATTAAATTTTAAATTCGATTGTTTTCCCATTAAAAAGAGGAGGAAGCTTAAGAAATTGCTGATTCTTCCTATAATTTGTAACATTGAACAAATGGAAACATTTAAATGTTCAGCAACAGAATATTGGTCATGTAAATTGTGATATAAATGATACAATGAAATATTACATAGCCATTAAGAATAATGTTTTCTTAGAATGTGAAGGATGCTTATGGCACAATTTTAGGGACAAAATAAGAGGAAGTAAATGTGTTTACATAAATACATATATGAAATATATTATTCAAAATGTGGCAGTTTTGTACTATACATACATACACATACCCTTGCATAATCAGAAAGAAAGAGATCATAATATTGTCAAGGGTTAACTCTTGGTGGTGAAATTATGGAGGATTTTATTTTCCTTTTAGAACTTTCCTTTGTTTTCCATTTTTCTTCCAAGATCAGAAAAAATGTATCAATCAAAAATTGCCATTAAAAAGAGTATAAAAGTTTTTGAACTTCAGCAAAAGTTACATAAGCTCTGGAAGATTCTGGTAATACACTTCTTGAAAAACCTTAAAGCAGAACACTCAGAATTATGCATAATTATTCTCACCAACGCAGTTTCCAAGATCCATGATTTGTACCATGTTGCTCTGGCCTGCGAGGGTGGTCTCTGATCCCCGCTGTAGTTTAATACCTGAACCCAGTGCTCCATTCTCCATGCAAACAGTAGGAAGCAAATTGGCAACACATTTTATATTGTCAGAACCGTCCTAGATGAGAGTCCCTATTGCTACTCCTTAACTCACATTCTTTTTTCATTGGCACTTACAGAAATGAAGGAGGCTGTGTGTAGGGTCTCACACTTATAATCCCAGCACTTTGAGAGGCTGAGGCAGGAAGATTGCTTGAGTCCAGGAGTCCAATACCAGCCTGGGCAACATAGCAAGATCCTGCCTCTAAAAAAAAAAACCAAATACACACACACAAAAAAAGTTCGTGAAGAATCTGGTGCCTGGCTTAGGAAAGGAAGCTCAGTCTCTACTAGACCTCCATGCTTCTGTCTCTCCACTTCCTGCCTCTGGGCAGGGTGATGGAAGCCGTAGACACAGCAGGCGCCTGCTCTGTTGGAGCAGGTGGGCTTGGTTGAGATCTGAGCCTTACCAGTTTCTAGCCTTATGCTTTATGTTCTGTACGCGTCAGTTTTTTAAATCTCTAAAGTGGAGGAAGCATGGGAGGCTTTTGTAGGATGGCAATACTTTAAGTAAATTGCCTGAATCATGGAAGAAATCGGTTTTTATTTTATAATGTAGATGTTCATTCAATTAACAACCTCTTTTTTCCTCCTTTCATCAAATATTTTAAGCATGTGCTCCGTACCTTCTATCTGGTGCCACATGCTGGAGTTAAAGAAGTGAACAACAATGTGTGCCCTCAAGAAGTTTAGTGTCTAGACCTGGGAGAGAAAAAACAGGAACCGGGTAGATGGGATGTTAGAATGAGGCTTTGTGTTTATCTGGCTAAGAGTAGGCTATGTTTTCAATTTGTGTTGCTGCAGGTGTCATAGGCTTTGATTTCCTCTAGAATCATTGTTTTAGTTCCCCCTGTTGTTTTTGGAATACCCTCAAAACCCCTTCTTAAAGATAGTCTGTGTTTTTCAGCTCTCAGTTGTAATACATTCATAGTACAGTAGGCTGAAGAGGTTCACACCTAGAGGCAATGGTACAATTACTGGTGGGAAATAAATGGTTCTCTTTACTAAAATGACAGAGGTAAGATTTAAACATCCACTTAAAATCATGGATGCCTCCTCAAAAAGATCAACTCTGAAGAGTATTCAAAAGAAACGTAACACCTAGAAACTGATTAATATGCTCTTAGTTTTGAATTCCATCTTTGATTTTGTATTTGAGAAGTTTAAGGTAGACAGGAAGTGGAAGCGGAGCCTCTGATAATCGTAGGGAGAAGCGATTGAAGAGATGGAGCTACAGTACTTCATTTTTCCCCCCCTCAGGCAGGAGAAGGAGGACTTTAGAGACACTGGGATTTGTATTGGAGGGAAGAAAATTTGGGGCAAGTTGCATCATCTCTTGGGAATACAGGGTTGGGAGACACATGGGAATCTCTGGGAGCGTCTAGGAGAAACACCACATGTCTTCACTTGCTCCAGGTGATGGGAACGGGTGGTCAGCGGCAGTAGGAGGTGTCTGGAGGGGGAACTTGGTGAAGGGCTCCCGGCTACCAACTAACCAGCTATAGCAGACACTCTGCAAGAGAGATCAGAGGGGATGTGAAGGCCTTCCCCTACTGCTACAGAAACAAAGTATCCCCTCCTCCCATGCATGCAACACCAACACAAAACAAACTAAAGACGGGACTCAATTGATAAACCTAAACTAAGATGAATAGTGGGGCTAAATGTTTTTCTCCTCTTCTCCTCACCTCTCCCTTACACACTGTGTGTGAGTGTGTTTGTGTGTGTGCTGTGGGGCGGGTGAGGGGCCACTCAAGAGGAAACAGATCATTACAGGTAGAAATAAATAAATGAATTCTATTTCCTCTGTACATTTAAATGAAATGAATATCTTTGCAATTCTTATATGTACTTTTTTAAAATCATATAAGCTCTATCTAATTTTTTTTCATTTATTTAAGCTGTTCCCTCAAGTCTCTGTCTTTTTAAGAAAAGGATCTCTTACCATTTGGAAATACTTTTAAATATGATTTGGGCACCTAATGGATGTGCAACATTGTGCTAGATGTTGACAAACCCTGACGTGGGTTTCTAGCCTGGAGTGGAGGCTTGACTTAACTTCTGCTTAAGCACACACACACACACACACACACACACACACACACACACACACGAGATAGCTTTACTGTAATCTCAAATTGGGCACCTCGTGTGTGTTTTCTGGTAGAAACAGCGGAGGGTCATAATTTCTGTCATTAATTTCCAATACCCTCACCCCAGCCTCCCCTCCCTCCCTGCCCCTACCACAGACTAGCAAGAAAACTGTTGATCAGCATAAGAGAGATTTTAACCTTCTGTAGCTATGGAGGGCATTTTAATAGAATCATCAGTGTCCCAACAGGAGAGTGTAGGGAAGGATATTTACGGGATTTTTAGGCCTGAGCTGGGTGACTTTAAGTCAAGTCCAGCATGAAAGGAAACTGATGTAGTTGGGCAACTTGTGATATGAGTAGCTTTGGGTTGGTGAGCTGGTGAGACTCTTCAAGGACCCTTAAGGAGTAGTATTTCAGTCTGGATACATAAGCTCTTGTAATTGGCTCACAGTCTCATCTTCCAGGTGCATGCATTTTCTGGTGCATCCATTAACAACAAACACGGGAAAGTATTTCTGGTCCCAGTGTTGTTTAAGAGTGGATCATTGGTTTCTGTTCTCATTAGTGTTAAAAGACAGGTTTCAGAAAAATGTAAAATCATGACTCACACTGATATAAAAGTAAACACATGTTAAAAGATTGGTTTTTACTCATTTAGTGAGAGAACCAAGTAGATGTTATAACCAGTTCAAATGAGAAAAAGAAAAAGAACAAATATATATGGAGTAAAGAAAGTAAATTGTATGCGGAGATAAAAAAACTATTTTTTCCACCAGAGAGAGAGCAGTCAATCAAAACTCTACTGGACAGGACAAAATGTGCCTGTCTATCCAGAGCCCAAAAATAGCTTAAAGACAATAAAAAGCTAGAATCTTGTAACCGAAGGATGGGCCAAATATACACAATGTAAATTGTTCTATAGAAACAGAGATTTTCTATATTGGTATGCTTTTTTTAAAAAATTATTTTTTCTGTAGTTTTAATTTTGTTTTTTATTTGTGGAGACAGGGTTTGGCTCCTGTTGCCCAGGCTGGTCTTGAACTCCTGGACTCCCTTACACACTTACAAAATACCCGCTAACACAAAAAGCTATCTTCCTGCCTCTGCCTCCCAAAGTGCTGGGATTACAAGCGTGAGCCGCCAGGCCTAGCCTACATGAGTATCTTTTAAGGTTGCTCATGACCTACATTTATTATCATGGAGCCACTGCGTGTCCTTCACATCCATATGGGTATTCTTATGGAATATTTTGATGAAGATATTCTACCACATCTCTCTGATTTACCCAGCTAGTCTCTGTTGAAGAAGGAAATGAGAGTAATATAAAATTATTCATTCCTGATGAACCCGTACTTGCATTCTGTGCAGTCGTAAGTTAAATTTTAATTAATTTATAGTCACAACCTAGGTTTCAATGGCAAATCATGACAACTTAACGCCCAGCTGTACTGAGGAGGATAAATGAAGAGGGCCCTGAATGGGAACCAAAATACCCACTAACACAAAAAGCCTCAAAGAAGATGTGTAGCTTAACTGACAGCCAAGATTCAGCTCAAAGAATAAAAGAATTATCCACTTAGAAGAGTAATTACAACAAACTTACCTCAAGTCACACAGCCAGTTAGCCACAGAGCCTAGTATCCTAGCCCAATTCGAAGTACATATGCTTTCCAGTTATTTCTTACATTCTTTTTTCTCTCTTTTGTTTCCAGCCAGATATCCTCCATACTAACAGGAATATAGACTTAGCTGAAAGAAAAATTGTTCTACTGATTAGATCAGTCAGCTTCTGGCAAACATGTCCTTTCCCACCTAGGTGAGATGCACTTCATTCCCAGCCATGAGCCCATTGTTAGAGAATCTTAACATATGTTTCAAACATCTAAATATTACTCATTTGCATCAGTTGTAGAGCCATTTTCTTTACCCCTTATCAATACTAAATGCACAGGATAATTAAGGAAATGATCTTATTCAGGCTATTGCAATTGGAGAAACGCTCATTCGTGATGGACATTTTAAAGAAAAGGAAAGTGGCCTGGAGATTACAGAGGGAGGAGACCAACGGAGCCATCTGCATCATCTAAGTCTCTGGGAATCGGGAGGGAGGATGCAGACTGGTCTTATCTTGAAATATATGAGGGCAGAGTAGACCTTGGTGGCTAGCTGTTTCCCGGAACACAGAAGGCTGGCGGATTTTTAAACTATCCAACTGACTCTGAGCCCACATGGCTCGGGTAAATTTTGACACTATTACCACTCAAATCTTTCTCTCTACTACAAATTCCAAAGGAAAATCTTGCAAAACAAGGTAGTCCTTTGGTGTCCTGCTGGAGATACCACGGTCCTAATGTTTTCCTCAGCCTCTTCTGGTGGACTCTTCCATCATCAGTGAGTCATCAGAGTGGGAAAAAGCCAGCAAGTTTTACAAACAAAGAGAGATTTTTCTGTCTCAGATTGGATCCGTTTCTTGACTGACCATACCAGGTTTGCAGGGAGCCACTTCTCTCTAAAAAGCCCCAAAGCGCCACTTGCTCTTCATGGCCCATGACAGAAACTTTCTTCACACACATTCATACATAGTGCTCTGCCTTTTGTTCCATTTGATTCTAGAAATCTGTGATTTTTGTGTGTTAGGATGATAATCTAAGTAATGGTAATTTGGGCTGAAGAATTAAATGAGGGCCAGCTGTGGTTGCAACTTTTCAGAAACTCTCATATTCCCATTGTTTTCAATGTCATGAGAAATGTTCTTGTAATTTCTTGAAGGTAGAAGGTCATTAGGGGTTTACCTCTGGCTCTCCTTTACCTTAGGGGTAGCTTTTTGGGGTTAAAGAGGTGATGGTCTCCTATTGGACTACCTGGGTGAAACCTGGGCTTTGAATTGAGTGTTCTGCCTTCATGAATTCTATAGTCACATTCAAAGAAATGTCCAGAATTAATACTCAGTTTTGCCTGTGATGCAAATATTCTCAGGACAAAAGTGGCTGTAGTGCTCGGATTCTAGATTTCACTTAGATTTTGTCATAATAATTTCTTACCATTTTGTCATTGGTTTGATGCTTTAGAGATGTATTTTTAATAGACTATCTGGCAGTTTTAGTTGTTTTCCAGCAAACAGTTTGTCCAAACAATGTATTTTGCCACATTACCAGAAACAGAACCACCACTGGGCCTTCCAAGGGAGGAGATATGATACTGTCACCTACACTCAGGGTATTTTTGGTTACTAAGAAGAGAAAAACACAACTCATATTAGCTTACACAATAACTGACCAAGCAGCCAAAAGATACAGGGATTAGAGTGGCCTTCAGGAGTAGTTTGATCAGGGATCTACCTTTATCCTCTATGATTTTCTTGATTCTGCTCTTTTTAGTGTGTTGGCATCATTATCCAGTTGGCTTTATGAGATGAATTCTAAGAGACTGGTACTGTGTCTTCCTCACTCAGTTATGGGGAAAGAATGGCTGCTTCCAACAAACGTTGAAACTTATCACTATGTCTGAAGAATTAAATAATTATAGCTAGCTTAGTTCATTTAAGTTCCTCCTGAAGCTGGGGATGTATCATTGTCACTCGTATTGTAGTTGCTACACAAAGAAGATGAGTAAATGAAAATTCAGGAGACAATCAAAATGGTGAGAAAGGAGAGGAGAAGAATCAGAAGGCTTAGAAGATCCAAATGTGAGAGAAGAGAGTCAGATAATCAAAAAGGTGCATAAGAAGCAGCACACTGGGACTGACAAAGGTTGACCTTTCGATTTTGCTGAGGACTGGCCCTATTTGTCTTCATGTGAATATGAAAAAGTTATTACATTTAAATATATTGGTCCTATAGCTTCAAATCAGAGATTTCTGCTTCTTTGTATATTTAAAGCTACTGGTCAAGTTCTTTTATTCTTAAATTCAAACATTATATAAAGAAACTTTTTTTTTCCCTTAATTTCCAAACTCAGACTCAGAACTGGGCACTCTTTGTGTCCTAACACAGATCTAGGCACTTTCTGGGTGAGGAACCCAGTGGCTGAGTGCTTTGTTTTAGCAATGTCTATAAAGTACACAGTCATCTGGTAAATGAATGAACAGAGAAGCTAGAAAGCATTGACACAGCAGACTTGCCACTCTTATTGCTATTTTTACAATTTAATGACTTTTAAAGAGGAGACTTAAAACTTTCTACCAGTTTTTCAGCTTCTTAGGAAGGCAGGAACCTACAGCTTTGAAGCCTAGTGGGAAAAAACAAGAAAGAGCTAGACATTCAAAACCTGTGCAGAGAATATATTGAGTGATCTCAGACAAATTACTTCCTCTCCCTGAACCAGTTTCCATCTTCAAATGATTCATGTGTCTTTATTTCAAAAATTAGATCATTGGCTTTTCAGGTTGCATAGAATCGTATGAGGAAAAAGATGTTTATAGGTAAGTACGCCTCTTTCATTGACCCTTTCCCGCTAGAAGCTTCATGAAGCAATGAGGAAAATATGGTTTTACCATCAATGAAGATTGCCCGGGACAAAAGAGGACCTATGCTTTGTGAACACCTGGGTTTCATCATCACTTCAGACTCTCCTGTTGAAAAGTAAATTACTGTAATGAGCTCTTATACATACAGTGAAGCTGAAGAAATGGCAACAGCAGGCTAGTTAACTAGACAATCCTCTGTTCCTTAACAATCTTGTTTATGTCTATACTCTGAGGTTTTCAGGGCCCAAACATTTCATTGCCTCTCAAAGGGGATGCTCTAACTATCTATTGCTGAGTAAAAACTACTGCAAACTTAATAGCATAAAAGAACAGTAGCTGTTTACGATTGTTATCTTTCACAGTTTTGGGTGTTGACCATGCTTAGTTGGACAGTTCTTGCCACAGGTGTGAGTCATTTTGAAGCCTTTTCTCTCATGTCCTGGGAAGATTTAAATATCTGGAGGTTAGAACAGCTGGGATGGGATACCTAAAGAATCTCTCCATGTGGTCTCTCCAGCATGGTATCTTCAGGGTAGCTTATTTTTTGTCTGGAAGCTCCAGTCTGCCACAGTATGTGTCCCAAGAGAGTGCCACAGAAAAGCCATATACCCTTCTATGACCCAGCATCATACAATTCAGCAGTGCTGCTTCCATTGCATCCTATCATTTAGAAGAATTGAGCCACTGAATGCCATATTCAAGAGAGAAAAACTAAACTCCACGTTTTGATGTCTCTGCCTCTAATGTGAAATGTTTCTGCCATTCTGAAATTTATGTGCTGGACACCTAATCCTCAGTGCAGCAGGGTTGGGAGGCAGTGCCTGATGCAGGGTATTAAGGCAATGAGAGCTCTGCCCTTAACGGTCGACTAGCGCCATTACAAAAAGGGCATGTGGAGGTGGGTTTCCTCTCTTCTGCAGCATTTCTTTTCTCCAGAGGATGCCACAATCAAGGCACCATCTTGGAAGTAGGTTGTAACCCTCACCGAATAACTGAACCTGCTGGTGCCTTGATTTTGGACATCCCGGCCTCCAAAACTATGAGACATGCATTTCTATTTTTTTAAATAAATTACCTAGTTTCAGGCATTCTGTTATAGCAACACAAAGAGAACTAACACAACTGGAATGTCAAAGAATTGTGTACATATTTAAAAATCTCTACAAAGACTCATTTCATCATGGGAAATTCATTTCTTCAACTCTAGTGGGATTTTACAGAGTCTTACAGCCAAAGTAGAATACTTGCGAGTAGTATAAAGAGCTTCATTTATGATCAGTTCCTTAAATAACTAGAAATTGGCATACAAATCCATAAAAATTAAGGATTGAGAACATTAGGAGTAGAAAAAATATCTCTGCAAAGGGGGAGAGGACTTACCAGAGCATAACAAAGGAAATAAGTGTCTGGTTAAGAAACAGCTGCCCAAAGGCAAAATAAACCACAGGTCACCAAGGCATTTCTGAGCTGCAGCTTCTGTTGTGCCACCCACCAGCCTTCAATGTGACTTTGGTTGACAGGCCACTTTACCTCTGTGACCTTGGTGTCCTCATTGTAAAGTGTAACATTGAACTAAATAATTTCAAAGGCGCCTTATGGTTCTGATATTCTGCAATCTCAGTATTATTACTTTAAATGCTGAAACATTTTCTTAATAAGGAAGAAATTAAATGTTTTAACTCTTGGCTATTCATATCATCTGTTCCAACATTTATTGGGTTGAGATGAATCACTGAGGATGAAAGACATCATAGCTAAGGATGTCAGCAGAGGCGACAGCCACTTCTACCTTGGTTGACCATGGGAAGCGACAGCTGGCATATTTTATGCAATTCAGATGAGAAAGAAAAGAACAAATGACACCTTTGGGCCTTCATTGGAAAAAAGTAGTCTAAAAGCCTCAACTGCTCTCCTTGATGCTCAGATACTGCCTACCTGTTAATGAAGGCAAAAATGTCATTAAGAACAGTAGTTAGTGATTTGACTAAGAAAAGGAGGATTTCAAGACCTGTTAACCTTTTTTGTCCCTTAAGAATTTTTGGATATGTCGTATACAAAAAAAAAAAAAAAAAATTGCACTTTATTTAAAAACTATGCATTGTCTATCATACACCCTTCTGGGCCGTGGGTTCCAGGGGGCCTGTTTATTTTCTTTGAGCTATTTTGCACTTCTTTTTCAACTGCAGGTAACTGACGGATGTGCAGACTCTGTCTTGTCCGGCAGCATTTCCATTGGCTTCCCTCCCCACTGTGGAAAAAGTCTTTTTGCTTCCATTTGTAATTTGATTTCTTGACTCTACATGTTTGTGCTGTTTGACATTTACTTTCAACCAGTTCCCTTATACGAATTAAATAAAATCATTAACGTATGTTTCATTCATATGAGTCATGATTTTGCTATTTTCTGAACATTATTTTTAATGAAGGTGGATCTGAATTTAGTTTAAAATAATAATCGGAGAGAGATTTAAATATGTCTTTATTAGAAATGAACAGCATTTTGGAGATTTGGGGACTGTCAACTTTCAAAGAGGAGAAAACATCCAACCCCAGATCTGTGGGAAGCAGTAGGAGAGTCTAACCAATGCGGTTACCCGTGGGATGGGGGAGAAAGGAGAAGTCAGGGAGGTGGCAGGGAAGGCGAGAGAAGAGAGCAGTAGTGAGGAAGATGCCAGAGGAAAAAGACAAGATGTCAATTGAGAACCCTTATGTGGAAGAAAGGAGTTAAAGAACTTTAAATCCATTCAGATCTACTGCTAAACTACATTGATCTTTGTTTACTATGCTTCAGAACCCTCTTCTTTCATCTCAAAGCTTTGTTAAAAGCAACTGCACGCACAGCTTTGCATTTGTGACCCTTTGGGCCATGAAATATGGAGTCGTTATCTTTCAAGTCTAGAGCCATGTGGGAACAGTGGCTGGGCTGTGGCAGAGAGACGCAGATTGAAGTAAAGACAAAACAAACCAACACAGGACCATAAGCCCTCTCACCTCCAAAATTTATAAAACATTGAGGGAACTTCACCTAGTACAAGGGATGGATTATTGAGCTCTCTCTTCTCCCACACAATTAAAGAAAATGGTGACAGAAGGATTGAAGATGTGTTGATGTCAAGGGAGCTGAAATTTAGGTTACAGGGAAAAGGAAGTTAGTTTCTGATATGCTACACTCACACTGTTTTCCTTCTACCGACAATTAAAAAGTGCAGCTGCTTGTAGTTCTAGGTATTTGGGAGGCTGATGTGGGAGGATCCCTTGAACTCAAGAATCCAAGGAGGCTACAGTGAGCTGTGATCACACCACTTCACTTCAGCCTGGGTGACACAGTTAGACAGAGTTAGACCCTGTCTCAAAAAAAAAGCATGTGAAAATTATGTTTTTTTTGAAATCTGAGAATATTGTGAAAAGAAAATAAATCTTGAGACTCCAAAATCATCAAGCTAAAGAAGAAAATCAAGCTGGCAACCGTTTGAGGCAAACCTGCTTCCCATTCAGCCATCCCTCTGAGGCTCACCTGAGACAAATACATATCTTACTGCTCTGCTCTATCATTTATGCAAAAATGCAGATTCACTTAGCTGGACTAAATTGTGTATTCAGTGGAAAGTAAGAGCAATAGCCATTTCCCCATGCTGTAATTCCATAGCTAAGTTTCTGCCATCATTTTTTTTTTTTTTCTTTACCACACCAGCCTGGGTTTGGTTTCTAAGTCAAGCCCTTTCAGGTTTGATACTTATTACTTCTGAAATATCAGCAATTTGTCTTAGCTAAAATATGATAATGAGATTTAAAAAGATTTTCTTTCAAGGAGCTCAATGGATTAGCTTAATGCAAAGCTAACATCCAAGATGTGTGTGTGTGTGTGTGTGTGTGTGTGTGCGCGCCTGTGTGTGTTTGTATTAAAGGCCTTCATGTTTTGTTTTTGTTTTTGTTTTTCTTCTGGGACCTTGACTTTTTAAACAAAAGTTTGTTTTTTTGTTTTTTTTTCTCAGTTGAATGAATTCTGTTTCCTTCATTTACTTCTGATTTTCTCCTTTCTCTTGTCACCCTCTGCTGCATAACGGACCCTAAATAAGTTATAGTAGCCTGCATTTCCTTAAAGAAAATTGAGAAGGTGCCAGACTCCCTTTTGCTGAGAAAGCTCTGTTTTTCCTTATGGAACATCAAGAGTGTAAAGAGTCAATTTCGTTTCAGATCTTAAGCTGCTTGCTTTTGTATTGTGTTATCTGATGTTTTGGCCAAAATAGCAAAAGAAAGATATTTTCTTCATCTGATACATGGCATCTACAAAAACCAAACTATAACTCAAAAAACATAGCAAAATTATAATAAATGCTATAAGGTTGAATAAGTTATAAATTTAGTTATTTGCAGGTTAATCAATGGAGGTTTATTGGTCTTACAGAACAAAAATTCTGGGAGCCTTGATTCAGTGGCTCAGAAAAGTTAGGACTTGTGCTTCTGTGATTCTTGTAAAAGGATAAGATCACATAATAGTTAGATACACAGATTCTGCCATCAAACAACTTTAGTTTGAATCCTAACTTCACTATTTCTTAGCCATCTGACTTTGCACAAGCCACTTCACTCTGTCTTTCTGTTGGTAAAATAATGGAAATAGTACCTATCCTCACAAGGATTGCAATGACTGAAAGGGCCAATATATGAAAAGCACCTAGAGCAACATTTTACACATAGTGAATGTTGTATAAGCAGTAGCTGTTGCTAGGGGTTGACTGTGTTCCCCTTACATTCATATGTTGAACCTCTAACCCCCAATATGTGATCCTATTTGAAAATGAGGCCTTTGGAGGTAATTAGGTTTAGATAATGTCATGAGGGTAGGGCCTTCATGATGGGATTAGTGCTCTCATGAGAAGAGACCAGAGAGCAGGCTCAATCTCTCTCTCCCTCTCTCTCTCCCTCCCTCTCATTCTGTATGCCTCAATTGAGTTATTATCCCATTAAATTAAAGAAAGTGGTGACAGAAGCATTGAAGATGTGCGGATATCAAGGTAGCTGCAATTTAGGTTACAGGGAAAACGGAGTCAGGTTTCCAATGTGGTACATCACACCATCTTTCTTTTAAGAACAACTAAAACGTGTACAATCGCCTGTAGTCCCAGCTACTCAGGAGGCTGAGGAAGGAGGATCACTGGAACTCAGGAGTCCAAGTTCTATAAGCGAGGAACAGGACCCTCACCAAAAACTGAATCAGCTGGCACCTTGATGTCGGACTACCCAGACTCCAGAACTGTGAGAAGTAAATCTCTGTTGTTTAAGTCACCTAGTGGTATTTTGCTAGAGGAGTACAAAATGACTGACACAACTATTATTCATATATTTTTTTATGCTGTTCAGTCCAAGGTCACAAGATGACTGCTGAATTCTAGTAATTATACTATATTCCAGATACAAAAAGGGAGAAAAGAACCAAAAAAAAAAGGGTTATGTCAGTTGTTAATTACTGTTTTTTTAATAAGAAAAGCAAATGCTTTCCTAGAAGTTGCACATTAAAAAAACAAAACAAAACAAAAAACACTTCTTTAGATTTTTTTTGGGCAAAATTGAAGCTGATGCTAAAACAATTACTGGTTATGTGAATGTTGGTTATCATTTTACTTCTGTGGGGGCAAAAATAGAGAACTTTGCATTAACCTAAACAAGCAAAGGTTCTGTTAGCAGAGAGGGCTGGTGTAGGAAAAGAACACAGAGCATGCAGATAGCAATGTCTGCAACACATGTTGCAGTCTATCTTTACCCTGTAGGGAAAAATTTTTGCTTCACTGGAAAGCTTTGAACTCCCTTCCTAGTTATCTGCTTCTGATGCTGTGGGAGCTATTTTACAACTTTGTAAATTGCAGATAACTGATAATGATGCAGAATAACTCGTCTATAGAATTCTGTATATTGGCAGATTTTATTACTGAGAAAGTCAGTTTCCTTCTATTTGCATACTCACTGCAATGTTCATGAAACAAAAATGTGTCTGTTCTTTACATTCACCTCTGCACTGATTGTAACATCTTACCAGTTTCCTCATGAATGAGTTAAATGAAAACCTTTAACACATTAATCTTTTTATATCTCTGTAAGCCATTATTTTACTTTTTTCTTAAAATTTTATTGTAACAGCCAGAAAACTATAAATTTATCAAATGAATAGTTGGTTTGTTTACTTGTTTTTATTTTTACTTTCAGGTACCAACACTGTGCCTAAATATTAGTAGCTCAGCTAATATTTGATAAATGGATAAATGAGTAGCATCAGTTAGCCAAAAAGCAAAAGAGCTGTATGGCAGAATTACTGTTTATGAAAATCCTATATTTGATGAGAATATCTCTTAAGTATATACAATTCTTTTGCTCCTTTTGGTTTGTAACCTGCAATTAATATCCTACTGTGTAAACTTCTTCAGAGAAAGCCACTATTCAAATAACTAATGCAGGTTTATGATCTGGGATACATTTTCTTTGTGATTTTAGTTTATAAAATAACTTTTGAATTAGATTCCCAGAGGAAAGTTAATATAGTGTCTAGAGAAAATACAATTTCATGTTGAATATGTTATTTAGATTAACTTTCTTTTTATTGTAAAAGCAATACATGCTTATTTTAACCAAATATTCAAAAGCGTACAAAGGAAAATGTATTATTACTGTTATCAAGTTAGTAAGATTTAGGTTATCAGGGTTAAAAATTTGGTGTATATCCTTCTACATCTTTTTCTAGAAAATGGATCTAAGAATTGTATGAACATTTTTGCACCCTCATTTTCTTAGCTGCGTAGTTTACATCAGGTTTGTTAACAAACCGGAATCCCAATCTCCATGTGTATAAAAAGATGATAAAAATGTACCTGACAAGGATCATGTAAGTGAAACCCACAGCACAGAGTCTAGGTAATCATGGATGATCAATAAAAACAAATAGTAACATCAAACAGAGGATGAAACTCAAATTTCTCAAGGACTGTAAACAGCCCTTTCCTTTGAATCTCTTTAGATTTTTAGTTATCAATTAACATTATAAAAATATGCTAGGCAGATTGAATATACAAATGGATAATGTTCACACCACTCATTATGGTAGAACTCTGACCCACAACCTCAGCAGCAACAAGCATGAAAGCTAAATGACTACCTCTGCAGCAATTGGCCCAATGAAGTTAGGACTTGGTCAATGACTGACAGCTCCCCTTTATGTTGTCCCAGCTTCCAGTTGAGGACCAACTGGAGAAAGCCAAATACTCTTCAAACTAATCACATAAGATGCTACACCTTTTGTTAGCACCCTCCAGCTTCCCCTTACAACTGCTGTTCACTCTAAAGCTTTTCCTTCATGCCTTTGAGTCTCTGCCAAATATAAGTGATGGTGGCTGACTTTCTTGCTATAGCAAGCTCTGAATCTGTTTGTTCTAATTTGGGTGCTCTTTATTCCCACAGAGTGCATATCTCTGGATTTGAGAGCACAGGAAAAAGAGATAATATTGTAATTTTCACCACTTTGCATGTTTCAAGCTTTGAAGAAGTGATCACAAAAGTTTTTCCTAAGGGCTGCCTTCCATCACAGAGGAATAAGATAAACAGATCCAGAGAAAAGCAGGCGAGCTTTGCAAGGATATGAGAAAGAATCTGAAAAAAGAGGGATGCTGATGGCACCATTTCACTCTTTTGCTCTACAAATATAAATCAGAACCACGAGAGATGCTGAGAAGAGATAAAGAAGTATGCATCCTTAAACAATAATCCTGCAAAACAAAACAGCTGATCACACAAATTGTTGACCCTAAGCAACCTTAACAAGAAAACTTTTCAGGTCTTCCCTGAGGTAGTGGAATGTCAACCACCCCCCAGTGCAACAAATTTACTTTGCAGCAGAGTGAAGTAAGTTGGCATATACAGCAGAACATTTTGAAATATTTTAGAGAAACCTCAACAAAGCTCTTAATGTTTAGTGTTAGTCAGTGCTTTACTCATGGACTGAACTAGAATAGTTATTAAGTACTAGGCATTCCTGGGCAATTGTACAAAATAGATACTGTTCAAAGATAATTTTAAGAAAAAGGTAAAATAACACTGTCATATTGACTGAACACATAATAAAGATTTTATTTGATTCACATAATGAGAGGGCACTAGTCAGAAGTTATAGCTGGTTTGAACCAAAAGGTAAAACAACAATGATTTGTATGGGTAAAAGAGATCTCAACATGACTTGCAAATGGAGCAATACTGATTTTTTTCAATGGCAGGTTGAGGGTGAGTGAGGAAGTCAAAAGTCACTACTTGACAGGAGAATATTTGAGCACCACAAATTCTAACATATCAGTTAAAAGGGCCTAAGAGGAATGCATTTCAAACTCTAGATACTTAAAACTGAGTTGAGACTGGGCACAGTGGCTCAGGACTTTGGGAGGCCAAGCAGGGGGGAATCACAAGGTCAGGAGTTCATAACCAGCCTGGCCAACATGGTGAAACCCTGTCTCTACAAAAATTCAAAAACCCAGGCATAGGGGCTCATGCCTGTAATTCCAGCTACTCAGGAGGCTGTAATCCTAGCTACTCAGGAGGCTGAGACAGGAGAATTGCTTGAACCCTGGAGGTGGAGGTTTCATTGAGCTGAGATCGCACCATTGCACTCCAGCCTGGGTGACAGAGTGAGACTGTGTCTCAAAAAGAACCAAAAACCAAAACTGAGTTAATCCCCCTACTTTCCACCCTGCCTCTGCATTTCTGTCCCCAAGTTTATTATTTACTTTTATATTTCAGGGTCTAGAGCTTTCATTCAGTGATATGTATTGATTCAGCTACGTATGCTGGGCCTTGCTTTGTGACAGGAGGATTCTGAGATGACAAAACTTGCTCCTTTTTCAGATAATATGACACATCAGTCTGTCTGTCACTCGGGTATATGTGTCAAAAGCAGTAGATGGAAGGAATAAATGTATTAAGGTCCCCCGGCTGGGAAAGCACTGCAGAGTCCTGCTGGTATTATAATGTCTGGTTTTCAATTTTCTTCTGATTCAGTGAGTGTAACAGTGTTAGTGTCCTGGTCTGAAGCAAGCAGCAAATACAGTTCTTTTGGTTAGCAGGACAAAACTGAGGATGGTCAGGATGATCTGGTGGGAGGGTACGGTTGTAAAAGCATCCTTGCTGTTAAAGCTTAATCAGCTGAAGGTCACCAGAGACAAGCTGTAGGTTGGACAAAATCAGATTTAATGATTCAGTGCAGTGAGAAAGGACATCCCCCCGGAAGGATATGTTGCTGCTACCCAAAATAAAGAAGGGAATTATCTTTTATAAGGTTTGGGTTCCTGATAAAGTATTCTGAAGAGGGTCTCATTTCTGCATTAGGTGCTATTTCTGAGGTAGTAGAGGGAGCAATTAACTAAGGATTAATTGCTTCCATGATGTTAGAGAGCCTAGCAACTGGCTATCTCCAGAAATAGAAAGAGCAGAAGGTCTAGAGGCATATTGGTAAGCAAGCAGTAGTCACTCAAAAGTGGGGTCATTTTGGCATTAAAAACTTCTCAGAAGTACACTGTGAATGTTTCAAAGAAAGCACCTGAATGCTAATGCATGCCAACTCAGAGTTCCTTCTCAGTGGTGGCAATTCCAAATGGCTATGTTAGCTTTATTCCCCAGGCAGGGCTTGAAAAATCCAAAACTACAAAGAGAGCTTTCACAAAGTATTGCTTGAGGTTGTTGAGTTGCAGAAAAAGAACCATTTTGTCTGAGAAACTGTGAAAGAAAAAAGCAACATTTCAGATTTCACTGCCAAGCGTAATCCTCTGGTGTCTCTGAAATGATTGTGTTTTTATAAGTAAATTGGACATTTTTGTTAACCACTCAAATTTCTCTGAAGATGGAGAGTAGAGGCAGCCCGGGGATCCAGTGACAGCTGGAGGAGATGGAGGTCACATATACAAGGCAAAGAGTTTTACCTTTGCCACATCTTGAGATTTAGTGACCTGGAAGTTTGGACACCTGTCCTGGAGGTTAGCAATGGACTCAGAGATGCCACTAGCATCATATTACTGTGGCTACAAGTTGGCTCTGGGAACTAAAGGTTTACAATAAAGTGTCCTAAAACCTATTTGCTGACCTCCACTGCATGTAGGGAATTGGGTGTGTCTAACCAGAGAAAGACCAATAGCCTGGGACAGACCCTTTCGATCTGGGTCCTCAGGAACGAGCAAAACCCATATTAATCTAAGGTAGCCTGAAATGGAATGACATAAGATGACATTCTCAAGTCTCTTCCAGTCAACTGACTCCTTAAGAGATGAAGGCCTTGACCTAGAGGCACCTTCTTGCAGTCCCTTTGAAGACCCTGCTGGATACTCATATCTCACCTTTTTTAACCACCCTAGCTTACCCTCCATCAATAGTTTTATTCACAGCAGCTCAAAGACCCTCTCAGTATTCTTGCAGCTGTGCTTAGAAATATCAGCTAAATAAACACTAGATATGTCAAGCTATGTTTTGAAATTAGGATTGTGAAAGATGGAAATTTTCATAATAATTATGTTCATGTCTCAATATATAACATCCAAATCCAGCATGAAGAACAGTATATCTGATATATATATATATATATATATATATGCACACACACACACACACACACACATACACACACCAGGTATATATATTGTTATATACATAAAAACAATACCCATAAAGTTACTATAGTACGTATAAAAGTAGCAAAATATTTCCAATGAAGTTATCATGATGATAAAAATGGCAACAGCATGCACTATGTGAAAAGCATTGCCCTAAACAATTTGCATGTATTAACCCATTTAATCCTCAAAACTACTCTGTGAAGTAGGTACCATTATTATCCCTCATAGCAAATGAGGAAACTGAGGTATAGAATATAATTTCCATCAGTAAATAAAATGTCTTTTAATGAAGACAAAGATTTTTACCTATAGGCCATATCTCATGCTTAGTATAGTATAAAGCCCTATTGCTTTTAGAGTGAAATCTATTTGTTTCTTGAAGCTACCTTTGTCCAGTCACTTCCCTCAAAGGCTACTAGAGATGTCCTATTTGAAATGGGAATCCTAAAATGGAAGGTAAAGAACAATTTCAGTCATACATGACTTAATACTATACATTCTAAGACAAGTGTGGTTAGGTGATTTTATCATTGTTTGAACATCATAGAGTGTGGTCACACAATCCTAGATGGCACAGGTTACTACATGCCTAGGCTACATGATATAGCCTACTGTTCCTAGGGCACATGCTGTAGAATATGTTATTGTGCTGAATACTGTAGGTAACTGTTACATAATGATAAATATTTGTGTATCAGAATGCTGCTAAACACAGAAAAGGTACAGTAAAAAATACAGTAGTATAATCTTATAGGAACACAGTCATATATGTGGTCTGTTGTTGACCAAAACTTTATAAGGCACGTGACTGTATAAAAGCATAATTTAGCAAGAAACTGGAAAAAACACTAAAATTTCCCCCCAAATAGAATGAATAAATTATAGTAAAAAATTAAAATATTATACGTGTGGGTAAATCTCACAAAATGATGCTAAAAGAAAAATATCAAGTTACAGAAGAATATTTGATAACATTTACGTGTAGTATAAACTTTTACAAAGCAGTACTAAATGTTTCTAGGGATACATGTAACAGTAAAAGTATAAAGAAATGCATGGCAATAATAACTGTTAAATTTAGGACTATAGTCATTTGAAGGGAGGAGGAAATGAATGTGATTGGATAGGAGTAAACAAAATTCAAATGTACTGTTTCTATTTCTTTAATTGCACCATGACTCTTTTCAAATTATCATTCTTCATTTTCTTGTATATATATAATATTTTAAAAATATTTTGAAAATTAAAAACAATTACAATTTTAAAGAAAATCTATAATTCTTGGCCAGGCATAGTGGCTTACACCTGTAATCCCAGTACTTTGGAAGGCCAAAGCGGGTAGACAATGAGGTCAAGAGTTTGAGATCATCCTGGCTAACATGGTGAAACCCAATCTCTACTAAAAATACAAAAATTAGCAGGGAGTGGTGGCGGACGCCTGTAGTCCTAGCTACTCAGGATGCTGAGGCAAGAGAATCGCTTGAACCCAGGAGGCAAAGGTTGCAGTGAGCCAAGATCGCACCACTGCATTCCAGCCTGGGTGACAGAATGAGACTTTGTCTCAAAAAAAAGAAAATCTATAATTCTTAACACCTACTTTATTCAAGGGCAGGGAGGATGGGAAATAAGACTCGGGGGTCCACAGAACAAAGAAAAGGACAGCATCTCTCATTCATCAACTGATTTTTAAATGCTATTTGTTTCAGACAGAAAAAATTTCATCCATCATTTGATTATGTACATCAGCTTTTACATTTTTAATTAGATAATTTGCATGTCTTATATTTTGCTATCACAAAAATATTAAGCTCAGAAAAATGCCATCTGGAAATACAGACAACATATGCTTATGCACTTCAGAATTTTAACTGTGAGTGAAAAATTATTGGACTTTTCCAGGTTAGTTGATGTCTACCCAGATAATCATGGCCCGATGTAGTTTAATTGCTTAAAATGTGAGTCTCATGTATTGAAGTGAAGAACATCCAGGGTTAAGATGGCCATGTTCCAGGGCTACTTTGTGTTGAACACCAAAGCTAGGCCTAATTTGTAAGCACGCAATACGCAGCACAAAGCATTTTGTGAAATGTGAGCGAAATCTTAATTCCCCTGACCAAGTGAACAAACACCTTTTGGCTAAGGAGACCCCAGAGAAACCTTAACAACAAAGTTTTCTAGCCATAATGGAAGGGGCGGTCAGTCGCGCCTCATAACACCCCCTCCCTCTCTAACTGCCATTAGACTTTTTTTTTTTTTTCCTAAGAGTTAAACAGAAACCATCCCTGGAAAACAAGGAAACTCTCACTCCTCCGCTGACTTCAGCCAACAGCTTGGCACCTTGGCTGGATCCCCTCCCCTTTTGTCGTTTTGACACAATAACTGATCAACATTCCTTCCTGATAAGTGACCGTCAGCCATGAAAGGGTTCTGGCAGGTTCATGGAAGCTGTGTACCGAGCATATCCGTGTGCTTCATTTCACATTTTCGCATGTACAGCCTAATTTTATTGCATTTTCATGTTAAGTCTCTACCCCAAAATGAACATGGGACTATATAACGTACATGTTTGCTTACCACACATGCTTGTGACTTCCCCTCATGAACAGTCCTAGCCCTTCCTGCAACCTGATAAATATTTCTAATTTATCCACCAAGTATAAAACTTCTGTAACACCCTCCCTCCCTCAGAGTTTCTACTTGGAGTCTAGCCCATCATAAGAAATAAAGTTCCGTGTTCCAAATTTATAGATTTTGTGATAAGTTGACAATGTCCATCTCTCACTCACTACAGGTATTGATCGACTTACCACTTATGCCACTTACGACCACTCGACTTTACGACCACAATCGCTAGCCACGACTGCTCTGCGTCTGGCAGCACAAACATTGCCCAGCTGGGTGTACGACAGTGTGGACCAGCTTCCGGCAGCACTACCATCTCCGCGTGCACCATTTCAACTGTACATATAGCCTAGTCAACTTACGACTAAATCATGTTACGACTGGTCCGCGATCCCAACCGTGGTCGTAAGTCGAGCACTAGCTGTATATGGTTAGGTTTAGGGCACTTGTCTGTGGTAGGCATTACAAGTTTAGTCTGTGACCAAGGTTAGGGTGAGTCTTTTAACAGGGCTGGGGTCTGTATGACATACGATTAATAACAAGGGCTGAGGAGTAGAGCATTACAAGGTCAACACAACAGTTAATTGTCTCATTCCTGTTTCCCCTTAAAGAAGAGTCAGATGAAGACAGATAATACACCATTAAAGTGTATGGAGACACACGGTCTGTAAATTATTTGTTCAAAATGGAACTTAGCTGACATTGGAATGCTTCCCTGAGGGGAACTGGAGACTAACTTTGTTCTGATTATTTAAAGTGCTTAAACAAACTGTGAATCTGCAACAGCCCAGCTCATTTTCTGCAGAGTCCCACACTCTTCTTCCACACCCACCCTAGACCCTGGGCTCCAGCAGTCAAGCTTATATTTCTGGACTCTGGCAGTGTGTAATTGGACTAGAATTTGCCAGGCAGTCATCTTGGCAGGCTTTTGAACATGACTGTATTTGGTCTTACATATGAAAAGGTAGAAAAGCCGTCTGCAAAGGGTGAGAAAGCTGAACTAGCAAAGAGGGAGAGATCTATGATTACCGTTAGAGTGGGAAGACGACAGGGAGACTGGGACCACATCGGGCCAAGATGACTTCCCAGTTTCTGGACCAATAATCCTCCATTAAGCTCCCCCTGGCTTATTAAAATGTATTTCTCTTGCAACAAAAAGTCCTATTGAACACAACTGGGGTATATAACAGATAATTCAGGAAACTTACTACTTTCTAGTACAGGTATTCATTGGTAGCTCTCTGTGTCCTCTCACTGGTGTCCCATCTCACTTTGGTACACGGTTGGTGGCCCGTGAATGTTTGTTTCCTCTCCAGTGGGGCTACTAAGCCAAAAAGTAGACTTAGACATTCAACTGTGTTTGAAAGTCTTTCTAAACCACATGAGTCTACTTTCCAGCCTCAAAAAGGTCAAGCAAATGACAATTATTGAAAAGGAAGGAAAACATTTATTGGCCACCTATTGCGTCCAAGTATGGTGATTATAAATGTAACTAACAGAACAAAGGAATGAAATCCAAGTAGAAAGTGGTTATCACATGGTTATCAAATGACTTAAACAGAGGTTGAAATTTACGTTGCCCAAGCAGCCAAAAATGTGAGGAACAAAGTCTCAGAGAGAAGAAAACTAGAGGGAAGTAAACCTTAAAATCTGCCTACAATCTCCCCTCTAAGCATTTGACAACTTCTAAATTAAAAGCGTGATTAGTATAGATAGAACAAGCAGAAGATAGTTGGTAGAATGTAGAAGACTTGAACAATTTGGCTTAATTGACATATTCAGAACACCCCAATCAACAATTATTAGTATGATTATTGGTTTTAAATAATCCATGGGTTAGAGGAGTCATCATAATGGAAATTAGGAACATTCTGAACTAAAAAAAATTACATTAAAACTTATGATTTGCACCTAAAGCAGTGTTAGAGAAATACAAGTATAGTTTTAAAAACATTTGGTAGAAAAGCAGAAAATAAATTGTGCCTTAATTTTCCTCTCAGCTTGACTAAAGTTTACACTGGCTTCTTCTTGAGTCTAAGTCCCTGTCCTCCATCCTCTTAGAATAACTACTCCAGAAAACTCCTTATTGTAAAATATTTCTTTGCATCTTTGAGATTTAAATCTGTTAAAAAGTCTTGTCAGTTTCACAGCCCAGGACCCTTCTTCAAGTACGGGGAACTATCCTTTGAAATGTAATCATCATGAAGAAGTGGCCTCTAGATCCCAGTATCAGTTGGAGAGTAGGAGCTTAACTTCAGTGTCCTTTCTTACTGTCACAAAGATAAGAGAAAGTTTACTTTTCCTTTATGTAAAGCCAATTAGCAAACACAGATGGTCTGTAGTTTCACAGACCAGCTCCTGAAAACTCTTCTGCCTTTTCTTTCAGCTGTGCTGTCTCTCCTCTTGCAGCAATATTATCGGAATCATACCGTGGTGATATAATCAGAATCAACTTCTGTCCTCTTATCTTGTCAAATACAATCTTTTCTTTGTTTCCATTTTAAAAGAACACAGAGAGAAAAAACATAATCTTAAGAGATTATAGGTACTGCAAGTGACACTTCTGCCTCCCCCTACCATGAAGCCAGAAGATTAAAAGAATCAAAGCAAGTTTTAATGATTGGAGGTTGAAGCAGAGCAAGAATCTCAGCACAAACAGTTTAGGAGAAAGATTTTCTACATGGCCCAGCCCAGCAAGTAAAACTTCATCACTGAGTGAGGGACAAAATTTGCTTTTATACTCTATTTTATCTAGTCTGGAATGTCATGCATCATAAGATATACGACTGCTGTTATTTTGGTAAAAAATAATCCCTTTTTAATGAACATATTAGAATCCTAACAAAATAATACACATATATCCATAAAATTACATAATATTTTTCTCTTCAGTAAGCAGCTTTTCATTTAATCATCTTTAAAATCTCTTTTGGACTCAGAAATTATGATATCTGCATTTGCTTTTTGTTAACTGTGCTTATGATCTTAATCTATTGAGTCCTTTTAAGTCTGAGGCTTGTTGAATAACACAAAGTTTTAATATGTGTTTATTGTTTGGTCAAACTTATTTTGTATTTTTCTTTCTAACTCATGTATATAATATAACTCATGTATATCCTGATATTTAACCAATGGTTTTGACAGAAAAAGGGCCTATGTTTGAATGTTAGAATTTTATTAATCACTAACCAGTCACAAAAACCTGTCCTACTTGAAACTCTTGAAAATTATTGTAATCTGAGATATTTAGCAGTTCATACTACCTTTGATTATTAACAGGCAGCCTTCTGTTAAATCATGAATTTTTTGCTACAGTGATTCTAGTGTAAATCTTCAAACACATTTTAAGTAACAAAGATGCATAACAAATTAAAATGTGCTATCAATGCATATGACTCAATAGGATTGAATAGAAAATTTCTCATGTGCTAAAGTTTACACATGTGTGACCAATGATTTTTGGGTCACAGCTCTTCTGTCAAATTTCTTTTATTATTAGTTATACATTTAAAATTAATAAACTTAAAATAAGTGTCCTAGAATAAAGAGCATATGAAAACACAGTGTTAAGATTTTTTTCTTTGATTGATCCTGCTACTAGGGAATTTATGGATATATCAGACATAAATTCAGACATTTCTGGGTCCTCTCAATATAATACCACTCATAAACACCCCCTATTCCACCATTATTTTCAATACCCAGCTACGAATTATTTCAGAGAAAAGAACTTACAGGTAGGGATGTTTTATTCTTCCAAGATCTTTCAGTTTTCAAAAACTAGAAAGTTGCATTGTACAAAATAGGTAGTAATGTAGGAAAACTGTGATGAACACTTACTGAGTTTTCAACCTAGAACTTTGTTCCCATAAATTAGCTTCCTTTTCTAGCCACAAAGGAGAATGGTGACTTTCATGCACAATGAAAAGCCTTCCCTGGGAATTTGGAATACACAGTGGTGGAGGTTTTGTCTCTCTGATGGTCAGACTGTAATGTGAAGACTGAGAGCCACTGTATTTTAGGCTATGACAATGGGAGTAGTAGAAGAGACTGGCATACTATTTCCTCTTAAAAAGAAACTCCCAGAAAAGGGATTGAAGCAAGGAGAGGTGCAGAGATAATAGACAGGAATCAGTCTCCCAACTGTAGCCCTGGATACAGGTCCTTCATTGTACCCAACACTTTTCCTCATATTGCTTATGTGAGACAAGCTCTTATCTTTATGGTAAAATAATATATTTATTGCTTAAGCAAGTTGAGCTGCATTGATTGCTTCTAATAAAAGAGAACTCAGGATACAGCAGACCTTCTTGTATCCCATGAAAAGTACAGTGCTCAACTCTTACAAAGCACGAACTCTTATTTCTTATCCTTATTACCTCCTCTGTCCTTTGACATGGCTCAAGGAATGATTGTTTATAGAATAAATGAGTAGATGGATAAGTTTGTGCCTGTACTTTTTACTTCCTTTTGCCACTTCTCAAAATGTTGGTATTCAGATTTTCAAAGATGAAAATATCTTTGCCATGTTTAGACACCAGCAAGTGTAGAATGTGGGTTTTAAGCAGATGCCTCAATCCAGGTCACCTCATCACCAAGAAAATCCTAGGCACCTAGCCCTTGTCTAAACAGCTGCTGCCAGAGTAGTAAAATACTGTAGTATAAAGTATGGTACTCATAAATAATAATCTACCTGTAGCAGCTTTGCTCAGAAGGTGGCTGCATAATGGGCAGGCACTTTTAAGTTTCCTGACTTACCAAACACATGCAGCTGCTTGTGTGCTGTCTTAAAAAATATATATCTGACAATAGCTTGTTGATTTATACACGTATTTGTGAAAACACCACACATCTTCCCTTTTCCTTCACTAGCAGTCATTGCCAATTTCACCCTCCATTCCCCTGTTGCCAAATCACAAAAAAGAAACTCAAAAGAACACAGTCTAACATTCCCAAATGACTAGTTTTCTTGGTGAGAGCGACAATCACATAACTTTTATTAAATATTTTTCTGGATCAGATGTTGTGTCATTATAAGCATCTCTAGTATTTGGAATACCCATGAATTATAGAAGAATTATCTAGGTATTGAATTTCATGGACTAGATATGATAGGCTATAATATTTTTGCTAATTCTGTATTTTATTGAAAACAAGACAAAGCAAAACAAAATACTTACTATCATCATCATTTATAAATACAGGACATTCCAATGTCTCAAAATATTTGAAAAACATAACAACAGGTGAAATTAATTAAGTAAATTTAGCTTTATAAAATACTCACCAAATTCCTTATTTTTCTGTTCTTGGTGCAGCCAGTGATGATTTGAGAAGGACTAGCACAAAGTACATAGTACAAGCATTTCAAAGCTGCTGTTATATAACCCTCAAGATTTCCCGAGGTGGAAAAAAGACCTTCATTCATTTAAATCAGAACATCAGTAGACATTTCTTCCCGCTTGGATGATTGTGGTTTCCTTCATCATAAGAGGATGGAGTGTTAAAGACATGATATGACAGCTATTAGACTGAATTTCTCTTACCCTGAAAAAAAATCTGCCCATAATGAAGAAGTAGCAGTGGCACCTACAGGCTCTGTGTATTCACTTGCAGAGGAGACTCCAAATGTTTCAGACATAACAGATGCATATGATGTTCCCCCGAGACACTCACAAGTTTTCTTTGTATCAGGTTTTCCTCTCTCCTCTTGAAAACAGATCCCACTGTGTTAACCCCTAAGGCAGCCCCTGAAGTCAATGCTGTCCCATAGACCACTGTGTTTAGGTTGTCAATTCTTGGTTTTAGCACAACTGGCATCACTGACAGCCAGCCAAGGGTTGATAGAAACCATGATAGCATATCATGCTAAACAAAGGAGAAGGGAGTAGGGGGATATGATAATATCTACAACAGTATCGACCATTTCTCTGTGGAGTTGCTCATGTGGCCAAACAAGGGCATGAGACACAACATAAAACATGTCTAACTGTGAAAACTCACTAGCCAGGAGTGACTCTCCATGAATCTGAGCAGGATATACAAATACTTTTCTCAGTGCAGAGCAGTTAGAAAAATGGTGGTGAAAGATGCAAAATTGAGTTGGAGATACGAAATTTGCTCCAAGATAAAATGAAGAAGATTTAAACTCAAGACCTTGCTGAAAAACCAAGTTGACAGGAAAGCAGTGATAGAAGTAGCCAGAAACAGCCAGCTTCTGTAGAAAGCTTGGTATCCCGGTAAAATGGAGATGAAGGATGACAAGGAACCCCTACAAACCACAACTCAGAAAGAAATGGACAAGACTCAGGAAACCTGCTCTCCTACTTCCCACCTTGAAAAGGGCCACATAAACTAAGCTTGGACAAGTTGCAACCTGCTATGGCTGCTGGTACTTGTCATTCTATTTCAGGTTGCTCGGGCCTATGAAAACGGAAGACTTGCATGTTTCTGCCATTCTGACAAATGCATTTTTGTCATACTCTCACATTTCTAAAATCAAAAAGAATATTTTAATCACTATGTTCCCTTTTATGGAAATATCATTATTAATTCCACAGTGCATCATAGTTATTGCGTTTTATAATGACAGTACCATGGGACTGAGGGAATAATATCTCAAAACTTCATTTGTAATTTGGAAGGATGTTCTAATGGTTCTTTGGAATTCAGATTTCTTGTTTTCAGGATTAACTGCTACTGTAGCCTCAAGAAAGAACTGGAATAACTACAATAGAGGAGTTAAATCCATGCAAATCTGGAAAGTTTGTAACATTTCTTTGACCTTTTTTCTTGACAATAAAAATGTAATTGGCAGTGACTGGGGGAGAAGGAGGTGAATTATTTATACCAGTATAGTTTTGGGTTTAGTGCTTTATGGTTTTTAGAGCAATACTGACACCTCTGTTCAAATAAATTAAATGTCCTTTCCAACAGACTCTCTTGACATGAAAAACTGCATTTCTTTAACTCTGCTCTCCCAAAGCAACCCAGCTGAAGGAACAAAACCCTAAAAGTGTATAGTAAAATTCATCTTTAATTAACCTGCCACAGGTCTATATGACAAACTTTGTGAGATACATAAAATTTGGTCAAATCAAAGAGAAGCACAAAAGACCCTTCCCATGGTAAGCTCAGTGCAGAGATCTGAATGTAAGACAAAAGATAGAATAATGCCCTGAAAACAACTCTTTTTTGAAACAATAAAAGTAGGGAGAAATGCATAGAAATTTCCCCCACTGGAGTGATTTTATTTTACTTTTTGTGTTGAAAATTTCAAGCATATACAAAAGCAGATAAAATCATGTAATAAATCTCATGTCCATCACCCAGTTTAACAATATTCAACTATAAGTGAAGCAGGCAAAGCAGATATAGATATATACTAGGTCTTTGGTAGTGGATCAATCATTACCAAAAATTAGCCTAGTTTCTGTATTTTTATTTATATAAACAACACCCAAAACAAAACAAAAATTCTATGACTAAAGTCATTGAGTTTCTTAACTCACAAAGAATCCTAAATGATACAAGATAAGCAGGGCAAAGAATATTGGATAACAAGGAGCTGAGATCTAGGTTTGCAATTTCAGATGAAAGTCAATAGAGATAATTCCATAAGCATACAACAAAATGTTTGGGAGACTAGGTCACTGATTTTCCAACAAGGTAACTTGCTCTCCTCAAGCAAGGGAAAGGATGAGCTTTAAAGTAGCCACACACTTCTAATCAAGGGAGCACACGCAGCCCTGAGACAGATGGCATTTCAAATTTGGCAAGTGCTAAGAAAGAACTTACCCAAATTAGAGTTACCAGCTGACAGCTGCTCGTTTTGCCAGTTCTAGATTCCGCTGCCACCTCCCACGCCCAAGCAATACAAAATCTATCAGATATTACAAACCACCAATACATAACCTGCCAACAGGCGCTAAATAGAAAATGGAAAGTATCCAAGGAAACAGAGAGGAGTTGAGTAGAATCTTCTAATGTTTTTCTAGGACAAAAGTACTGATACAGATATAGCTTCTTCTAGTCAAAGGTGATTAAAAAGCACAGACAATTTAGCCTTGCATCTCTGTTAAGATGTGTCAAACAAAAAGAAAGACATAGATATTAGAAGTGAAAATTAAATGGAGAGTACGTGTTGTAATTCAAGAGACAGAAGAAAGCCATTGTAAAAGGTTTTTGTTTTTGTTTTTTTTTTTTTGTATTTTCAAAAAAAATTTAAAAAAGAAGTTACCAATGAAAGGAAAATAATACTAAAGGTAAAAGATGACAGACTAAAATGGGAAAAAAGTTTTGATAGTAATATCCATTTCTTATTCTTGAAGTTTTTCATCTAGCTTCTCTCTCTCTCTCTCTCTCTCTCTCTCTCTCCCCCCCTTTCTCTCCCTCTCTTTGTATCTCTATATGCTCTCGGGAACATAGTGAACCCAGAAGTCTTTGTATTCAGTTAGTTCTTTATTTTATTTTTATTATTCTATGACTAATTTTTACATTCTTTTGGTTCTGTTTTCTTTTTCAGTCAGATACATAAAGATTCAGTACAAACTGTATCTTCTAGTCTCTGTAGTCTGTATTATGTATGTACCATATTTTTACTAAGAAATAAAAGGAAAACAAAAGACAAAATTTATCATAGATTTGAAACTAAGGAACTGCTAAGGAGTATACCTGAAATGGGAAAAAACAAAATCACTGACTTTGAAGACAGTCTTGAGAAGTGTTCAAAATTCTATGGAGAATAATTTAAAAAGTAAATAATTTAGTAAGAAACATAAAGGAATTATCTGAATCCAGGTACAAAGATCAAATGTTCTACAAAAGAAGGAAAAAAAATTAAGTTGTCCTCACTCTTTTTCATAAAACATTAGATTCAAGAAAGTGATAGATCCATTTACATAAAAGGTTGAAGAAGTAAGTTGGTTCTCTCAGACTTTTATAACCAGCTAAGGTATTGTTTTGTATGAAAAATAATGGAAAGTAAAGATGTAATTCTTGTAGCACTCAAACTGCCACTGGTATCACACAGTTTTTCTCTGTATTCTGGGAGGCAAGAAAATATAAATGGTTTTACTGAAATTGTAATTCTAGTTAGTTAGGAGGAATTTGTTATTTCTACATAGAGTAAATACTGAAGAAGGATTGGAAATAAAGATTTTGACGTATGTCCAAAGTCAATTTAAAATTCTGCTCTAAACATAAGCAGAAATTGGTATCAGTACTAGTTACAAATTTATCCATGGTACATTTCTAGACCCACAGATCAACCCTTAGTCCCCCTTTGAAGATGAATTCCTAATTTTTTATTTCTTCTGACAATAGCTATAGTAGAAAATGAAACCTAACAATAATTTTTGTTAAAAATATAGTTATTCCTCAGTACCCTTGGGGAATTAGTTGTAGGAAATCCCTCAAAATATGAAAATCCATAGATGCTCAAGTCCCTTTTATAAAATAACATAGTGTTTGCATATAATTTACACAGTCAATTCTGGATTTCTTATAAGACCAAGTACTACAATACCTACACATCCTTTCATTTGTGTGAATTTAATGCAGTACCCAGCACATGACAACTTAAAAATAATTTCTATTCCTCTGTAGTTGATTGAATCCATAGATGTGGAACCCATGAATGCAGGGTTAACTGTACATGTCAGTAGAATTGGGGGGCAGGTAAGGGCTTGGTTGCATCAGTGTCACCTAGTCCCATCAGTAGGGTGCTACAACTCAGTAGCCACATCTAACTCTTTGTCATCAATTGGTTAAAGGTAGAGAAAACATCTCAGAAAACATCCAAGGAAACAATGAGAGGAGATATTTTTTCAAAATACCATCTGGAGTTCAGATGGTATTCATGGGAAAAAATATATTATCGACTCAATCAGCAAGTAATTTTTAAAAACCTTCTAGATGCCAGGCTTTGCATGAGCTACTATAAAATTTCAAAAGATGAGTAAGACACAGTTCTTGCCAAACAACTTTGAAACACATTGCTAAGGTCCAGATGATTATCTCCTCCAAGCCTCATGTTGAAATTCGATTCCTAATGTTGGAAGTGTGATCTAATAGGAGGTGATTAGGTCATAGGTATGGATCTTTTGTGAACTGATTAATGTCCTCCTTTACAGTGAGTGAGTTCTTATTCTCTTAAAGCCTATGACAGCTGATTGTTAAAAACAAGCCTGGCACCTCCCCATCTCTCTTGCTTCCTTTGTTGCCATGTCATCTCTGCACATGCTGGCTATCTCTCACTTTCTGTCATGAATGGAAGAGCCTCAGGCCCTCATCAGATGCAGCTGCTCAGTCTTGAACTTTCCAGCCATTAGAATCATGAGCCAAACAAACTTTATTAAAAATAAATTACCCAGTCTTGAGTATTATTATATAGCAACACAAAGTGGACTAAGACACACATTTATTCATGAGTGACAGAATCACAATAGTTCATCATGAAGAGAACATGGTTGTGTAGATAATGGAATAAGCCTGATGATGGTAAGGATATTGATGATTAAGCTGGTGGGACAGACACAAAAGTTTGTATGAGGCTTACACCGTATGTTACATAGAAATACTTGCTTCTTACATAAAAACTATTAAATGCTTGTATTAGTTTTCTATATCTCCTGTAACAAATAAGCATACATTTAGCAATATCCTTTTATTACCTCGCAGTTTTGTAGGTGAGAAATCCAGGCCTATTCTGAATTAGCTGTTTCTCTACTTCAGATGTCAAAAAGCTGAAACTGGCTGGGTGTGGTGGCTCATGCCTGTAATCCCAGCTCTTTGTGAGGCCAAGGCAGGTGGATCATGAGATCAATAAATCGAGACCATCCTGGCTAACATAGTGAGAACCCCTTTCTACTAAAAATACAAAAATTAGCTGGGCATACTTTTTGTATACAAAAATACAAAAAATATAAAATAAAAAAACAATAAGAGAAAAAGCAAAAACTAGCCTGCTTCTAGGGCTATATCCTTTTTTTAATTTTTTTTCAAATGGAGTCTCACTCTGTTGCTAGGTTGGAGTGCAGTGGAACAATTTCAGCTCACTGCGACCTCTGCCTCCCAGGTTCAAGTGATTCTCCTGTCTCAGCCTCCCAAGTGGCTGAAACTACAGGCACATGCCACCATGCCCAGATAATTTTTGTATTTTTAGTAGAGGTGGGCTTTCACCATGTTGGCCAAGGTGGTCTTGATCTCTTGACCTCATGATCCGCCAGCCTCAGCCTCCCAAAGTGCTGGGATTACAGGTGTGAGCTACTGTGTCTGGCCTATGTCCTTTTATGTAGGTTCTGGGGATGAATCTGCTGTCAAGCTAATTCAGGTTGTCAGCAGAATTAATTTAGGTCTTTGTGGCAGTGGGACTAAAGATTCTGCTGCTCTGTTGGCTATCAGATTGGGATTATTCTCAGCTGCTAGAGGATAACCACATTATTTAATGTATGCCCTTCTTCCTCCAGTTTCAAAGAAGACAGTAATAAGGGTCAAGTACTTCTCACAGTCAAAATCTCCCTGTCCTCCCCTTCTGTTTCAACTCACCTGCCTTTTTACTCCTGCCACATCTCACTGAATGACTTTTCGGTCTTCCTCTTCTGCTTTTAAAGGTGCTTTGTGACTACATTGGTCCTACTCATATAATCTCCCTATTTTAAGGTCAGCTGATTAGTAACCTTACTTACATCTACAAAGTTCTTTCACAGTAGTATCTACGTTCAGGTTTGATTTAATACTGGGGCAGGAATCTCAGGGTGGACATCTTTAGAATTTTTTTGACTAAGACATTCAACAGAACTTCTGAACTAAAGAAATGCTGATTTATTCCCTTCAATATGAAGGCTGTAAATCACAGAATCTCTCACAACTGGAAACTTGAAGAAAGTGGGGTGAAATAATGGGAATTGCTGATCACTTACAAATGTAAAGACTGAAATGATTTTGCTGTTTAAATATCAGTCCCATTTGGAGCCAGCAATCACAGATGTCGACTATGTGCTTAAAAAAAAATCAATACATTCCTAGAGTGATGATAAGTTAGAAGAGTCGTAAATTACACGCATGGCTTATGAGAAATGGATGGGGAGGTCTGCCCAATATATTAACTATTTTATCTTTGAAATATAGCCATCAATTATGAAGGCCTGTTGTGCAGAAGAAGCCAGATTTATGACTGTGACTGGAAAGGAGGAGTACAAGCTTTCACTGAGCTTTGACTTGGGGCCAGAAATTGGTAAGTCACTTTCACACTCATAATGTCTTTTGGCTTTATGTGTGAGTAGAGTAGGTGGCTCTATATCTCTGGACTCTTCAGCTCGACAAAGCCAAGAGAGATGGGGAGAGGTGGTATCGTGGGAAGTCCAGCAGCATCAGCTAGCTGAGCCTAGCCACAAGGCTGCTCTTCTCAGGAGGCCAGGCTGCCTTAGAAGCTGTATTATGAGAAAACAAAAGTGTTCATTATTTTGGCCTCCGGAGAGACGACTCTTGATTTCTCCGATTTGTATTGTTTCCTATTTGAATAATACACAGCAGGTCTTACAGATAACTTGCTAAGTTCCGTTTCATGAAATTTCAGCCTGGGAGCACATGCCATGGTTTTGAATCTGAAAAAACCGGATTCGGGATTTTTTCCTTTAGAATATTAAATAAAATAAGAGTATTTTAAAAGTATAATTATAGTTGTAAAAAGTGCTTCACTTCTGGTTTTTCATTTTCTTTCTTTCTTTCTTTTTATTTTTCTCTTGTTTTGAAGCAAAGCTATACTTCTAGCCACCTTTATTTCAGAGAGAGAACTGGAGCACTCCCCAGGGATGACGGTGGTTGCCCTGGATGGACTGCAACGCTAGAGCTGGGGATACCTCAGCATTCTGTGTCTCAGTTTTCTTACCATATTTTTCTAAATGATAGGGATGGGGTTATATATTTTTTTAAGTTAAAGTTGGTAACTACTATCTAGAAAATTGACTAGAAAGTGGGACATTTTCTCTGAATTTCTACAGCCAAATGTAAAATGTTTAAAAAGGGAATATCGCCTTCATAGAGGCTCAGGCCCTTAAGATTATTATTTTAACTTTTGAGTAGATAGTACATTCCCGTAGTTCAAAAAACTATGTACATATATATACACATACACTCTCATACACATATAAATATATATATATATATATATATATATATCTCCACATATATAAATATGTGTGTGTGTGTGTGTGTGTGTGTGTGTGTGTGTGTGTGTGTGTAGGTATGTGGATGAAAAAGTTTTCTTCTACTTCTGGCCCAATCTTCTTAGATTCCTACCATCACCCACATATTTGAATGTAGCAACATTTATTAGTGTCTTGTTTATTCTGCAAAGGTTTCTGAATAAATATAAAAGCAAATAATAATATACTTTCTTATCTCACTTTTACACAAAATATAATGTACCCTGTTTTGTACCTTTTTTCATTTAAATCATATTTTAAAATTTTTTCTCATCAATACCTGTGGATCTTCTACATTGTTTTATATAGTTACATAGTATAGGTCCTCAATTCCTTATCTGCATTTCACTAAAACACACTGAAATTTTAAATTGCTCAGTATTTCACTGCTACATATATATCCAAGAATAGTGTGTACAAGACATTGGCTACAAGACATATATTAGATGTTCTTAGCAGCAGTATCCATAAAGCCAAACACTGAAAATTACCCAGATGTCCCTCAATAGCAGAAAGGATAAATACATTTCTATATAACCATGTAATGCAATACCATGAAGCAATTAGAATGAACAATCTATAATTATACAAAACAATTTGGATATCTCTTACAGACACAAAGTTGATTGACAGAAACCAGACATAAGACAGTAGATATGTTGATTCCATTTATGTAGAGTACAGAAAGAGGCCAAATTTGTTTACATATGTGACGTCAAGTCACTGTGGAAGACAGCACAACAGGGATCTCCTGGGTTGCTGACGGTATACTATTGTCTGGTCTGGACTTTGGATGCACTAATGAATTCAGTTATTAAAAATTCATTAAGCACTTTGCATTTGCTATTTGTGGACTTCTCTGTATATATGTTATATTTTAACAGAAGTTTTTTTTAAATAGAAAAAAGTAAAAACACTGAAAGCAAAGTATTTTTATTGCTGTTTTGATAAATGTTGAGGTTTTTTTTTATTGCATCCTGAGCAAATTACAACGAATCAGACCCTTAAAACAGCACACATTTATTCTCATAGTTCTCTAGGTTAGATATTCAGGTACACTGTGGATCATGTGTTCTCTGCTTCAGGTCTCACTAGGCAAAATTCAGTGTCTCCTTTCCGGAGGCTGTAGGAGAGACTCTGTTTTCAAGCTTGTTCGGATTGTTGGCAGAATTCTACTCCTTAACAGTGGGGATGCTATCTCATTTTCCTAGTTAGTTGTCAGCTTCTCTCAGCTTCTCAAGGACACCTGCATTTCTCTCTACCCCCTTCACCCTTTAGTCAGCAAAGGTACATAAAGTCCTTCTGGGACTTTCCTTCTTCCACATCTCTCTTCCTCTCCTGTCTTCTTCTCCTTCCAGCCAGAGACAGCCGGTTACCTCCCAGTAAAGGCCTTCATATCCTCTAGGAATTAACATATTAAGAATTTCTAATCTGTATATTCATAAATCCTACAGCTAATGGATAGGGGTAGCTGAGGAAGCAGAGTCACCAACTATATATAGTACCAATATAGTAGGATTCATTAAGTATTAAAATCCTTAAACTAGATGATATTTGTTCACCTTATAGGGGTATACCTGTCACCATGATCTACTTCACTTAAAGGATGAGTCTTTGTCTAGATGCAGCAATCTTATTCAGACGAGATCCTTGTTCGAGGGCTGATTTTCAGTCCTGCGTAGAAAGACAGAAAGCATTGTTAAGAGCTTTTTTGATGTTATAAAACTTAAGAAAATACTGGAGAATCAGCATGTATCACAAGACAGGAGAAAGCAAAGAATGAGGGCTGAATATTGGCAAGAATTAGCTGGTGTCAAAGGAGGTGAATGAAAGAATTAATGATCTAGAAGGAGGAAAAATCCTAGGGAGTTAGCTTCTGTTAGATTGGGATGTAAAAAGAAAAAGAGGATACAATCTGGAAGAATTGACACATATCATAAAGAAGATATAATGAGAAAATAGGGAATAAAAACTCAGAACCTGAAATTATCTGGAATTTAGATCTGACATTAGACATAGATCTAGTCCTGGATGTTGGACAGGTGCCCCATTCATGAACCTGAAATGGACCTAGGGTATGTATATTGGATCTTGACTATGGACATGGACCATGAACCTATACTGCATGAGGACATTCGAATTGGACCTGGACCTTTTAAACTTACCTTGAACCAAGATTTCAAACTCAGACATGAGACCAAGACCTGGATCTCCGATCTTGATGTAAGCCTTGACTATGTACTTTAACTTTAACTTAGCACCTGAACTTGAACATTGGAACTGAATGCAGGGCCTAAAACTTAACACTGCATTCATCCAGAACCCCGAATCTGACCTTAATTGTGCTCCATGTTTGTGGACTTGGGCTTTAGTCATTGACATTAAACCTAGACAACTAATAAACTTGAATCTCAGATCTTGACCTGCATGTGACCTTAGACCTGAAGCTTCAACACAAACCTCAATCCTAGACATAGATGTGAACCTGAACCTTAAAACTATGGTTTTGACCCTGAATCTTTACCTTATCCTGGTCATTGAACCTTGAACATGGAAATAAATTTGACCTAAACCTTAGACCTGATATTAGGCCTGGTCCTTAATCTTGGACAAGCTCCAAATGTACCTTGGACTCTGACCTTGGACATAGTCTTTATCCTTAGATATAGACTTTGGGTCAGCCCTTAGAACTGGACCTAGGCTTCACTTTGTCATAGATATTGACTGTGGACCTCAGTTCTTCACATGAAATTTTAAAAACTATATTTTTAATTCTTATGGATACATACTAATTGCACATATTCATGGGGTACATGTGATAGTTTGATACAAGGTTACAGTGTGTAATTATCAAATCAGGGTAATTGGTGTATCTGTAACCTCAAACATTTACCATTTCTTTGTGTTAGGAACACTTCAGTTTTACTCTTTAAGTTATTTTAAAATAAACAATAAATTACTGTTAACTGTAGTCACCATAATGTACTAGCAAACACTAGATGCTATTCCTTCTACCAACCGTATTTTTGTATTTATCAACCATCTCTTCTTTATCCCACTTTCCTCAATATTCTTTCCAGTCTCTGGCTACCATCGTTCTACGGTCTATCTTTGTTGAATATTTTTTAGTTCCCACATATTGTCTTTCTATTCCTGGTTTATTTAACTCAACATAATGTCCTTCTGTTCTATCCATGTTGTTGCAAATGGCAGGATCACATTCCTTTTGATGCTTGAATCATAGTCTATTGTGTACATATACCAAATTTTGTTGTTTTGCTTTCATCCATTGACTAACACTTGGATTGATTATGTATCTTGACTATTGTGAATAGTTCTGCAATAAACATGGGAGTACAGATATTGCTTCAATATGCTAATTTCTTCTCTTTAGGATATATACCCAGTGGTGGGATCCCAGTAGCTGGATCATATGACAGTTTTATTTTTAGCTTTCTGAGGAATCTCCATATTGTTCTCCATAGTGGCTGTACTAGCTTACATTCCCACCACTAGCATTTGTTATCTTTTTGGATAAAACTATTCTAACTGGGCAAGATGATCTTTCATTGTAGTTTTGATTTGTATTTCTCTGATGACTAATGATGTTAGGCATTTTTTCCATATACCTATTGGCCACTTATATATTTCCTTTTGAGAAATGTCTGTTCATATCTTTTGCCCATTTTAAAATTGAATTATTTGGTTTTATTCCTATTTAGATCTTTGAGCTCCTCATTTATTCCAGATGTTAATCCCTTGTCAGATGGATAATTTGCAAATATTTTCTCCCATTCTATGGGTTGTCTCTGCAGCATGTTGATTGTTTCCTTTTCTGTGCAGAAGCTTTTTAGCTTGATTTAATTCCATTTTTGACCTGAACTTGGAATCTGGATTTTGGACCTCCATTTCTTCTATTCCTTAAACATACTTTCCATTAAAATTTGGATTTTATTTGAATAGGTGGTAAGAAGTTACTTTAAAGAAGTGTCTGAAACTGATCTTCTTTGTTTATATGCTGCTTATTTCCACAAATGCTGCTTTGATTCATTTTAAGTTGCTCCATTTGGAATAAAATAGATTTGATATGAATGTGTCTTTTTTGAACTATTTTGCGGATAGTTGCTTAGTCTGGGTTCATTCACTAAACACCTATTTTTCATTCCAAATGGAAAAAATGTTATCAAAATCAGTGTCCTTTAGAATCAGATCAACTCATTTTCTCACTGCTACCACAAGCTACATTCTCTTTTATGCTCTCAGAAATCCCTGTACATCTGTCCTTCAGAGCTCTTATCATTCAGTAGTTAATTGTGCTATTATTTCATTAATTTATTTCTCATTTTCCACATACCAGGTATTAGCAAACTATAGTCAGTTGGCCAAATTTGTCCCATTTTGTTGTTCCTATATGGCTGATGAACTTAGAATAAATTATTCTATTTGTAAATGGTTGGAAAATAATTAAAAGAAGAAAAAATGTGTTGTGACACATAAAATTACCTAAAATTTGAATTTCAATGTCCATAACTAATGCTTAACTAGAACACAAACATGTCTATGGACTTATTTATTGCCTTATGCTGCTTTTATGCTACACTGGCAGAGTTGAATAGGTATGACAAAAATGGCACAGCCCACAGAGCTGTTTCCTACCTGGCTCTTTATGAAAGTTTGCTGACCTTTGTTTTACAAAGTGAAGATAGAGAATATGTTTGTCATTGTTATCACTGAATTCAGATTCCAGAGACTGCAAAATGTGGCAAATTGCATATCCTGGAATCAACAAAATATACATTTCCCTCAGTAGAGGAATGCATACATAGTTTTGTAAAAAAATACTTAGATGAACCAACATTACATTGTAGTAAAAATCAATAAATTATAAATATTTATCTCAATGTAGATATATTTTAAAACCTATGATCAAACGAACAAAAACATTCCAGAATGTTACAGAGAATGTAAATGATACATTTATGTAAATATATAGATATAGAAGAAATCATACTACATATAGCTTGTTGATATATCTATATGAAGTAAATGATTAAAAATATAAATTGGAAAATAATCATAAAATTGATCATGGAGAAGCATAGAAATAAGTAGGACTGAGGAATAATATAAGTGGACTATTATTGCATTATTTTCTTATCACTAATATTAATATTATTGTATTATTTCTTTATTCATTCTTTTTGCTTCATTTCTCTAAATAATAAAGCTAAAAGAGATGGCGAGATACTATCACTGTAGATTCTAGATTGTCAGGCTATATCTGTTTGTTACGTGTTTTCTGTATGATAAAAATAATTTATTACAAAAAAGAAAAGCAACATGACTATGTAATTATTTATTTTTATTTTTATTTGCTACCATGAGAAATGTGAACTCTGACACATTTTGAACAGTTCAAATCTGCAAAGTTATTACCCACAAGCTGTTTAAGTACGATTTATGATAATTAATTGAATTATTATATTATCTTAATTTTTTCCAAGTGAACATTTTATATTATGACTACCTTATTCTAAAATAAAAATAAATAACAAGCACTAGCCTTTATAAAATACCCAAATAGATAAGGTTAGAAGAGCAAACATGATATGAACTGGGAGCTCTTCCAAGATCAATGTGAAAATTTGAAACCAAATAAAAATTAACACAGTTTTCTGATAAAAATTATTGATTCCAATATCTGTACCAGTCATATGATAGTTACTATTCATTGTATACATATAATTGACCAAATTTCAGTAACTATGTTATCAGCTTTCAATTCTTTGATGTTACTATCTTCCCTCATCAAATGATAGTTACTATTCATTGTATGCATATAATTGACCAAATTTCAGTAGCTATGTTATCAGCTTTCAATTCTTTGATGTTAATAGCTTCCCTCATCAACCTCAGGGACCTTAAAGGTTTGTCTTTTATCCTATTTTACAGATGCACAGCACCTCGTTTTATCCCTTTCCCACTTCTTCTGACAGGCTTTGGATAAGATGAAAGAACCGAAGTGCCATTCTGGACATCTGGTTTATATATCTCAAAATGGTACACTTTAGTGATAAATCTTCAGTGAGATACAGTTCAAAGCTTTTTTTGACTTCGGCCCTGCTGAGCCATCTTCCGGGAAATCCCTACATTTTACCATCATTGGAACAAATATACTAGACTCCTACAAATAGATCATTTTCTCCTTGTATAATTCTAAGAATGATTACTAAGTCTTATCTGCAAATATTTGATTCAGGAGAGAATGGGATAAAAATACAAATTGGACATCTTATCTTTTGGTAAAGGAAGCTCCTTAAAACTCAGCGTCAGTTACATCAAGAGTAAAGTTTCCTCTCTCATCACCAAGAAGTAGATTTTATATAACTCAAAACCAGCTTAATAAATATAATATGTAAACAAACTTCTTAGTGCCTGGTTAATAACCATTGTTATGAAGAATATTGACAAATAAAAACAATTCAACTTTAGTGAGTTTAGTGAGTGTCATAGCAAATAAAAGTTTCACATTGCAGTTAGGGATATTAGAACCTTAAGCCTTATTATAAATGTCACATTATTTCAGTTAAGAACAAAACAAAAGTGATTTTTAATAATAAACTGTCCTAGAAGGACCTGAATTTCACTGTCTTATACCTGGTATTGGGGCAGATTTGATGATATGGTAAACAAAGCACAGCTTGAAAAAGCTAAGAGGGGTTATGAAGAACCACCCATAACTCATCTCTGTCTTTGCAGATCCCAGGCTTTTTAAGGGCCTGAAGCTGACCGCCTTACAGATAAATGAACGACTCAAAGGCCATCCACCCTCAAACCCATTTAAACTCTGCTTTGAAAACTCAAGTCTGATGACTTGATCACTTTTCTTGATTCTGAGGACATATTTTTTTTCTGACTGGACACAGATTATCGATTACCCCATTGTGTTGTCTTGTTTTTATTTATTTGTTTACCCAGACATACATCAGGTGGCCCAAAGTGAAACATAACATATATTTTATTATTTATTTGTAATATTTATTTTATTTGGATATATAAAATGCATTTTTAATGTATATATGTATATATGATTCTACATAATAAATACTGCTCTATTGCACTATTTCTAGCTTATGGTAATGATGAGAAAACTACACATATGTTATCATTGAATGGAAACATGTAAGTTAAATTATAATTTTCTGTTCAGCAAATTATAAACACACAACAAAGTAAAAAGCAAGCATGAACACACTCGTATCTTCCATTTGGATTCAGTTAAGTGTTATCATTGTATAATATCTGCTTTATTTACCTTTCTCCAACTCACTCCTCTCTCTTTCTCTAAACACACACACAAACACGCACACACCTTTCCATGACTTATATGAAATTTATAGACATCTTGATATTTTATCTGAAAACAACTCATCGTAAATATCAAAAGCACAAAGAAGTTTTCTACTTAACCATAGTAACATTACTAGAAGAAAGAAAATTAAAATTCTGGCATAATCAAATAGTAGTTTAATTTCATATTTCTCCAGTTGACCCCCATATGAATGACTTTATTTACCAAGATCCAATTAAAGTTTACTCACTAGATTTTGTCGCTGTGTCTCTGGATTATTTACTCTAAAATCATGTTTTCCTCTGTGATACTGAGTTTTTCCAAAGTTCAAGACACACTCCATTCTGAATTTGTGATTGCTGTTATTAACTTCTTTCCAAATAACTTTTTAATCTAATGAGATTATTTTCCAAATCATCTTAACTATTAAATGTGTATGATGATATATTATTTTTTGAACCTAAAAATTTCCACTAAGCTCTCATTAAAGTAATGGCTTTGTGTTTACCTGTTCATTAAAAATTGTATGATACATAATAATATACATATTTATAAGGTACATGTGATATGTTGACACATGTATATAATATGTAATGATCAAATCAGGGTTTTTAGGATTTCCATCAACTTCAACATTATAATTTTTTGGCATTGGGAATATTTCAAATCTTCTCTCCTACTTATGTTGAAATATACAACATATTGTTGTGAACTGTAGTCACACTATGTGCCAGCAAAAGCTAGAACATATTCCGTCTATCGAACTGTACGTTTGTACGATGAACCAAACTCTGTTCCACTCCTCTCATCCTTCTCAGCCCCTGGTAACTATTCTACCCTCTAGTTACTTTCTGCCCTTTACCTCCATGTGTTTACATATTGTTGTATAAATTTTGTGGGAAAAAAATGACCCTTTTTCACAAAATAATCTGCTGGCTATATTTCTTCTCATGTTATTTGAGGAACTGCATTGAATTTTGGGTACATGAATTAATGATGAGCTACATTTCATGACCTCATCACAGACCCCTGCTATAAACATCTACATACAAGCTGGCGTACTACAACAATAGCGTGAGAGCCAGGTTCTGTAGAAATTCCCAGCCTAACTTTTTCCTGGACTGGTCAAACGGAACCTGAACCAGTGTATAAACAAGGCACTATGCTTGTCAGATGCACCAAACTGCCAGCTGAAAAATAAACCTGACTAAGAGAACTTTTCTCAATATACCCACATGAAGCTGGCCATTTTCCCAGTAAGAATGTAATGAAAAGGGCTTTTAATTTATAGCCAAATGGCAGTTCAGCAAAGGAGCTCAAGAGCAACCTACAAGTAGTGAGCATTTTAATGTAGTAGAGACTTACATGCAATTCAGGATTATGTTTACAACATCATAAGACGAAATTTAGAGATAGGGTCTTACTCTGTTGCCTAATCTGAAGTGCAGAGAGACGATCATAACTTGCTGCAGCCTTGAACTCCTGGGCTCAACTGAAGGTCCTCCTGCCTCAGTCAGCTGAGTAGCCGGGACCGCAGGCACACACCACCACAACTGGGTTACATTAAAATATAAATTGTAGAGATAGGGTCTCACTATGTTGCCCAGGCTGGCCTTGAACTCCTTGGCTCAGGTGATCCTCCCACCTCAGCCCCTCAAAGTGCTGGGATTATAAACATGAACCACTGCACCAGTCCAACTGAGCTATGGTTTTATGCAATGCCTGCCCTTCTCTTCTTTAATCACTATTTGTCCTTCTTTGATCCACATTATTTGACTATAGTCCTTCTTATGCCTTGTGTTTCTTTATTACCTCTTATTCTATCACATTGTCATTGTCATTCACCACTGGGGAAGCTCTTTCTTGCTGAAGACTGGAAAGACAAGTTCATTCATCTGATTTTCTGTAAGATTTTGGCTCATCTACTGACTTGTCTGATAATTCTAAAGTTTCATCAAAAGTAGCTACTGTGCTTACATAGTGGTCATGAACCCTCACTCCTACTCTTAGCTTCAGTTCCATCTATGCTCTTAACTGTCTATGATGCTCATAATTCCTATACACACCTCCACTTAACACAAAAAATTTATTTAATATTACTATACAAGGTAATAAGAAATATATAGGTTTGCCTCCATAAGTGAGTTCATGAGAAATCCGCAGAGGAACTCCTCTTTCAGATGTCCACGTTAGAAGATTTCATACCATGTCTGGTGCCACAGGCCTCTGACAAGGAAGATGCAGAGGAAAGAGCAAACTTCACCTCTTCTTGGGGAAAGGGTTGGCCTGCCAATAGGGAAGAGGCAACATCTGGGAAAATCCCCAGTCTTTGCCAGGAAGAGTCTCTTCCCCATGCCCAGCCACCCCATGACCCATGTCCTGTCTACTCATTGTCACTATTCACTCCAATGTCCCTCCCCCAGGTCCTCTTATAAAACCCAGTCATTCCTGACCAGACAAACCATACCAGATCCCACCAGAGAGGTAAGGCAGAGATGAAAGAAAATGAGACCCAGGGAGGGGCAACCTCACATGATACAGGAGAATCCCTGGGAGAGTCCTTTCCTTAGAGAGCACAGGAGTTTGAGACTCAGCAAGGCTGGCCTGGGAGGGCTCAGGGATGGGAGAATACACAGACTCATAACTCACTCAGAGCTGTAGAGGATGATGGATGTGACCAAGATGACTTTAGTCCTTGGAGACTAGAGAAGGAAAGAGTCATGAGGCAATAGGTTATCTGTGTGTCCTCTCACTGACCATGCTTCCTTTAGTGACCCCTGACTGCCTCCACAAGTCGCAGATACTATGCTGCCTCCCATGGCCCTGCCCAGCATATCCTGGATGCTGCTCTCCTGCCTCATGATCCTGTCTCAGGTCAAAGGTGAGATTGCGCTGCCTCTAGCACTGAGTTCTCCATGAATGCCTAGAGCCAAGAAGAGGTGGAAGGCTCCTGCATGTCACGTGAGGCGATGGTGTGGTGTTTAATAAGCCTGCCTGCAGTTCCTGCATCATCACTCCTTCCTTCAGGTTAACTTGCAGAAGGAGGCTCCACAGTGGTCCACTAACAATGGAATGAGATGGCTTCCATTTAGTCAGCGTGCTCTAATATACATTGGTGGGAAAGTGTGAAGGGTCAGTAATGAGATGAGGGGAGGGACAATAATTGGAGGACCCAATGTAGAGACAGCCCAGAGTGAAGAGAGTGTTAAATGGTTGAATAAGGGGAAAGGGTAATAAGAGACTAGATGGTGCCCCATTTATAGGGCTATTTTGAGATAAAGAACTTCTGAAAACACAAGGAAAAATGAAGAGGAGTCAGAAATGTGGTCTTCCTCCGCAAGGACAGGCCTAGGTATTCCCCAAGGTGCTCTCCCACCCCAATACCCACTCTTCGTTTTACCCTATCCCTCTTCTTCCACTGCAGGTGAAGATCCCCAGCAGGAACTGCCCTCACCGCGGATCAGCTGTCCCAAAGGCTCCAAGGCCTATGGCTCCCACTGCTATGCCTTGTTTACATCACCGAAATCCTGGATAGATGCAGATGTGAGTGGTTAGATGTGGGGTTGGAGGTGACAGGGGAAAGTCCATGCAGGTCTCAGGGGGAGGAGGGTCTCCATTCAGGAAAGTTCCCTGGAAATGAGGAGGAACACCCTTATCTTTCACACAGTCATCCTCCCACCTACCTTTGCCCTGCCGTCCCCCAGCAGGTCTGAAGCTCTCTCTCATTCTCTGTCTCCTCTTCAAAGCTGGCCTGTCAGAAGCGGCCCTCTGGAAACCTGGTGTCTGTGCTCAGCAGGGCGGAGGGATCATTTGTGTCCTCCCTGGTCCAGAGCATTAGTCACAACTACTCCTACATCTGGATTGGGCTCCATGACCCCACACAGGTGCGAATATATCCTCTCCTCTCTGTTACTTCTCAGGCCTAATCCCTGTCCCCTGTGCTTGCCTAGGAGGTGCTTCAGAGAGCACTGGAGCTCAGAATTCTGGGGAACTTTGGGGAAAAAGAAAGTCCGTGAGACAGCTGAAGATCTGAGATTTGTGGAGGTCTCTATATTTTGGATGAAATCCATCTGCCTCCTTCAGGCATATGACCTAATTCTCATATTAGGCTGGGCTAATCCATTCTTTGAGCTGCATGGGGTCTTTGCCTACTATTCTCAAGGAATCCTTAATGAAGATAGGATCAATTTTTGCCCCCATACAGATTTTCCATTACCTTTGAGGTTCACAGGCTAATCACAAATCACAAATGCTACACCAATTATTGTTCTGCAAATAACATATTACCTTGAGTGGTTCCAAAGGTCATGTGTTTATTGTCTGGGAATTTCCAATAGCAATGAGGATTTAAGAAAGAGGTTGCTAGTGAAGAGCTCACCAGCATCACCTGGAATAGCAGACCAAATTCCCTCATGCTGGGGCACAAATCAGGTGTTGCCACTGAGGGGCCATGGAAGAAGAGCTGCAATGGCCATTCCCTTCACCTGGCTGCCTCCCCTGCTCTATAGGGCACCAGGACCAATGGAGATCGATGGGAGTGGAGTAGCAATGATGTGATGAATTACCTTGCATGGGCAAAAAATCCCTCCTCCGCCTCAAACCCCGGTCACTGTGCGAGCCTGTCAAGAAATACGGGTAAGAAACAGAGCAATGGCCTCTTCCCAGTGTTTTCCATCTCATCCCCCATTCCTGGGACTGGCTTTCAGGAAATCTTCCTGAGCTAGAAAATACAATGCTAGAGTGTCTTCTCTCATCTCCTCTCTTCTCTGCTTTCTTTGAATCTCTCTCCTGGATTGGGACACTGATGAAGGTGAGGGAGAGGCTTTAACTTCTAGGCTCAAATCTGGGATGCCTCTTCATTGGGTTCACCAGCTTCCTCAGTCCTATTCTATTTATGTCTTCTGTCTCTCCAGCATTTCTGAAGTGGAAAGCTTATAACTGTAATGCCAGGTTACCCTATGTCTGCAAGTTCACTAACTAGAGCAGGAGCGAAGTCAGCAGCCTGCGTTTGGTGTGGAACTCATCACAGACATGAAGCCAGTGTGAAGACACCCCGGAAGAGAATATTCACTTAATTGCTCCCCCAAATATGACCACATGATTCTTATGTTCTGTTTCTTCCTTCCCACTTTCATTTCAGTCTCTTCATTTTGTCATATGGCCTAATGCTTTAAAGAGCAAAAATAAAATATTTAGTCTGCACTTGCTGTCTTGTATGTGCCAATGTCATAGCCATACCCTGAGAAGGACAAAGTATTCAGGAGGAGGAAACTTTGTGGGTCTTGGTTCTTCCCTATTTTACCCAGGCCTCTAGGGAAAATGATGAAATGTGCATCCCTACCAGTGTGTTATGATGAAGGTGTGGGTCTTGCTCATGTAGGATTTGTGTTGTGGGGAGATGAGGACATTTCTCCCCCGTGTACCTACTGCCCTCCCATTTCCATAGCCCAAACCTGATAATGTGACATGACAAGCTTTAGGAGGCTCTGGTGGTGTTTAGAATAGAACTTCTCAGAGAATGACATCAGCAGGATGGTAGATAGGACTTTCCAGCTCCTGAACCTTCACAGAAACATTCATTTGAACTACTATCCATTAAAATGGAAATACCTAATAAATCCAAGTGAGTTATTAAAGCATCTGCATGTTGCAAAAAATAAGAAAAGATGCATTGGAGAGGGTAGAAAGAACACTTTTATAGGATTCACATCACTCCTCCCTCAATCTCAGTAAGCACACATTCTCTCAACTTGGGGAAAGAGAGTGAAGTAAGCATTTGATTTTTCCATGGACTCAAACACTAGGTTTGTCTCAATTAGACCCAGTGGCCTCTGACTCCAGGCAGGTACCCTTGGACTTGGACTACAGCATGCCTTAAGGCCAGGCCAGGCTCTGTGGCCCCAGGTTCCCGATCAGCCACCACAACTGCAGCCTCCAGACTTGCCCAGAAGACACAGGCTCCAGACACACCCAGATTCATGTTTTTCCCCATAGCTCCAGACCACAGGCCAGCACTTATTGACAAAGACTCTAAGCCCACCTCAAGGATAAGCTAGCACTTGCAGCCACAGACTCCAGGGTGGCCCCTGAAATCTTAGACATCAAGCCTGCCCATGTGGACCCATCCTTCAGACCTACCACAGCACCAGGATGACTCCCATAGCCACAACTCCAGCCCAGCACTTGCAGACCCCAGCTCCAGACTGGCACTCACAGTCCCAGAATTTAGTCCTGTCAAACCCCAACCCCTCCTCAAGATTTTGGTTCGTCCAATCACAAACCTCTCTTGCTAGACCGGCCTCTGTGGCCTCCATCACTAGGCTAGGCCCCACAGACGCAAGCTCTGGATTTTCCCAGTTCCAGGCCAGCCTCTGTGGACGCAGTACTAATCTGGTCCCATATTCCAGCAGACCCAGGATCATGTCTCATTACAGTAGACCTAGCACCAGGCCAGCCCCCACTAACTCAGACTCTAGCCTTAGCCTCATGGATCCAGTCTCCAGGTCTATACTACAGGCAAGTTGACATTTATGATCCCAGGCTTCAGGCCATCCCCCCGCCCACTAACCCTGGCTGCATGCCAGCCCTTATAGTTCCAGGTACCAACCCAGTATGCACAGACTCAAACTCCAGACCTGTCCTAGAGACCCAGATAACACGTCTATCCTAGTGTCTGGCTAACCCATGAAGACATGGTTTCAAGGCCTTCCCTAGAGCCAGATTGGTCTCCATGGGACCAGGCGTTAGTCTGGCTCCTGTGATTACAGGCTTCAGGCTTGCCCTCATGAAGTGACTGCCTACCCAGGTATACCAAGTCAATAGGTGAACAAGAAATAGTTAACCCTGATGCCAGGTTGGTCCTCATTGGCCCAGGCTTTCTGAGGATGCCAGCAGCAAGCCAGCCCAAAGACCAAGCGAGATGGCCTGCCCAGAATCTCTGAATAGCTGACCGGTGAAGGGCTTTATCTGCTAAAGCCAGTCTATAAAGACTGGAATAAGTGACTACTTGTTGAAAAAAGTCAAACACCAAAAACACATGATCACAAATATCATAAATAATCAGGACAACATGACATCACCAACAGAACAAAGTAGAGGACCAGTAACTGACCTTAAAGGAATAGGATTTTCCAAACTGCTTAACAAATAATTTAAGGCACTTGTCTAAAAGAAATTCAGTGAGCTACAAGAGAATACAAATAGACAACTAAATGAAATCATAATAACAATATATGAACAAAATTAGAAGGTTAAGAAAGAAAATTTTTTAAAGTTAAAAAAATAGTGGCTGAGCTGAAGAACTGCTTGGAGAATTTCAACTATAGACTTGATCAAGCAGGAGAAAAAGTCAGTATGTTTGAGATAAGTCATTTGAAATTATCCAGTCAGAGAAACAAAAACAGAAAAGAAACAAAAAGAGTAAATAAAGCTGAAGGAAACTGGTAAGTAATCAACTGAGCCAATATATACATTACGGGCTTTCTAGCTGGAACAGAGGCAGAAAATGGGCAGAAAACACATATACAAAATAATGGGTCATGGGTTTTGGCATCCCATGCCTGTCAGTGCCTCACCCCAGCCAACGAGCATGCACCCAGCCTGCTGCCACTGCTGTAGCATGTGCAAATGAGCACAGATCCCACTGCGACCACACCAACAGAACATTGTGGCCACTGCCACTTACTGGAGTGTTCCTTACTGCTGGCCAGCAGTCCGGGAACACCATAGGCGCCCCAACACAGGAGGTTTCTAACCTTGAGGGCAGAAAGAACAAAGCCAGGGGCCTGATATTAGCATTCCAGAACTGAGGAATGCTGAGCTGAACCTTGGAATCCTGACACCTTCCAGAAATGAAGCCAGTCAACTGCACCTACCTTATACCATAATCAAACCCCCAAGGCCATGGAAAAAATAAACACACACACACACACACACACACACACACACACACACACACACTCCATTCAAAGAATAGCAACTTCAAAGATTAAAGGAACACCAGCCCACATAGATGAGAAAGAACCAATGCAAGAACTCTGGCAACTTAAAAAGCCAACATCTATTCTTACCTCCAAACAACTATACTAGTTACCCAGCAATGGTTCTTAACCAGGTTGAAATATTTGAAATGACAGAAGCAGATCTCAGAATATGGATAGGAACCAAGATCATTGAGATTCAGGCAAAAGTCACAACCCATTTCAAGGATTCTATACAATAAAATGATACAGAAAAATGAAAGATGAAATGGCCATTTTAAGAAAGAAGCAAACTGATCTGATAGAGCCTAAAAACTCATTTCAAAATTTCAGAATACAATCACAAGTATTAATAGCAGAACTGACCAAGCTGAGGAAAAAAAATCTCAGATCTCAAAGAATGGTTCTCTGCAATAACTTAGTCAGACACATATTAAAAATAAAAAAAAATTGAAGAAGAATAAACAAACCCTCTGAGAAATATGGTATTATGTAAAGAGACCAAATTTATAAGTAATTGAAAGCAAGAAATTTGGAAAACATATTTTAGCATATCATCCATGAAAACTTGCCCAACCTCCCTAGAGAACAATCTTTAAATTCAGGAAATGCGGAGAACATCTGTGAGAGACTACACAAAATAACCATCCCCAAGACACATAGTCATCAGACTTTCCAAGGTTGAAATGAAAGAAAAAATGTTAAAGGCAGCTAGAGAGAAGAGGCAGATCACTTACAAAGGGAACCTCATCAGGCTAACAGCAGTGTTGTCAGCAGAAATCCTATAAACCAGAGGAGATTGGGGTCCTATATACAGCATTCTTAAAGCAAAGAAATTCTAAACAAGAATTTCATGTCCAGGCAAACTAAGCTTCATAAGCGAAGGAGAAATAAGATCATTTTCAGATCATCTAAAGCTAAGGGAATTTATTACCTTCAGACCTGCCTTACAAGAGATCCTAAAGACAGTGTTAAATGCAGAAAGGAATAACCATTACTGCCTACTATAAAAACATACTTAAGTGCATAAACCAGTGACACAGTAAAGCAAGCATACAAACAAGTCTGCATAGTAACCAGCTAACAACATGATGACAAGATCAAATCTGCACATATCAATACTAACCTTGAATGTAAATGGGGTAAACGCCCCAATTAAAAGGTACATAGTGGCAAGTTGGAAAAAGAATTACCCAATGGTATGCCTCTCTCATATGCAATGACCCATCTGACATGCAATGACACTTCTAGACTCAAAGTAAAGGGATGGAAAAAAAATCTACCATGCAAACAAGAAACAGAAAAAAGCCAGGATTGCTATACCATTTTCAGACAAAAGAGACTTTAAACCAAAAGAGATTTTTGAAAGACAAAGAAGGGCATTACATAGTGGTAAAGGGCTCCATGCAGTTGAAGACCTAACTAGCCGAAATATATACATACCCAATACAGGAGCACCCAGATTTATAAAGCAAGTTCTTAGAGACCTACAAAGAAAATTAGATCACCACACAATAAGATTAGGAGACTTCAATACTCTACTGACAGTATTAGACAGATCATCGAGGCAGAAAACTAACAATGATATTCAGGACCTGAACTCAACACTTGGCCAAATAGACCTGGTAGACATCTGCAGAACTCTTCACTTTCAAACAACAGAATACATATTTTTTCTCAGGGGCACATAGCACATACTCTAAAATTGACCACACAATTGAGCATAAAACAATCCTCAGCAAATTAAAAAGAACAAAACAAACAAACAAACAAACAAAAAAACAGAAATCATACCAACCACACTCTTTGAGCAACCACAGTGCAATAATAATAGAAATCTTTACTAAAAAAAATCACCTGAAACCATACAATTACATGGAAATTAAACAGTCTGCTCCTGAATGATTTGGGGTAAATAATGAAATTAAGGTATACATAAAGAAATTCTTTGAAATGAATGAGAACAAAGATGCAACATATCAGAGCCTCCCACACACAGCTAAAGCAGTGTTAAGAGGGAAGTTTATTGCACTGAACACCCACATCAAGAAGTTAGACAGATCTCAAGTTAACAACCTAACATCAGACTCAGAGGAATTAGAGAAGTAAGAAAAAAACAACTCCAAAGCTAGCAGAATGCAGAAATAACCAAAATCAGATTTGAACTAAAGGAAATTGAGATGTGAGAACCACACAGAAGATCAACAAATCTATGAATGTGTTATTTGAAAGAATAAATAATGATTGATACAGCACTGGCTTGACTAATACAGAAAAAAAGAGATAAGATCCAAATAAACATAATCCAAAATGACAAAGAGGACTTAGAAGAAATGATTTAATTCCTGGAAGGATACACCTCCCACGATTGAGTCAGGAAGAAATTGAATTCCTGAACAGACCAATAATGTGTTCCAAAATTAAATCATTAATAAAATACCTACCAATCAGAGAAAGCCCTGGGTCAGATAGATTTTCTGTCAAATTCTATGAGATATATAAAGAAGAGCAGTTACCATTCCTACTAACGCTATTCCAAAAAATTGATAAGGAGGGACTTCTCCTAAGTCATTCTATAAGGCCAACATCCTCCTGGTATGAAAACCTGGTAAAGACACAACAACAACGACAAAAATAAAATTTCAGGCCAATATCTTGGATGAACATTGAAGCAAAAAATCTTTAACAAAATACTAGCCAGCTAAATTCAGCAGCACATCTAAAAGCCACAATCAACTAAGCTTCATAATGCAAGATTGGTTCAACATAATCAAATCAATAAATGTGATTTATCACATAAAAAGAACTAAAAAACCATGTGATCATATCAATATATGCAGAAAAGGCTTTAGATAAAAATTAAACATCTCTTTGTGTTTAAACTCTAAACAAACTAGGCATTGAAGGAATATATTTTACAACCATAACAGCCATCTATGACAAATGCATAGACAACATTGCACTCAATGGACAAAAGCTGGATGCATTCCCCTTGAAAACTAAAACAAGACAAATCTTCTATCTATTACTGAAAGTCCTGGGCAGAGCAATCAGGCAGTAGAGGGAAATAAATGGCATCCAGATAGCATGAGAGAAAGCCAAACTACCCCTGTTGGCATATGATTCAGTTCTATATCTAGAAAATCCCATTATCTCAGCCCCAAAGCTCCTTCAGCTGATGTACAACTTCGGCAAAGTTTCAGGAACAAAATCACAAGCATTCCTATAAACCAACAGTGTCCAAGCAGACAGCCAAGTGGAGAACACAATCCCATTCACAATAGTTATAAAAATAATAAAATGCCTAAGAATACAGCTAACCAAGGAGGTGAAAGACCTCTACAAGGAGAATTACCAAACACTGCTCAAAAAAATCAGAGATGACACAAACAAACAACATTCCATGTTCATGGACAGGAAAAATTAATATTGTTAAAATGGACATACTGCCCAAGGCAATTTATTGAATCTATAAATTCTGTTGTTGTTCATCAGAAACTCCCAAAAATATTCTTCACAGAATTAGAAAACTATTTTAAAATTTATATGGAACCAAAAAGCCTGAATAGCCAAGGCAATCCTGAGCAAAAGGAACAAAGCTGAAGGCATTACATTACCCAACTTCAAATTATACTACAAGTCTACAGTAGCCAAAACTACATGATACTAGTACAACATCAGACAGATAGACCAAAGGAATAGAATAGAGATCCCAGAAATAATGCTACATACCTATAAACATGTGATCTTCAACAAAGTGGACAAAAATACAGTGAGAAAAAAACTTTATATTCAATAAATGATGCTGGGATAACAGGAAAGTTACATGTGGAAGATTGTAACTGGACCCATTCTTTAAATCATTTAAAAAGGTAAACTCGATATGGATTAAAGAGTTAAATGTAAAACTATGTAAAAACCCTGAAACCTAGGAAATACTATTTTGGACGTAGGATCTTGCAAAGATTTCATGATGAGGATTCCAAAAGCTATTAATAGCAACAAAAACAAAAATTGGCATATGGGATCTAATTAAACAAAAGAAATTATCAACAGAGTAAACAGACATCCTACAGAATGGGAGAAAACATTTGCCAACTATGCATCTGACATAGTTTGGTCTGATACACAGAATCTACAAAAGTCTTAAACAAATTAGCAAGCAAAACCTGAACAACTGCATTAAAATGTATGCAAAGGACATAAATAGACATGTTTCAAAAGAAGGCCTACACACAGCCAAAAAGCATATAAAAATGCTCAAAATCATTAATCATCAGATATATGAAAATTAAAACCACAGTGAGATGCCATCTCACACCAGTCAGAATGGCTGTTATTAAAAAGCCAAAAAATAACAGATGCTAGCAAGGTGGCAGAGAAAAGGTTATGTTTATACACTACTAGCAGGAATGCAAATTAGTTCAGCCACTGTGGAAAGCAGTTTGAAGATTTATCAAATAACTTAAAACAGAACTACTATTTGACCCAGCACTTCCATTATGGGTCATATGCCAAAAGGAATATAAATCATTCTACCATAAAGATGCATGCATATGTATGTCCACTGCAGTGCTATTCACACAGCAAAGACATGGAATCAACCTAAATGCCCATCAACAGTAGACTAAATAAAGTAAATGTGGAAGTAAATGTGGTCATATACACAATGGAATACTACATGGCCATAAAAACAATAAAATCATGTTGCTTGCAACAACATGTATAGAGCTGGAGGCCATTATCCTAAGCAAACTAACACAGGAACAGAAAACCAATAAATGGTAAAATACTGCATGTTATCACTTGTAAGTGAGAGCTGAACTTTGAATACATATGGACACAAAGAAGAAAAAAAGAGACATTGTGAACTACTTGAGGATGAAGGGTAAAAAGAGAGAAAAGAATGAAAAAGTATCTATCAGATGCTATGCTTATCACCTGGAGGACAAAATAATCTATACACCAAATCACTGCGACATATAATTTGCTTATGTAACAAATCTGCACACGTACTCTTACCTATATAACAAACCTGCATATGTACCTTCACATGAACCTGAAATAAAAGTTTATTTTTAAAAAAAAAAAGAAAAAAAATCATGAAAAACTTCCCATAAGTGGTGAGAAAAAGGAACATCTAGATCCATGAAGTACAAAAAAAACTCTAAATAGATTAAATATAAAGACATTAACTGAAACACATTATAGTCAAATTCCCAAAAGTCAGAGACAAAAAATAATTTTGGAAGCAGTGAAAGAAAAATAACATGTCATGTGCAAGGGAATGTCTATAAGATTATCAGCTGATTTTTCAGAAGTTACCTTTCAGGGCAGGAGAGAGTGGGATATTCAATGAACTCAACGAAATCATTCAATGTACTCAATGAGAAAACAAAACAAAACAAAACCCTGCAAACAAAGAATACCATACCTGGCAATCCTATCCTTCAGACATTGAAAAGAGAGGAACTTTACCAGACAAACAAAAGCTGAGAGAGTTCATTAACACTAGACCTTCTTTATGAAGAAGGCTAAAATAATTTTTTCAGTACAAATGATAAAAATACTAGCTGATGTCATAAAAACACATGAAAGTACAAAGCATAGATAGACTATGTTAAGTACATAGTAAAATTTAGAATACTCTTAACATTGTAATCAGTGGTTGGCAAAATCACTTAAATCTTTATCATACAGGATAAAAGATAAAATTATTAAAAATAAAAATAACTACAATAATTGCTAAGGATTATGCAGTAAAGAAACATGTAAATTGTGACATCAATAACAAGAATGTGTGAACAAGAGCAAAAGTGTAAAATATTTTTATGTGATCAAAATTATCTGTTTAAAATAGTTTATTATAAATACGTTTTTTTGTAAGCTTTATGGTAACCACAAGGCAACAACCTGTAATAGATAAATAACAGATAAAAAGCAAGCAACCTAAGTATACCGCAAGAGATAATTACCTAGTCAAAAAGAAGAGAGCAAAAGAGGAAGAAAGGAACAAAGTCAGGTAGCATGATACCTCCAGCTTTGCTCTTTCTGCTTATGATTTTCTTGGCTATGTGGGCTCTCTTTTGGTTCCATATGAAGTTTAAGGTGTTTTCTTTTTCAGTTCTGTAAAGAAAGTCATAGGTATCTTGATGGGGATAAATTATTGAACTATAAATTACTTTGGGCAGTATGGCCATTTTTACAATATTGATTCTTCCTAACCATGAGCATGGAATGTTTTTTTCATCTATTTGTGTCCTCTCTTATTTCCTTGAGCAGTGGTTCATAGTTCTACTTGAAGGGGTCCTTTACATCCTTTGTTAGTTGTATTCCTAGGTGTTTTATTGTCTTTGAAGCAATTTGAATGGGAGTTCACTCTTGATTTGGCTCTCTGTTTCTCTGTTATTGATGTATAAGAATTCTTGTGATTTTTGCACATTGATTTTATATCCTGAGATTTTGCTGAAGTTGCTTATCAGTTTAAGGAGATTTTGGGTTCAGATGATGGGGTCTTCTAAATACACAATCACGTCATCTGCAAATAGAGACAATTTGACTTCCTCCTTTCCTAATTGAATACCCTTTATTTCTTTTTCTTGCCTGATTGCTCTGGCTAGAACATTCAGTAATGTATTGAATAGGAGTGGTGACAGAGGGCACCCTTGTCTAGTGCCAGATTTCAAAGGGAATGCTTCCAGTTTTTTCCCATTCAGAATGACGTTGGCTGTGGGTTTATCATAAATAGCTTTTATTATTTTGAGATATATTCCATTGATACCTAGTTTATTGAGAGTTTTTAGCATAAAGGACTGTTGCATTTTGTCGAAGGCCCTCTCTGCATCTATTGAGATAATCATGTGGCTTTTGTCTTTTATTCTGTTTATATGGTGGATTACGTTTATAGACTTGAGTATGTTGAACCAGTCTTGCACCCCTGGGTTGAAGTCTACTTGACTGTGATGGATAAGCTTTTCGATGTGCTGTTGCAATTGGTTTGCAGTATTTTATTGAAGAATTTTTCATCTACGTTCATCATGGATATTGGCCTGAAGTTTTCTTTTCTTGTTGAATCTGCCAGGTTTTGGTATCAGGATGATGTTGTTCTCATAAAATAATTTGGGAAGGATTCCCTATTTTTGTATTGTTTGGAATAGTTTCAGGAGGAGTGGTATCAGCTGGTAGAATTCAGCTGTGAACCCATCAGGACCTGGGCTTTTTTTAGTTGGTAGGCTATTAATAATTTCTACCTCAACTTCAGACCTTGTTATTGGTCTATTCAGGTTTTCAACTTCTTCCTGGTTTAGGCTTGGGTGGGCTTAAGCATCCAGAAATTTATCCATTTCTTTCAGGTTTACTGGTTTATGTGCATAGAGTTGTTTGTAGTAATCTCTGATGGTAGTTTGTTTTTCTGTGGAATCGGTGGTGATATCTCCTTTATCATTTTTATTGCATCTATTTGATTATTCTGTCTTTTCTTTTTTATTAATCTGGCTAGCAGTCTGTCTATTTTGTTGATCTTTTCAAAAAACAAGCTCCTCGATAAAGAATTTGTCTTTGGGTGATGTCGCAAGACTAGATGTTCTTCCTTGGATAAAATAATAAAATGGATTAGAAAATTCCACACCAGTTGTACTTGTGCAAGCTCTTATTTTTAAAATATTTAGTTGGCAAATACAGACTGTATATATATATATATATACATATATCTGTATATTTGATATATATATCACAATTTAATTAGCATGTCTATTACCACTGATGCTATAAGACATTGATGAAATAAATTTTAAAAGACCCAGATAAATTGAAAGTATTCCATGTTCGTGTATTGGAAAAATTAATATTGTTAAATGTCCATATTCCTCAAAATGATCTACAGAATTGATGCAATGCATATCAAAATTCCAATGGCATTTTTCACATAAATAGAAAAAAATTCTAAAATTGATATGAAACCACTAAATACATTGAATAGTCAAAGCAATTTCAAGAAAGAACAAAGCTTAAGGCATTGCTTCCTGGTTTCAAACTATATTGCAAAACTGTAGAAATCGAAACCTATGGTACTGGTATAAAAACCAGTTCATCTTAGTCTGTGTTCTCCCTTTAATGATGGGTGAGTTAACACAGTTGTGGAAATCATATCCTGTTCTTACAGTTGGAAAGCCCATTTGTGAAAGATAGGACATTTGTAATTGCAAACAAGAAAGATCCCTATATAATTTGGATTAAAAATGTAATGATGTTAATTTGAATACATAAACACCAAGAATTTAGGAGTCAGTAGTCTTTGGAAACTGTTCAATCAGAGCTCAAGTGCCATTTCTCTAGGATTTTCTTTTCTGTGCTCTCTTTCCTTTGTATGTCTTTTTTTTTTTTTGTCTCTCTATACAGATTTCCTTTTATAACTCAAGATACTTGCTATCAGCAACTGGTGTTACCAATTCTTTATCAGTTCTAGAAGGGGAAACATAGGCTATTTTCTAAATGTATTTTTTAAAAATCCTAAATGTCTCTCTTTTTGGACAAAACAGAAAATCGTCATGGCCAGGGCCAAGGGCTAGTTACTAAAGCCTAAATTATTGCACATCATTGAATCACTAATACAGGAAAGAGGATATATTACACTTGTTGAATTTTGCAAGTTATAAACAGCCCAGGATTTGGGGTGTGATCATTATCAAATGCCCTGTCAGGAGGATATAGGGATTGGATTTTCACAGAGGAACACACCTGGCTACTATTTAAAGAAAGCGTAAGTGAAGCAATGAAGCCAGATATGTACCCAGGGAATATCACTGTGCATACATTCAGGCGGAGAACTGGAATTGGGTAAGACTTGATATCATAATCTGTTAAGATTAAGAAACAGGAAAAATTGTACAAGCCTTCTTCGTTACTTAGTATTCCCCAAACACCACATTATGCCATAAGATAATCAAATTATACAAATGTACAGAAAGGGAAGACATCCCAAATTTGGCAGTCTTTAAATTAGAAACCAACCACTTTCTTATTGTCAGTTTACTGTTGACACCTGACAGCTAAGAAGTATCACTCTTTCAATTTTTCTTATGTCTTTTGTTGTTCCTTTTCAGTTATTTTTTTTTTTGACAATTTACATTGTGCAGGTTCTATCATAGTTTTCTTTTGCTTAAATGGTAGTATAAAAAAAGCCATGGTCATTTCAAGATTCTCTCTGAAAGTAACCAGCCTCATTTATACTGAAAGTTTAGGTAACATGATTTTTAAGCCAAAGGCTGGTGATATTTCATATTTTAGACAAGCTGATGGGTCATCTGATGAAGGTAAAATCAAAGTCCTGCCCTCTCCTCAGAAAAAAAAAGGAATTAGGTTAATGTAAAAAAATTTGTAAATGTTGCTTATTAAATATTTTGTAAACTCTTCTTTCTAAAAACAGGTTCCAAGTGAACATTACTGCTCTCTCAAGGATCTGTTCAACATTATGATAATTAATTTACCTATAACTCCAGTAAGACCACTTGACAACCATATTCTAGGTCTATAAACCAAGTGACTGCTTAGTAATTCCTTAACAATTTAGGGACTCTATAACCAGTTCTTTCCTGACAGACATTTTCTCAGAAACAAGTGCTTACATTTTCTATCTCTCTCTCTCAATCTCTCAGGAAACACCATTGCAAACAATCATTATAAAATGGAAATTAAAGATATAGGCGTCTAACAAACAGGGTATATTTAATAAATTGTGATACATTTATTGAACCGAATGTGATTGAACTATTAAAAATGACACTGTAGACATTTTTTATATTTGTTAAATTACAAAAAGCAGATATAGGGGAAAGAAGAGGTGGAGACAATAAATGATCTCCTTTTACGTTCTCTTACACAATTTCCTGCTGAAATGGGTTTGCCAGGGTAGATGAGGAAGATCTTTTATTAACAGCACCTGATGTGGGGAGGAGCAGAAATCAGAGCCAAGCAAGTGAGCAGAGCAACCCCAGGACACTGAGAAGAGGCACAGGTGAGTGGGCTCAGAGAGATTTCTGGCATGGTGAGATGCTCTTTCAGGCAGCAGGTGGGACATAAGGTATCCTCCCATAGTCAGAACAGACTTTCCTTCAGGTAAAGGTGGAGTTTTCTGTTCTCTGGGTGCTCCCAGGTGCCCAGTTCCCACGTCCCTGAGAGGCAGAGGGAGAAACAAGAGATCTTCCAGGAAAGACTGCAAGAGGTTACATGGGAGTAAGGTGGATCTTTGAGGAGAGATTCACAGAAGAAGAAAGCAGTAGATAAGAGTAGACTGAGGATTCCTCCTCTGGACAGCCCATCTTATCTCTTGATTTTACTCTTTGTCCCCAACTAATAAAAATGACCAGTACTTGTCAATGTAGAATATGATGGTCGCAGAGCAGGATGATAAAAATAATCATTCCAATTAAATCCAGCTCCAGTTATTCTCTGAAACTCTGACTTTAGTAAAAAAATTCTACCTGTAAGCTTGCATCTCATTATTTGTATTTAGAAATCTAATATGTTAGGTGTTCACCACAAACCCTCAACCAACTCTGTAACATATAAATATCTATATATAAATGGGAAAATATCATGCTAAGATAAAAAATTCTTTAAAAGTTAACTCCCTGATTGGTAGATGATTAATGTTTTTCCTAAAAACCAATTTTTTTGTATGAAATGCCATGGTCCAATGAGGCTTCTTTTGCACCAGCAACAAGTATGACCAATGACCAAGACCACTTTATTGACCTTCAGTATCGTTTTCAAAGTACACACGATTCTGTTTCTTCATTCATTGTGCTTGAAATGTAACTAGAGATTTAGCCCACTTATAATTGCATTAAAATATTTACACTGCTATTTGGAGATGCATATATAAAATGTTCTTATATAAACTTTGGCTGAAAAAAATGTTGCACCAAGGAACATAAACATTGTGTGGAGTTGAGGTATTTAGACACCAAGAGATATTCTCTCAAGAAAATGTTAGTTATGCTGCCTGTAGAATGTGCATGTAATGTCTTAGGTGCTACTTGGAATTTATCATAGGGATGAGAAAGTTTTCCAGTTGTATAATGCTTTTGGTGCATTCCTTCTTCAATTCCATCATTTTAAAGATTTTCAAAAGCTTATCATCTCTTTGCTACCAATTTCCCACAGACCATTCTTCAGACAGTTAAATCCATACAAATCATCTTTTTCTAAAAGTCATAGTCTACCCTAAGTGTAAAGAGCCCTCTTGTTTTATGGAGAGAGTAAATAATGTTCAGAGAAGAGTTGAGAGACAATTATCTATGTGTCTCTCATGTTTCTTCATTTCTTGCAAGCAGAGGCATTTACTGCCATTTTTTTTTAAGACTATCTTTCAAGAATGTTCGTGTAGTGAAAAATCTTTAAAAATAGAGACAGCATCTTCCTCCAGAGCAAAGAGTAGGTTTGCTTATAGTTTTGAAAGTTTCCATTCATAATGAAAACAGACATACTTACTCCCAGGTATAATAAAGTAGTCCCCCTCTGAAGTGAAGGGTAGGCTTGCCTGTTGCCCATTATAAGTGATTCAGGTTTCCTAAGCTCTTATAATGTAATTGCAGGGGATATTTCTCCCCTGTAACATAACCCACTCAATGTGAAGGCATCACATCTGTCTGCCCATCGATGTCACTTCTATGAAACTTGGAGTAAGGGAACCTAGAGTGAGTACGTTTCTGCTTGTGCTACTTATGGTACCATGAGTAATACAAAGTCCTTTGTCTTTTGCCAGTATCAATCAAACTGTGGAAGTCTACCTTACCTTGCAAGTAGGGTAAAATCTCAGAGCCTTTATAATTCTTGACATGAAATTAAATTATTTTTATTTGTAGCACATTGGAAGAAAAGAACATTAACTGAAAAGTATTGAGATGCATCTCTTTATTTCTACTGCTGTTTCCATTTCATTTTCCTTCTAGAAAAAGAAAAATGCAGATATTTTGTGGGGTTTTATTGTTGTTGTTCTTGTTTGTTGTTTGTTTGTTTTAACCTACATCTGTCAGCCGTGTTATCCTGGCCTGTTCTTCTGGTCACCCACCCCTCCATGCTTAGCCATGTCTGACAATGGCTCTCCTTTCCTTTTCCTTCATAGCGTCTGAAAGTGCTATGAACTTCACCCTAACACTGTATCTAGTACTGCATAGTACTAAGGATAGTCCCATTGTTCTTCCCTAAGAAACAGCTCAGCTTTCTAAGAATGTCTTCCCAAAGGAAACCTGAATGTTAAACAAATCTCTTTCCAAACTACTTCCAAATATCAAATACTGTGGAGTTCACAAGGGTCACAGATTAGGGAATCTTGTAAGAAAAAAAGTGTGGAAGAAAATAAACCAGAGCACTATTAAAATTTGGGACTATACAGTCTATGTTTTTATTATCCCATCCGCAACAATACTTGGGAAAATACATTTTAGGATTTTCCTTTTTTTAAAGAGTTTATATATCTAAAACCATCTTCATAATAACGTTTAAAATGCTGTCCATTAAACAGTTGGAATCTTTGAACATTTTGAGTATAAGGTACCACAGAATACAGTTATAGTTTGTTTAACAATGGGGATATGTTCTCAAAAATGCAGCCTTAGGTGATTTCATTTTCATGCAAACATCAAAGACTGTACTTACACAAACCTACATGATATAGCCTACCGAACACTGGAGGAAAATCGAGCAAAGCATCAGTAGCTTAAGACTTTATTTGAAAATGTTCTTGGCCTAAGAAGAGTCTCAAGGGCCACTCTGACTTGGAGCAGGAGGGCGAAATGTTTTATGGGGCTTTAGCAAGGGTACTTCAGCCACTATCAATAATAGAGGGACTGTTCTTGAGGATTGGCAGCCATAAATTGAGTAATTTGAATTTACTCAAAAGATGTGAAGATAAATTGTTAGGGACTGAAGCGTTACACAAATGGGGACTGGTTGGATGAGGGTGAGATTAGCTGAAAGGTCATGAACATGAAAGTCCAGAGGAAATGTCTTAGGCATCGAGTCTTTTGGTCCTTCCATGTGGGAAATAGAGTAATTCTTCTCCCCATACAAGTTTGAGGGAGGTTCATCTCAGGGGAGATTGAATTATTTGCCGTGGTGTGCTGTGCAGTGCAGAATTATGATCTCCATCTTGATCTTATATAATGTGTGCCGTATGAATGTGAGCAGAACCTGTAAATAGAAGGAGATCAAAAAAACCACAACTACGTTATATTATATGGCAAAAGGGATTCTTGAAGATACAATGATGGTCATTAATTCATTGACTTTACCTCAATAAGAAAGGAGGTTTGGGAGATTCCTGGAGGAGCCCAGTCTAATCACATGAGCCATTTGAAAGCAGAGAATTTTCTCTGACTGGCAGCATAAGGGGAAGTCAAGAAATTCGAAGGCTGAAAAGAATGCACTGTCCCCTTGCTAGCTTAGAAGATGGAGGGGCTCTTGTGCCAAGGAATCTAGCTAAGACTGACACTTAAGCTGATAGCCAGCAAGGAAATGGGGATGTTACTGCTACAACTCTACAACTACAAAGAACTGAATTCAGTCAATAACCTCAATGGAAGTGAAAATTTGTCACACAGCCAAGTTAAACTAAGAAACTTAGTTTACAGGGAGAAACCACATATGGGGATTAGCCTGGATTCCTCTTGTGAGTTATAATTACCTTCTCCAAAGACCAAAGACTTGGTACCGCCAAAATTTTAATTAGCAGATGTTAACCTATCTTCTGGTATATTCTAAGGATATTTTAATCTATGCTAAGGAGACACTATGAGGGAGAATTCTTAGGTCTGACCCTGTGGTGTTCTTTAATTAGCTAAATAGAGAAAATGCCAATATTGAAAATAAGCAATAGGAGATTCTACTGGATGGTAGGGTCAGAAGGCAAGGCAGCAAATCCAATAAGGGAGATTATCGGAAAGAACCTAGAGCTCCTTTGGCAAAAGATAGAGAGTGACCTTGATTGTCTTTAGGTGCATTCAACAGAGGAAGAAAAGTATGGGCTTTTCAGCTACTTGTGGGACAGTCAAAATTGAAATGCAGGAATGGTTTGAGAAGCACAGGGAAGTTATATCAGGGTGATGCAGGCAGTGGTCTTGCCAGGAAATGGGCAGCACAGAAGGACTGACCATACATGGACTGACAGAGCCTGAAAGTGGAGGGTGCTCATAGACAAAACAAACAAACAAAACAGTGTATTAGAATAAGAAGAAAGGAGGAAAAAAAAAAAGAAGAATTGAGTTTTAGCTCTACTTTCTTTCCTTGCTGGATCTTCAGGGCTACAAAATAGGACATCTGGTTTCTGCCAGGCAAGGGCAAGATCTGCTTTGAACTTGGAAAGTTTTCCAGTTTGGAGGAAGGGACCTTATTTGTGGCCTTTCCCAGGATATACCAGGAGAGCTCCTCTTGATGCCAGAATCTCTTACTGTCAATGCCCTCTGTAGGACCGCTGTCTCTCACTCCTTGCTCCACCCCTTGCTTAAACACTGCTTGCTTAAACAGGTCTTTCAGACCCTGTTATAAATCTCTACCACTACCTGGCCTGAAAAGTTACCTCAGATTTAGCTGAGAGGTAGGTGAGCATTCAGCAGGAGGACACCTTTACAGGAGAAGGACAAAGGCTGTAATCTAAAATCTTGGGGAAGATGCATCATATCTGTCCAAGAGACGTCAGCAGTAATGAAGCCTCAATGGGAGCCAAAGTTACTTTGGGTTACTGAGTCTGTATAGGTTCCAGATTCTCAAGAGAAATATTTGGGAATGTAGATATCTCAGAGGACCTTCCTGCTGTCAGGAATTCAGAGGAGGATCTAAGGAAGGTAATAGGTGCTCTGCTCTCATTCTCTCAAACCCTCTTCCTTGTGTTCTATAGAGAGTTCTGATTTGCCCCTTAAGCAAGAGATTCACTGCTGCTCAGCATGGCTCAGACCAATGCATGCTTCATGCTGATCTCCTGCCTGATGTTCCTGTCTCTGAGCCAAGGTGAGACTTTTTCCCCCACACCTCCAACAACCCCAGCCCTAAAGCCTTCACTCCATCCTAATGCATATGAGTTCACTTGGGAAAAAGCAGAGTCAACGTCAGGGGTTGTTTTGTGTTGTTCGGTGATATTTATTGCTGATCTCATGCCATTCAAAAACATCCTCACCTCATTAGGTAATTAGAAATGGAACTTGCTTTGACCCTTTATCAGTGACCATGGCAACTGGCACTGGTTTATCATATTAACTCTATTCATAATCAGGGGTATGGGGATGTCTGTATGTAGACAGTCATTAGTGGAATGGGGAATTGAGGGGATCTTTGTGAGTAGAGAAAACCAGACAGGCTTGAGAAAGGCAGAAGCCTGAGTCCTTCAAGGCAGAAAAAGCCTGAGCCCCGGAAGTAAAAGGGACAATGGGAACACATTTCATTAGCCTATTTATTTGTGTGCTCTTGTCTGGAGCAAAGACATCTTGAGAGACTATAAGTAAGATGCAGGAGAATGGAAGTGACCAATCACTTCATGGCGTCCAGCAACCTTCTATTCCTATAAAGAATCCTCAGAAGCTCCTACCTCACCTTTTAGCCTTTTTCCTTGCCCTGAGAGTCTTTCTTAAATGTCTCTTTTTTCCCAGGATAGGATGGCCAGACAGAGTTGCCCAAGTCCCAGGTCAGCTGCCCAGAAGGCACCAATGTTTATGGATCCTACTGCTACTACTTTAATGAAGACTTTGAGACCTGGATTGATGCAGATGTGGGTGAGGAGAGCAGTGTGGGAAGGGAAGCTCATGAAGGTAGAGGCAGCTGCCTCTCTCCAGTGTGTTCAGTGGCTGATATGAGATGAGACTAATCCCCTCCTCATCCAATCATCAGCCCAAAACTTTCCAATATACTTAATCCATCATTCAGCACAGAGATGCTGGTGGCCAGGGAAAGCATCATGTGCTGTCCTTTTACTATCACATCCTTTGGGAGGGCTCACTATGTCCCCCACAACTTCCTCCTTCACTGAGTGCTCCATTTTCCTCTCCAACAACTCTACCGCCAGAATACGAATTTGGGTAACCTGGTGTCTGTGCTCACCCAGGCCGAGGGTGCCTTCGTGGCTTTGCTGATTAAAGAGAGAGGCACCAAGGATTGCAATGTCTGGATTGATCTCCATGACTCCCACTGGGTCAGTCTGCTGCATCTTCTACCTCATTATCAGGTTCCGGAGGGAAGAAGGAGGTGTGACGCCTGGCACCGCAAACACCGGTTTTTACCATATTATGAAAAAAGCAACCTCTCTATAAATCCTATAATGTACAGGATATTAAGGTTCTCTATAGGTCCTTAGAGATAAGCTTAAAACTGAATTTCCTCTGTGTTTCAGACATTCACAGTAAACTCATTTTGTCTACTACTTCCAGGGTAGCATCTTTATATATTTGTTACACATCTCTTATCTATTGTGTTATCATCTTGTAAACCATATAGAGAAAGAGAATAGAGGAGGAGAATGTGCTGCTTGTATTTGGGAAACTCAAGGTGTACCAAATAATATATCAGCAACTAATGGCCATCCAGTGCTATGCTGGATATGAACTTTTGGGGCCTCAAGAAAGAAAAATCAGGAACCGGTTTCAATAATGATGTTTTATGGTTCTCTGCATCATATTTAGAACACTTACTGTTTGGCAGGACACAGAGAGGCAGGTGAAGATTCCAGGAAAGGAGAAGCTTAGAGAAAATGTGGAGGAAATGACATGACACTCAGAGATAAAGTGAGGTTTATCCTTGCCTTATGTCTTGACTGGTTTCTGAGTCAAGAAACACAAGTCAAACACAAACCAGGCATTTCTTTCTCTTTCTGTGTCTCGTCCGCCTCTGCTCTGGCCCTTCTCCATCTAGAGCTGCCACTGGCACTGGAGCAGTGGGTCCCTGATCTCCTACAAATCCTGGGACATTGGAGCCCCAAGCTGTGCCAGTATTGCCTGTTGTGCAAAGCTGACTTCAAGCTCGGGGAGAGGCACAGCATCCACACGCTTACTGCCATCCTATCCTACTTATCTCTGAGGATTGACCTGGGGACTGTGATAGAGGAAGGGTGAGCTCCTCATTCAGGAAATAGAGGAGTGTTTCCTCTTGAGTTTTCCTGAGTCCTGCAGCCTAGAGGGCAATGCATTCTGATCCCCTCAGTTTGAATCTTCTCATTGGCTTCCAGGATTCGAGAAATGGAAGGATGATTCTTGTAAAGAGAAGTTCTCTTTTGTTTGCAAGTTCAAAAACTAGAGGTAGCTGTAAAGTGGACATCTAGAATTAGTCTACCAGTTACTATGGAGTAAAAGAATTAAACTGGACCATTTCATCTCTCTCCAAATCAATGCAGACCATCTCTTCTCTTCTGAATTTGCATCACTGACCTGTAGTATCTTTACCTACCCCAATTGCGGGGGTCCTAAAGAATAAAAATAAACATGTTTCTCCCATGTCTGTATCTGCTATTTCCTGCTAATGCCTGCGGTGGTGTTGCCTACTTGTTAGATGCCCGTGGACCATTGTGTGAGTACAGGGATGCTCTGAAAATGCTAGAGGGTCTAGAATGCTTGTTAGTAGCAAGTCTTATGACTCACTGTTACAGGTTGTGGGAATGGCCACAGAAGCGTAGTTAGCAGCTGAGGTGAAGGTACTAACACTAGAGGAAGAACTACAGTTAGAAAAGTATATGAGGACCTCCACCTCCATGTTTGCATGTGGTCTGGCAGATAAGCTCAAAACTCAGGATACTCATCTGGAACCCCTAGCTTGTTTCTCTGTATGGTTAGGAGGGATGGAGCTGTGTTGGCCAAAAATGCAAGCTGTTCTTCCTAAACTGGACTGGAATGTTAAAACTTGTTGTCCTTAGGAACCAATTACTGAGTGAGATGAAGACACACCTCAAGAGGAGGAGGCTAATTATCCTTCCCTTTTGAGAGCGGCACCCCTCATGCAGTGGAAAACAAAAGCCCATCACTGCAGTTAGGCAGTGATGGACAGCCTTTAAACAGGAAGCTTTAAATGTCCAAAATTACACCTTGGCAGAATTGTTGAACTTAGCAAAATATTTTCAAACAGTAGCCAAGAGAAAGCTGAGCTACATGGATGATGCAGGTGTGAATAGCATTTCCTTAGCAGAAACTGAAGCTGATAAAATGAGCTCAATCCCCTTTAAGACAGCATTGCATAGTGCCGGAACTCCTGAGGTCAAGTATAGTCTTACAAATCAGATTATCCTGGCTGTGACAGAGGCTTGGCCAAATGAAGGGGATTTTCCAGGTCAGACTCTGGCAAGGTGGATGCGGGAGGAAACCAGGACCAGTTTAAAGGAGTTGGGCACACTCAGGCCAGCTATGCCTAGTAATTCACAGGACCAGATAAGACTGTGTTTACCATGGGAAAAAAGTTGTTGCAAGCTATCCTGTCTCCACCAACCATAGAATTGGTATGGTTCTTTCATATGCCTCTTAAGCCCTCTTGTGGGACAAGATATATATTACATGAGAAAGCTATAGCTAATCTTGGAGAAAATAAAAAGGAAAGAGATAAGGTCTGTCTGGTTACTAAAAAAAGATGGGGGTAGAGAAGGAGAAGCCAAGTCTGCCAGACTAAAAAAGGGAGAAATGAACAGCCTAGTTAGGTTTACCAGGAAACAGATATGGCATGATCTGATCTCAGCTGGAGAAGACAAAGAAAAAATAGATCAGAAACACAATGCCATATTAGCTGGCCTTTAGAAAAACCTGGCACCGGATCAACATGTTACACTTCTTCCTAGAGCCCCACCATAATAGGGAGATAAAGAAGGAACTTCACATAAAACAACTCCAATCTCTCCGCATTTCAGGGGCGACTATTCCCCAGTCTAGAGACTGTTGCCTCCACCTGCCAGCAATAGGGGGCAAACAGAGGCCCCATGTGGATCTCACGAACTATTAGATTCCAAAAAACAAGCAGAAAGCCTTAGCTTTAGTGGACATAGGTGAAAAATGCACCATAATTCATGGAAACCCAGAGAGACACCCTGGTAAGTGAGCTGCTGTGGATGTTTATTGGAGGTGAGCAACTCCAAGTGAAACAGATTCCTTTGCCCCTTTGTATTGGGCAGATAACCCCCACTTATTAGGTGTTTTTATCTCATTTATTCCAGAAAACATCTTCAGTATGAATGTCCATTTTGAATGCACTTTACAAATGTCTGTGAGGGAATTAACCCATAAGTTTGGGTGGTAAAAGCTATTTTAAAAGGAGAAGCAAAATGGAAACTGGTACACCTTCCTCTTCCACTGTGTATTATTCATGTGAATCAATATCCACTTACAGGTGGGATAAAAGAAATGGCAGGCACCATGCAGGAGCTGACCAAAGTTAATATTATGTGGCCATTCCAGAGTCCCTTCTAGAGTCCTGTACAGCCAGTAAGAATACCTGATGGCACTTGGAACATGAGAGTAGACTACCAGGAACAAAATAAGATGGTTCCAGAGATATGCATCACTATGCCTAATATAATCTAAGTGATAGAGCAAATAATACAAATGTAGCGCTTTGCACCCTGACTCACGGTACCGATATGCTTTTTCTTGGAATAGCAAACAATGGACGTTCCAAGTGCTGCCCGAGCGTTATCGCCACAGCCCAACTGTTTGTCATGGAATGATCGCTAGAGATTTAACTTTGTGTTCACTGCCACCTGCTGTTAAACAGTTTCATTCTAACAATGATACTATGCCAACTTCTGAAGACTCACTATTGCTGCAGCAGCACCTCCATGCATTGTGTACTTTTTTCCCATCCAGAGGATGGGCCATCAACTCACAAAAGATACGAGGACCAAGATTGGCTGAGAAGTTCCTAGCAGTCACTTGTTTGGGTAAGACATGCCTTATTCCAGGCACAGTCATTGACAAAATACAGTTTTCCATGTCTAAAGCAATTAAACAGTAAAAAAGTTTCCTAGGTCTTTTGGAATATCAGGCTTTCATTCCACTTTCAGCTCAATGTTTTCATGCCCTCTACTGACTAGTGAAGAAGGGATCTACTTGCTGGGATAAAGAACAAGAAGACACATTTGAGAAGGCTAAACTATTAGTGGCTCAGGCACAAGCCTTAGGTCTCCCTTTCCCAAGGTGCCAATGTCTTTGAATGCAAACACAAGCCCTGAGGGGATCAGTTGGGTAGAAGAGTTGTTTCCTAGGCCTATATCAACTATTGCCCAAGCCTCCACTTTACAAAAGGGGCGTGTATCCCTGCAACAACATACTGCCTTCTCCATGGGTTCCATGGGAATGAACTGCATGCTCTCTTAGAGCCAGTGCTATCTATGGAACCAGTGCTGCCCTTATTGTGAAGCCCCAACAAGAGATGCTTCCAATAGTGCACAAAGGCACAGTCTCCATTCCTGAAAATGCTTGGTGCTCCCATGCACAAGAACTAACCCTTGTATATGGATGGCAGTAGCTGTACCACCATGGACAGATACTGTCTGGTTTGAGTTAGGAATGCAGCCAAGCAGTCAGTGGTAAGAACTCTAAGGTGCATGTTTGGTTTGTATCCGTGAGCTATGGCCTATAGTTCTATGTACAGATAATTAGGCAGTTTTTAAAGGTCTTACAATTGGCTTGCCTAATGGGCCCCAGATGACTGATACGTGCTTTGCAACTCTTATGGGGAACTGCTATGTAGAAAGATATTTGGGAAAGGCTGCAAGAACTCATTGCAAGCTTAACTGTGTATCATGTTTCCACAACAGTCAGATTAACCTCCTGGAAACATGGAAGCTGACACTCTAGCAAAAATTAGAACTTTAGCTCACTTGTAATTATCTGAACTAGCTGATTGGTGCATAAACACAGTGGGCATCACAGTGCAGAAGTGTGCTGGCAAATAGGAAAGGGAACAAGATTGTCCCTCTACTATGCAGATTTAGTGGTGGCAGTTACCAACTGCCCCTATCATATCCCACAAACACCTGGACAGAAACAAGGTGAATATACAAACACACACATAAGACAGCTGCTCTTGTAAGAGATTGGCAGATAGGCTACATCGGACCCCTGCCAGGGATCTTGGAACAAAAGCATGCACTAACATGCGTAGATACTGCCAAGAGATTGTTGCAGGCCTTCCCTAGAAATACAGCAAACCAAACAGCCATCATTAAGGGCTTGGAAAAATTCAGTGTCATGTATGGATACCCTTCATGCATTGATAACAACGGAGGCCTGCGTTTTACTGGATATGATGGCCAAGATTGGATGCATGAAAAAGATATAGACTGGAGATATCACATGCCATATAATCCCCAAGTAGCAGGGTGGATGGAAAGGGAAAATGGCTGCTGGGCACGGGGACTCATGCCTGTAATCCCAACACTTTGGGAGGCCGAGACAGGTGTACCACAAATTCAAGAGATCAAGGCCATCCTGGGCAACATGGTGAAATTCCATCTCTACTAAAAAAAAAAAAATAAAAATAAAATACAAAAATTAACCAGGTGTGGTGGCACACCTGTTGTTCCAGCTATTTGGGAGGCTGAGGCAGGAGAATTGCTTGAACCTGGGAGGCGGAGATTGCAGTGAGCTGAGATCGGGCCACTGCACTCCAGCCTGGGCAACAGAGCAAGATACAGTCTCAAAAATAAAGAAAGAAAGAAAACAAAAATGAAAAAAAGAAAGGGAAAATGGCATTTTGAAGGAAGGCACAACCACAAGAACTCTCACATTCTAATACCTTATAATTTCCAGGGAGTTGATTCACTGAATGCATAAGAAAATGAAAACTAATAAGGAAGTAAAAGATTCAATCATTTGGTTATTGTAACATGTAATAGTTAACATGAAAGTAAAAAAGAGTGCTAGGTTGGAACTTAAGGCAGGAGCAAGTTTTGACGTGGGCCTGTCTGAGCCATGCCACTAACCTCAAAGCTACCCACGCAGGGAAGACTATTCCAGGACAGAAGAAAGTACCTCGGAGCAGTGGTTACCAAAAAGGTAGTCAATATGGAAGAAGAATAACCTTCTATTGAAACTATTGAAACAGGAGGATATAGTGTGAACGAATTGTCTCATGTTGCAGATTGGCATCATTAGCTTTTTGAGAAAACTTAAATAAATGGATTCTGAGAGTAACTAATTTAGTAGCAATATATTTGTTTTCAAATGCTGCAGTGAAATAGTATGTATGGGTTGATGCAGGATGCACAACTCACTATTGAACAATTACAAATGGGGATAAATGATCCAGACACACAAGAGGACTTTCCTGAGGGAACTGCCAGCCAGGTGGACTGGATGAAAGCCGTCGTAAGATCTGTTTATCCTGAGGAAAGGAACTGTCCACCTCTTCTTATAAATGCCAAGTAAAGCACCTCAGATGAAGGAGCTGATATGCTTCCTATGAAAACTGCGTGGGCCTGGTTCTATGATGACAGGGATATTCGCCACTGAGTATGCCCATTACTTAGGTCAGGGTAAATGCTGTGGTTAAGGTGACCCCTTCTACATGTGACTTTACTCCTGCAGAGCTAAATGCCAGTTCAAAAAGCCTTATCAAATTTGCTGTCTGAGCTTCCTCTCATGGTCTCACAGATGTTAATAAAAACATTAAGTTTATTAACAAGAGAATGCGGAAAGGCAGGAGGGAGAGTGAATGGATTCATCTCAGAAAGATACAAATTTTTAAACAAATATTAAGAAACAAGGTGAGTGAAGAAAACATTGATAGAGATGAAACTCAGAGGAAAAAGAAATGGGAGAGAAATGAGACTTACGCAGCAGGGTGAAAGTCTTTAGATGCTTATTAAAAAATGGAAAGAACAAAATGGAAATTAGTGGGATTAAAACAAAGATCTTCATACAACAGAATTGAAGGTTGAGTGGACCAAAGGGAGCCCCTCATAGCCCCCCAACATTAAGGAGCCCAAGTCCCTGAACCCAAATCCTTTTCCACAGAAAAATGTAAAATGATCTGGGGATGGAGAAAAGAAGATCCTGGGTCCTAGAATATAAAAACGTAAAGGTTAACAGGATTATGAAAGTTGAAATACATAAGCAGGCTTTATGTAAAGCAGTTGTGTCCGTTTCACCTAAATGTTTTATGAAATGGATATTATGTCTGACTGGGGAATGTTTCCTCTACCTTGTAGTATAAAATGGAAAGCATGTAAATTTGCTTTTCCAGCAATAACTGTCTTAATGGCTGCAGAAGGGGGGGATATGTGCTGTTACGAAGACTGAGTGTTGTATACATATTCTTAATAATTATAGCAATATAACTTCAGTCCTGTAGGACATGCATAAACAAATAGCTGCCTTTTCTTTCTGACTCTACCCTTTCTCCCAAAGGCTTTCTTTTCTTTTCTTTTCTTTTCAGCTCCTGGGAGCATGAAGGCAAAAGGCATTAATAATTCTGTTTCTTATACTTAGCATAGTAATAATCACCAGTTGTTCATTTTACTGCTGTAGCCTCTGCTTACATGCAGAAAACAAATTGATGCAACATGTTATCCACCCATCAAAATGACTGCAGTGCCCCCCATCCTACCCCCATCCCCAGCTCAGGGACAACTGTGGAACAAGTGAGTGTGTGAGATTATAAGATCCTGATTAGAGCCTTGGAGTGTGGAGACAAAAGTGACTCCATCTTGGATGTCAATCTGCTATGTTCTCTCCTGCTTAAACCCAGCCCCAGGAATACCTCCTGATTCTTTATTTACTGTCTTTGTTTTTTCTCTTTTTTTTGAGACAGGGCCTCACTCCTGTCACCCAGGCTGTAGTGCAGTGGCATGATCACAGACCACTGCAGCCTCTGCCTTCCTGGATTCAGGTGATCCTCCTGCCTCAGCCTCCCTAGTAGCTGGGATGACAGGTGTACCTCAGGTCACCACATCTGGCTAATTTTTGTATTTAGTAGAGACAGGGTTTCACCATATTGCCCAGGCTTGTCTCAAACTCCTGTCAAAAGCAATCTGCTTGCCTTGGCCTCCTAAAAGCTGGGATTACAGGTGTGAGCAACTGCCCCTGGCTTATTTACTGTCTTTGGTATAAGAATATATACTTACTCTAAATCTTGACTTTAGAGCAAAGCAACCTTGATGTTATCATACAAATTACAGGCTATGACACATACAACATTTTTCTTCCAAATTACAGGCTGTGACACATACAGCATTTTTCCTTGTTCTGGAAGGTTGCCTTTAATTGTCCCTAGAAAGCTTGCACCCTCTTTCCCCATTGTGTATGAGCACTGGGCCTGGGAAGTTATGGTTCAGAGATCTGCCTGTCTTGCTGTCACTAAGACCACATTTTTGTGTGTAAGTTCTCTATTAAATTACCCTTTACTGACAAACTGGATTTGTTTGCTTCGCTCTTTTGCTTCTCAACTCCTCCTTCATTTGCCAGTTGCTTTGCATATACGGCCCTTTTATGAAATAGATACAGTAGTTTGAAAGTAAAACATTGGGAAAAGATATGTCACACAAACAACAACCATAATAACACTAAAGTATCTGTTCTAATGACAGACATGCTAGATGTTAAAGCAAAAAATGTTACTAGAGGAAAGGAGGAGCATTTTGTAATGACAAAGTGGTTAGCCTTTCAGAAAGATGTAATAGTTGTAGACACCCGTACAAATAACAACAGTGTCCCAAAAATGATGAAGCAAAATCTGGAAGAAGTGAAGGGAGAACCAGGTAATCGAACAGTAGTAGTTGGAGCCTTCAACGCAGCACTTTTAGTGATGAACAGAAAACTTAGAAGATCGACAAGAAATTAGAACACTTTAAAAATATTCTAAATTCACTAGACCATATAAACATCTATAGAATGAGTTCTCCACCTAATGTCAGCAAAATACACATTCTTCTTGAGTACACAAGATATATTCTCTAGGAAAAACCATGTGGTTGGAATGAACAATTTAAAATGATATCAAGAAAACATTTTCATTACAATAATATCAGAATAAATAACAGTTTAAGAAAATGTTTAAAAAGAAGTGCAAATCTTGTACACTAGAAACTATAAAGCATTATTGAATGAAAGTAGAGAAGACCTAAAACAAATAGTGTTCATGAATAAGAGATTTGTCTCAATCCCCATCACAGTTCCGGCTGCCTCTTGCAGAAATTGTCAGGTTGATCCTAATATTCGTATGGAATTTCAGAACAGCCAAAACAATATTGGTCAAGAATAGACAAGCATTTTTGATAAGGAACACAAGTTCTTATGGTTACTGTTTCAGATTTTAGAACTTATTACAAAGCTAAAGTAATAAAAGATTATGTAGAATTGTCATATTGAAAAACAACATTATTAATGGCATAGAATGCAGACTCTAGAAATAAACTTTTACCCTTATAGTTAGTTGTTTGTTGCCAAGTGTATCATGGAAATTCAAGAGAGAAGAATACTCTTCAGCAAATAGTGCTGGAACAACTAGATAGCTATATGCTAAGGAATCCATCTGGTTCTATTTCTTACGCTGTATATAGCGATTGATCCAAATAGAATACAGATTTATATTTAAGAGATAAAACTATCAAATACTTGGAAGAAAACATTCAGTAACTCCGTAAATTTAAGCCAGAACTCCTATAGATACCGCATAATTGGATCTTGATTTTGCTACTGTGGTGGTTGTTTTAACGAGACAACGTGTTTTTTTATTGGATTGCTTCACCGAATCACATTTAATGATATTATTGATATGGATGGTATTGTGTTCTGAATTGGGCCTTCACAAAATTAATTTGTTAAACTTCTTAGACTCAGAACTTTAGAATTTGACTGTATCTGTTGATGTAATCTTCAAGGAGGTAACTAAGTATGCCTGGATATTTTAACTATTTATTGGTTGATTATGTATTCAGGGAGGGCCACGTAGCAACTGTTGCTGGATTCCAAGTCTCTAGGTCATTCCACTATGCATTCAGCACTCTAGATCTGCAAATTTCCCTTAAATTGCCATTTCCATCATGGCTTCAGTTTGTATATAGAGCAAAGACGAGACATCCTCAGACCATAGCTATGTAAAAATCTCATGAATATCTAACATTGCAGCCATCTGTAGACCATTAACAATCACGTGTAACTTGAGCTGGGTTTACGTGAATATAAGTATACCTCATTTTATTGTGCTTGATAGAAACTGCGTTGTTTTTTTTTCAATGGAAAGTTTGTGGCAACTCTATATTGAACAAGTCTATAAGCATAGACTTGAATATAAGCATAGTTCATTTTATTGAGCTTGATAGATACTGCATTACTTTTTTTTTCAATGGAAAGTTTGTGGCAACTCTACATTGAACAAGTCTATCAGTGCTGTTTTCCAATATCATCTGTTCACTTCAAGTCTTTGGGTCACACTTTGGTAATTTTGCGATATTTAAAACTTTATTATTATTATATCTGTTGTGGTGATATGCGATCAGTGATCTTTGATGTTACTTTTATCATTATTTTGGGCCTTGATGAAACATAGAAAAGTATATACTTAATCAATAAAAGTGTTTGTTCTGACTACTCACTGGCCACTTCCCCAGCTATCTCCCTTTTCTCAGGCCTCCCTATTCCCAGAGACACAATAATATTGCTATTAGGCCAATTAATAACCTTTTCATGGCCTTTAATTCTTCAAGTGAAAGGAAGAACTGCATGCCTTTTGAGTTAAATTAAGAACTAGAAATGATTAAGTTTAGTGAGGAAGGCATGTCCAAAGCTAAGATGGGCTAAAATTGAGGCCTCTTGTGCCAAAAAGCCAAATTGTGAATAAAAAGAAAAAGTTCTTGAAGATCGTTAAAAGTGTTGCTCCAGTGAACACAACACAAATGATTTAAAAGCACATTCTTATTGCCGACTTTGAGAAAGTCAGCAACATTCTATGAAGGCTGAGAGAGTTGAGGAAACTGCCTAAGAAAAGTCTGAAGCTAGCAGAGGTTGATTTATGAGGTTTCAGGAAAGAAGCTGTCTGCATAACATAAAAGTTCAAGGTAAGGCAGCAAGTGTTGATGAAGAAGCCGTAACAAGTTATCTGGAAGATCTAGCTCGGATAATAAAGGTAATGACACTAAAACCTGGATGACAGCATCTGTTTATAGCATTGTTCGTTGCATATTTTAATCCTATTTGTTGAGACCTGCATATCAGAAAAAAAACTTTCAAAAATATTACTGCTCATTGATGATGCACCTTGTCGCCTAGGCATACAGATATATGCAAGATTTATGACTTTTTTCATGCCTGCTTCTAACACAAAATCTGTTTTGTAGCCTAGGGATCAAAAAGTAATTTCACCTTTTAATTCTTGTTATTTAACAAATACATATCACAAAACTATAGCTGCCATACATAGTGATTCCTCTGATGGATCAGGGCAAAGGAAATTGAAACCCATCTGGAAAGGATACATCATTCGAGATGCCATTAAGAACATGTTTTTGATTTAAGGGGGAGCAAACTATATCATTATTCACAGGAGTTTAGAAGAAGTTGACTCCAACCTTCAAGGATAACTTTGAAAGGATCAAGACTTTGGTGGAGAAACTAACTGTGAATGTAATAGACACAACAAGAGAACTCAAATTAGAAATGCAGCGTGAAGAGGTTACTGAATTGCTGCAATCTTATGATGAAAGTTGAAAGGATGAGAAGTTGTTTCTTATGGATGAGCAAAGAAAGTGATGTCCTGATGTGGAATCTACTCTTGCCAAGGGTGCTGTGAACCTTTTTAAAATGACAACGTAGTGTTTAGAACAACACGTAAACTTAGCTGATAAATAAGTAGCAGGGTTTGGAAAGGGTGACTACAATTTTAGAAGTTCTACTGTGGGAAAAATGCTAGAAAACAATATTATATGCTATATAAAAATCACTCATGAAAGGAAGAATCAAATCAATGTGGCCAACTTCATTGTAGTCTTATTTTAAAAAACTGCCACAGCCACCCTAACGTTCAGCAACCACTGCCCTGATCAGACAGTAGCCATCAACATTGAGGCAAGACCATTCACCAGCAAAAGAATACTACTTGCTGAAGGCTCAGATGATTGTTAGCATTTTTTTTAGCAATAAAGTACTATTTTATTAAACAACATATATTTCTTTTGTAGACATAATGTTATTGTTCACATAGTAGACTACAGTATAGTATGAATAAAACATTTATGTGCATTGGGAAGCAAAATACAAAAAAAAAACCCCAAAACCTATGTAACTTGCTTTTCTGTGATATTAGCCTTATTTAAGAGGACTGGAACTGAATGCAAAATATCTTTGAGATATGCCAGCATGTGGGTTTTTGGTAACTCTCCCTCTTGTCAACCTTGTCATAAGCAAGGCCACATATGTTCTTAAATACTGAATTCTAATATGCATGACATGTGGATAGAGTTTTTAAAAGTGGATAGGCTAGAGCAAGCTTTGTTGTAATCACTCCCATCTCAACTACCCAGGCATCAGCTGTGGAAATAGCAGACACAGTAAGATAGCACTATGGTGAAAATGTGTTTATTTTCGTTATCTAGGGTTCCAAAGACTGGGGTGAGTAAAATACTAACATTAACAAAGCAAATTCAACAGAGAAGTGTGTGTCCATGTTGAGTTGGAGAGATGGTCTGCTTTAATTTTTGACTCCGTAGTAATTGCTGGATCAGTTCTAGACATTTTCCAGCTGCCTCTAGTTTTTGAACTTGCAGACAAAGGAGAACTTTTCTTCACAAGGCACATCCTTCCATCTCTTGAATCCTATAAGTCAATGAGAAGAGTTAGAGATGGGAGACCAGAAAGAGTGTGACCCTCCTGGCTTTAGGACTCAGGACAAAAAACAAACATCCATTTCCTGGATGAGGAGCTACCTTTCCTCTATCCCAGTCCCAGTCCCATCCTTAGAGCTAAGCAGGAGAGAACAGAAACAGGTGGATGGATCCTCTGACTCTTACCTGAGCTTGAGGACAGGCTTACACAGTAGCCAGGATTAGTGCTGCTTGGGGCTCCAATGTCCCAGGATTTGTAGGAGACCAGGGACCCACTGCTCCAGTGCCAGCGGCGGTTCTAGATGGGGAAGATCCAGAACAGAGGCAGTGGTCACTCAAAAATCAATAGAATCACTGGGCCTGTGTGTACACTCAGAAACATGCCAAGACATATGAGAAGAATAAGCATTGTTATCTTGCTGAATGTTGTTTCCTTTCCTTTGCTTTTGCTCTAAACTTCTTCTTTCCTGGACTATCCAACTCACTACCCCTGTTTCACCAAGAAATAAATGTTTCTAATTTGACATAGAGATCCAGAGTAGCTCACTTAAAAAGTGGTTCATGATTTTTTGTCTTTGAGGCCCAAGACCTTCATATCCAGCATAGCACTGGATGCCCATTAGTTGTTGTTATATTATTTAGTATACTACCAGGTTCCCAAATGCCAGCAGTAGATTCTTTACCATGAGTGTTGTTTTCTATATAGTCAGCAATCTAGTCTCTCTTATGACGCTGACTATAACAAAATAGGTAAGAAGCTGGTGCATAAAGATGTTTTGTTGACTGTAGACAGAATGAGTTTATTCATGAATGCCCAGGACACCTAGGAAATTCAGCCTTCCACCTGTAGTAAGTGCACCTTGCTACACAGAACATTACAGGATCTGTAAGCAGACTGATTTCTGAAAAGTGATAAAAGCTGGTACTTAAGAGACCAGAGCTTGAACCTCATTCTTACTTCTCAAATCTTATCATTAGGAGATAAAGAAGGCTGCAGCCTACCTTTTTGGGGTCATGGAGGCCAATCCAGACATTGAAGTCATCAGTGCCACTCTCCTTAATCAGTGAGGCCACAAAGGTGCCCTCAGACTGGGTGAGCACAGACACTAGGTTGCCCGAATTCATGTTCTGACAGTAGAGCTGTTGGGGAAGAAAATGGAGCACTCAGTGGAGGAGGAAGGTGTGAGGATATACTGAGTCCTTTAAGAGGGCAAGTCAGAAAAAGGACACACAGTAACGTCCCTGATGATGCCGCCATCGACCACCAGCATCTTTGTGCTGGGAATGTGCTGAATAATGGGATAAAGTAGATTGGAAAGTTTGGGGCTGATGATCGGGTCGTAAGGGGTTCAGTCTTATCTCATTGCAGCCACTGAATACACTGGAGAGAGGCAGCTTCCCCTCCCTTCATGAGCCTCCCTTCCCACACTGCTCTCCTCACTCACATCTGCATCAATCCAGGTCTCACGGTCTTCATTAAAGTAGTAGCAGTAGGAGCGATAGGCATTGGTGCCTTCTGGGCAGCTGATCCGGGCCTGGGGCAACCCTGTGTGGGTCTCTTGGCCTAAAAAAGAAGAGACAATTAAAAGAGGTTCTCAGGGTAAGGTAAAGGCTGGAAGATGAGGCGGAAGCTTCTGAGGTTTCTTTATAGGAACAGAATATAGTCTATTATGGGGTGACTGCTCACTTTTGCTCCTGCATCCTATATCTTCTCTTTGGTTTCTTTGATCAGAGCAAAAACACAGAATGGATAGGCTAAAGAAACATGTCTCCGGTTTCCCTTTTATGTCTGGGACTCAGGCTCTTCTGCCTTGAAGGACTTAGGCTTCTACTTTTCTCAAGCCTGCGTTGGTTTCCCTGAACAAAAGGCTCTCCTCAGTTCTCCACCTCGTTAGTGACTCTCTACACACAGGCATCCCCAAATCCACCATCACTTACAAAGTTAATCAGATAAGCTCATGCCAACTGTGGCAGTGGCTTATAAGGGGTTATTTTAAATTCTAGCTCAAACTCCTTAATGAGATGTGGATGTATATAAATGTGATGAGATCAGCAATAAAGATCACTAAGTACCACAAAACAATCCTTAATGGTGATTCTGTGCTCTCTCTCTCTCTCTCTCTCTCTCTCTCTCTCTTTTTTACATGTAGACCTATATGCTTGGGGATAGAGTGAAGGCTTCAGGGCTAGACAGGGTTGGTTGGTAGAAAAGAGATCTTACCTTGGCTCAGAGACAGGAACATCAGGCAGGAGATCAGCATGAAGTATGAACTGGTCTGAGCCATGCTGAGCTTCAATGAATCTCTTCCTTAAGAGGCAAATCAACAATCTCTATAGGAGAACACAGAGAAGGAGGTTCTGAGAGATGGAGAGCGAAGCATCTATTACCTTTCTTAAAACCTCCTCTCAGAATTTCTGAGACCAGGAAGGTCCTCTGAGACATCAATAGCTTCAAATGTTTCTCTTGAGAGCTTTGGGATTATCCAGACTCAGTAACTAAAAAACAGCCCTGGATCCCACTGAGGCTTCACTACTACTAAAATCTCCTGGACAGAAACTCATGCTGTATCTTCCCTAAGATTTTAGATTTACAGTGCATGTCAGAGGTGCCTTCTTCCTGTAGTGCCCACTTACCTGTTGGCTGAATCTGAGGTGGCTTCTCAGGCCAAGCAGCTGTAGGCTCTTTATATTAGGATCTGAAAGATAAGAACCACATCATTCAAGCAAAAGGGGTGGGGGTAAGGAGTGAGTTTCGGGGCATAGACAGGGCATTGACGGTAAATGAGTCTGGCACCAGTAGAAGCCTCTTCCTGGCACACACTGGGAGTGGTCACAAGTCAGGTCCCCTTCCAGCAAATAATTTGGCAAGCTATCTAAGTCCAAGATGGACTTTGCTTTTGCTCAGCAGAAAACAACTGAGGGTTCACATGTCCTCTAGCAACCCAGAGGGGAGCAGAGAAGAGTAGATTTCCTTCTACTACCTGTAAATTTGTAGGCTCCTCTTTAGTGTCAGGCATGGCAAAAAGTTGGGAAGGAATTAACTGATTCCAAATAATTTAAAACAATGTGCTGTGGCATTAAGTGGTTCCTCCACGTCTTTTTCGGCTCACAAACTTCTCAAGATGTACCTCAAGAAATAGGTTAAATTTATATTTCTAAATATTTAACGTGTCCAGCAAGGTTTGCGCTAACAAAATATGGATATTGTCAATGTGAGAATTGTAGAGAGCTGATGCCTAAGACAACTTAAAGTAGCTCGCCATGTGAAGTCAACTGCTTGTTAGTATGAAGTCAATGACGGTGTGATGAAATTGAATACTTACCAGAATCATCATGGAATAGTTATTTATAATTCAGGGAATAAGTGCGAATCAGAATGCAAAATTAGGAAGAAAAAACTAACCTGAATGTTCACAGAAAGAGAGATGAGTATATGAATTGGGACAAATGGATTAGCAAAATATAATAAAATACTAAACAGAATTTAAACAGATTAAGGTAGATATCTATATTTCAACTTGGACTGGTAGCAAAACCATAACATCGAATACAAAATTCAGCTGCAGGAAGTTACAAGCTTTTTCATAAACTTTATGTATGGTTTTAAAAGACAGATTAATATCAAATTTTGTTTATTAATCAATTCTCATATAGTTTAAAGAATAGAAATCTGACATATAAGAATATATATTACAATTTTTCATAGTATTTGCCTAAGAATTTCTAAGTTTTTTTTTTCTCTGTATAAAAACTAATGATGGGCCTGGTGTGATGGCTAAAGCCTGTAATATTAACACTTTGGAAGGCTAAGGTAAGAAGATCACTTAAGCCCAGGAATTTAAGGTCAGCCTGGGCAACATAGTGAGACCCCATCTCTCTCTCTCTCTCTCTCTATATATATATATATATATATATATATTTTTTTTTTTTTTTTTTTTTTTTTTTTTTTTTTTTTTTTTTTGCTGGGGAGGACAGAGGTTTGTGGAGGGGGTATGGGTCTGGAGCGAAGGTTTGAGTCCTGAGAGAAACGCCGTCAGGCGGAAATTCGGGGCTGGTGGAGTCAGGATGGGGGATGTGGGGGCCTCAGCGCTCTGGGAAAGAAGGCAATGGGTGGGGTTGTCGTCGGAGCGGAGTGAAGGGTGCTCTTTGGAAGGGCCAGCTCCAGGGACCCGGGCTTCTTACTTCCCGGCAGTCCCGCGATCAGGGCGGGCTAGGCTGTCTCCAGGCGGGGTTGGCCGGAGCGGAGTTGCAGGATAATGCTCACATGAGGTGATTGGGTTTCCAGCCTTTTGACTGGGACATACTGTACAGTTTAAATAATAGACACCTGTCTGGCTAGTGCCCGGGACACCTGAGAGAGAGAGAGAGAGAGAGAGAGACACACACACACACACACACACACACACACACACACACACACACATATATCTCCAGGTATACATATGCATGTGCCTGTAGTGTCCACTACTTAGGACGCTGAGGTGGGGTATTGTTTGAACTCAGGAGGTTGAGGTTGCAGTGAGTTGTGGTTGTGCCACTGCACTCCAGCCTGGGTGATAGAATGGGAAACTCTTTCAAAAAAACAAAAACAAAAACCAATGATGACAAATGTTAGCATTGTTTATTCTCACTGTCTGGTTCATATGTGTTTTTTAAATTAATCCAATTTATTTCTGCTTTTACAAAAAGTAGTTATGCCTTTTAAAATGATTACAACCAGAGAATGATTTCTATTTTTCTATAAGCATTCTTTTTTCTATAAATGTCCTTCAGTTACCAAAGGATATAGTAAGGTAAGAATCTAGTATACTTGATACCATGACATATTTATCTTGTAAAAATTAAACAAGCAATTAATTTTTTTTTTAATTTAAGACAAAGTATTAAAAAGTACTTCATGGCATAGGATTTTCTTCTCTTTTTTAACTTTTATTTTAAGTGATACAAATGCAAGTTTATTACATAGGTAAACTTGTATCATGAGGGTTTGCTGTACAGATCATTTCATCACCCAGGTACTAAGCATAGTACTCATTAGTTATGTTTACTTACACCCTTTCTCCTCCCACATTCCACCCTCCAAAAGACCTCATGTGTGTTGCTCCCCTTTATTTGTTCAATTGTGCTCATCACTTAGCTCCCACTTATAAATGGGAATATACAGCATTTGATTTTCTGTTCGTTTGCTAAGAGTAATGGCCTCCAGCACCATTCATGTCCCTGCAAAGGACATTATCTCATTCTTCTGTATGCATCACTGAATACTCAGAAACACCTACTCTATCAAGACCCCAGTTACTTAATGTATTTACTTGAGTGTATAGTTTTCAGAGAAGTTGTAAGTTCCTTAAATCCACAACAGATGCTATTTTCCTGTGGATCTCTCTTACTATAACGAGAGCTTTGATTTTGAATTCTAAGCAGTGGGTAAGGGTAGAAGCTCAGAGGCCCTGCAGATAGCTCTGACACAAGGAAATTCTGGTATTGGGTGGGGGGGCCTTCTTCCTGGCACACCCTGGGAGTGGTCACAGATAAGGTTCTTTTTCACAAACAGCTTGTGAAACTGTGCTCACCAAAGCAGCAACCAGGTGCCCAGTTCCCATGGCCCTCAGCAGCTCACGAAGAAGCAGGGGACCTTCCAGGAATGGTGATAATGGGTGTGTAGGGAGGAGCCTGGGAGGAGGGGCAGGGAGTGTGTGAACCTAGAGCAGCCCCATCTGTGGGACAAGTGACAACAGAGGCAGCAGGACAAGATGTGGAGCATCCTGCCTGGGGCAGTGGGAAAAGGGAGGGACACAGCTCATGGCATGCTAACGTCATTTACCGTGAAGTAATGACCAGGCATGTCCGGAAAGGAGCCTGTGGTAAGAGAAACTCCCGTGGAAGAAGCTCAAGGGTTCTGGGGACTGCACCTTACATCTCACTGCCCGGAAGTAATAAATCAAGTCTAATGCCTCTTCAGAACTGTTGCTAGAAACATTGAGGAGAAAGAGGAGGGAGAGAGTGATGATAGTGATGATGCTTTTAGCAAAGTCACTCTTAACTGTTTCTGCTAAGCACATAACGGTGATGATTAAAGCTTAAACTATAATTCTCTATGTACCTTAAAATATACCCCCTTTCATATAATAGTTTAGAATATTTATATTATTTCATTTGCAAAAACATGTATATTATAATTTTTATGCTCTGAGAAATATTTTTTACATGTGTTAAATATGTTAACTTTAAAAAAATATCCCTACATATTGGGAGGCTGAGGTGGGCAGATCACAAGATCAAGATATGGAGACCATCCTGGCCAACATGGTGAAAACATAATCTCTACTCAAAATGCAAAAATTAGCTGGGTATGGTGTTGCAAATCATGTAGTCCCAGCTACTAGGGAGGCTGAGGCAGGAGAATTGCTTGAACCTGGTAGGCAGAGGTTGCAGGGAGCCAAGATCACACCACTGCACTCCAGCCTGGCGACAGAGCAAGACACTGTCTCAAGGAAAAAAAAAATCCCTACATAGAAGAGAGATACCTTAGTCAAAAAACATGCTTATCCACAGAAAGTTGGATTAACTTGCCCAAGTTCACACATTAGCCACAACATGAGGCATAACCAGAATTCAGATCCAATGAACCTGACACCAGGGTCTGTGCTCTTTATTTCTCTGTTCTATTGCCCACTCTGCAGAAGTTCTAAAATTCTGACACAACTGGTAAGAATGAAAAGTTATTGGTAGATGGGATCACATATTGTTCCACTCCCTCTCATAAGGAGACAGGTATTCAGAGAATTTTATTGTCTAGTTTAGACAATAAAATTGGATCCCTCCTCTCTGAAGAGAACCACTATCCAACGGTGATCAAACAAAATCCTGAAACTCCAGTCCACTTCTCAGTCTGTGCTTCCTTCCACCACTTTGCCCCTCCTTTCCCCGCGGACTCCAGCAGCTATTTTACTTTGTGGTCATTTTGTAAATGCTTCCCATCCACGACCTCATCTCCACATGAAAGCTGGAGTTATACCATATCCTCCTCTGAGTGTCTGTAGTCTCTCAAGTTTCCTTAACCACCATCCCACTTCCTCCATTTATTATGCACTTCCCAGAGAAACAGAGTCAAACTCAGTATTGTGAATACATTGTCTCTACTTCCTAGTCTCTGGACCAGTTAACTAATCAACTGAGGTTGCTGATGGGGTTTGACTTATTTTTGTGAGACTTCCAAGGAGGAATCGCTCTGTCAAGGACTGTTACCAACTTCCTATTATAAGCCTATGGACTAGAGGGAAAATTGGTTTAGGGAAAGCTCCAACAACTCTGATCCTCAGCTTCAGAGTGAGTTATCTTTGGGAGGAGTAATGGATCCCTGAACCCTAAAACACAAGAAGCTAAACGTATAGCCATGATCAGAGCCATCATCTGTCAAACAACATTGGACTTTTAAAACACACATTGATATTAGCTACAGGACTAACACAAATACCCTAAAATCTGAGATTTAAGAATAGAAGTGGAGTTTGGAGCTCAGATTTTTATCCCCTCTCATGTGAAAAGATTGTTTCTTCAGAGGAACAATGGCCTGCCTCAAAGATGTGGTAAATCCACAAATCTAAACTGAACCCATAATGGATGTCTTGTTATGGAATTAGAGAAAATGTAAAAGTGGAAGCCAAATAACCCTTAAAAAAATACCAATATGTTAATTGAGATGACTATTAACCAGGGTCCAGATAAATCAAAAAGGAAAACAAAAGAAAGTTAGGTGTTCCCTCCAAAACTTTTGTTGAAATTTAATTGCTATTGCAATACTACTAAGTCATGTGACCTTAAAGAATTAATTGTGCTATGAGGCCTCTGTTCTCATGGGTGGGATTAATGCCAGTATAAAATGGCTCCCTTTATTTCCTTTTCCTTTTCTTGTCATTCAGTCTTTCACCTTGAGATGACACAGTAAGAAGGCCATTGCAAGGTGCAAGCACCAAGATATTGAACTTAGTCTCTAGAGCTGTGAGAAAATAAATTTCTGTCAATTATAAATTCCCCCATCTCAGGTATTTTGTTCTAGCAGCACAATAAAGACTAAGATAGAAATGGGTACCGGAAGTGGTATTCTTACCATAACAAATACCTAAAAATGTGTGTCAGCTTTGGAACTGGGTAATGAACAGAGGCTGGTTGGGTTTGAAAGAAGAGGCTACAAAAGTCTACACTGCCATTAAAGGAGAGTTAAGGGCTATTCTGATGACGGCTCAGAAGAAGGAGCGCTAACAGCCAAGCCTAAATCATCTCTGAGATTACTTAAGTAAATGTAAACAGAATGTTGTTAGCAACATAGACACTAGGAGTAATTCTGGTGTGGTCTTAGATGGAAACAAGGAGCATGGTAATGCACGATGGAGGAAGGGCCATCCTTTATATAAAGTGGTAAAGAACTTGGCTGAATTGTCTTTGTGTCCCAGCAATTTGTGAAGGCAGAATTTTAGAATCATGAACTAGGGTATTTGTTAAAAGAAATATCTAAGTAGTAACTTGTTGAGGATGCTGCATGGCTCTTTTGACCTAATAATAGAAAGAAGCAACTTAAAGTTTACAGATGTTGGGCTTAATACCTAGGTGATGAGTTGATCTGTGCAGCAAATCACAATGGCACATGTTTACCTATGTAACAAACCTGCATATCTTGCACATGTAGCCTGGAACTTAAAATAATAGTTGATGAAAAAAAGAAGACATAATTTATAAAAGATAAACAAAATGTAAATATTTTAAAAAATCTGAGTTGCTTTGTTTTTAAGAAACAAAAGGCAAGTCAACAAGAGTAAACTGAAAATATAGCCAAGTAACCATTTGATAAAGAGATTAGTATGTATATAAGAGGCCAGCTGCTTCTTCAGCAAGACAATTCATCAAGACAATGGAAGAATGAGTCCAATGGCACCTTGGAGATTACTGGTGCTGCTTCACCCTTCACAGGTCCAGACTGCTGATATCTAGGGGATAGAATTACACTGAAAGCTGGACCTTGGAAGCTTTTGAGACATTGATGCTCAATGCCTAGAGCTACTTCAAGTCCCTGATGCCTACATTCCTGAGCAGCAATTCTTATCATTTCATAAGTGGCTTAAAGGATCTAGATATGGCTCCAGCCACCACTCCAGAAGGTACGGGATATAAACATTGGCAGTGTCTACTGGGTGCTAATTTTGTAGACTTATTACAGATTTCAAAAGATGCCTCAGAGAGGCTGAGGGCTCAAACAGAATTGACACAAGGAAAGGGTCACCACAGAGTATATCCATGAGGGCAATTTCTAGTAGAACTTTGGAGGATGGGTTGTCACCAAAATGCTAACTGTAGATCCAGCAGTGTGAGATGCCACCTGTAGAGAGCTGCATACAAGAGACTCACCTGTGATAGCTACTTCCTGGGATGCACCCAGCAAAATCATGGGGGCACAACCCTCATCCCAATGTGTAGAGAAGATTTGATTTGAAGCCAGAGATGATTATTCTCAAACATCAAGTTTTAATGTTGCTTGCTTTGGTGAGATTTGGACTTACTGCAGACTTATTATTTTTTATTTTCTGTTTCTCCCTTTTGGAATGGGACTGTCCATCCTGTGCCTGTCCCGTCTCTGCATTGCAGAAACACACAACTTAATTGATTTCATAGCTGGAGAAGAACGTGCTTCAGAATGAATCGTACGTGAGTTTCATACATATCTGATTTTGATTATATTTAGATGAGAAGCTGGACCTCAGACATTTAAGAGGATACTATAACAAGTTAAGAATTTGGGGGCTTTTGGGATGAATTGAAACATTTTGTACCTGAGACATAGATGAGTTTTAGGTTGCTAGAATGCTATAGTTTGAACGTTTGTCTTCCCCAAAATTCATGTCAAAATTTAATTGCCCCTGGAACAGTGTTAAGAGGTAGATGTGGTGATGAGGCGATGAGAGTTCTAAAGAACAATTCCTCCTTTCTGGAACACATACACACACACACAGGTTTGGGGCACTAGTGTGTAAGTAAAAGACAAATTAAATTCCAGATTGAAAATTGGGTGCTTGATATCTTACATTTATTCACTTTCTAACCTGTTCTTGTGGGGCCTCTGTCCTTGGCCATAATCAATGGGTGGTTATGTGTTAAAATCAGTTGGCTGGGCACAGTGGCTCACACCTGTAATCCCAGCACTTTGGGAGGCCAAGGCAGGTGGATCACGGGGTGAAGAGATGGAGACCATCCTGGCCAACATGGTGAAACCCCGTCTCTACTAAAAATACAAAAATTAGCTGGACGTGGTGGTGTGCGCCTGTAATCCCAGCTACTCGGGAGGCTGAGGCAGAATTGCTTAAGCTGCATGTGTCTGAATCTAGTGCCAACACATAACAGCTGTTTGGGTTTTTAAAACTTGTGTTTTGGGTTCAGGGGTACACATGCAGGTTTGTTATATAGGCACATTGTGTGTTGCAAGGGTTTGGTGTACTGACTGCTTCATCACCCAGGTAATATGCATAGTACCTGACAGGGAGATTTTCAATCCTTACTTGCCTTCCATCTTCCACCCTTAAGTAGGTCCTGTGTCTTTGTTTCCATCTTTTGTGTCCATATATGGTTTATGTTTGGCTCACACTGATAAGAGAGATCATGTAATATTTGTTTTTCTATTCCTGTGTTAATAGCTGTTTTAATCTTGCAGAAGTTACCTAGTCTTTCTCTTGCCTTCAGTTTTTTTTTCTTATGTGTCAAATATGATTCCTAGCAGCACCTCCATTATTAGCTTTTCACGGGGATTAAATGGTTTCTAATTAGGCAAGCGTTTAAAATTGTGTCTGGCACGGAGAGCATGTGACAAAAATTAACATTTAAAAATCAGCGGTCTCTTGTGAAGCGGAAGAGGCTAAGTTATAAGTAGGTTTACTTACACCTGCAGAACACAGCAGGCCATGGAAAGTCCTTGGTGCATTTGGTACCTGTTCAGCTCCTTTTTTTCCAGTCTAAAGTTGCAGACACGCTATTTTTCATATGGATACTAAGGATTAAAACAAGTGGAAGATACTTTCTCTCTTATATGTCTAAAATCTCAATTACAAGGACAGAAAGCAAAGAATAGCTCTTGGAAAATGGTAAATAGCACCAGGAATCAGCCATAGCCTTGCAAATTCCTAAGCATTGTTGGAGAGGCTTATCAGAAAATTTCCCCACTTAAAGATATATCATCACTAGATTTTCAGGAGACTGCTTTCCATATACGAGAAGACTGCTAGAGGGAATCTGATGGGAAAGACCTGGAATGAGGTTCTTGGAGTCTTGTAAAACTATGTCACAGGAAACGGCCTTGTGAGCCAAAGGACAATGAGATAAACCTAGAAGGGATAGGAAATACAGTTTATTATAAAAAAGGCATCATTTTGGAACAAAGTAGCTACCAGGTAAATTTTATTACCTTGCAGGTGGAATTTGGTCAGTCACATGTGCAAGCAATAAAGTTAATGACGTCTCAATGTGTTTACAGATATTGATAGCAATAAAGATTTTTTATGGGAATACTGTGTCAATTGTTGACACAGTATTGAACTAAATCTCTGTTTTATATCATCCTAGTTACAGTATATTTCATTATGTATTTTAAACTATTAGATCTTTTGTATCTGGAATGTTACTGTTTGTTTGAAATCTTCCTAAAGTAAAGAAGAATTCTCATATTTAAAAAAAAATTACTCCGGTGGAGCGCAATGACTCATGCCTGTAATCCCAGCACTTTGGGAGGCTGAAGTGGGCAGATCACCTGAGGTCAGTAGTTTGAGATCAACCTGACCACCATGGAGAAACCTCGTCTCTGCTAAAAATACAAAATTAGCTGGGCATGGTGGTGCATGCCTGTAATTCCAGCTACTTGGGAGGCTGAGGCAGGAGAATCTCTTGAAGCTGGGAGGCAGAGGTGAGCCGAGATCGTGCCATTGCACTCTAGCTTGGTCAACAAGCGTGAAAACTGTGTCTCACAAAATAAAAATAAAAATAAAATATGCTACAATGAATTTTTTTGTTGTAACTTTTAAACAATTAATTACTTTTTTTTTTTTTTGCAAGATACATTTATTATGGTACCAAGTATACTGGACTCCTACCTATTGTATTCTTTAGTAAGCCTGAGGAATGTCATTGGCTCTCTTATTTATAAGAAAAAAGGTATCTTAACATGGCTATAAACTTTTAATATAGCATGACTATTTTTACTAAATGCCGAAATAAGTTAGATTAACTTGACAAATACCTATGAACCTGCCATGTAGAATAAATAATGTCAACCTTTGTTATCTTTGTTTAATATTATAGTTTTATTTAAAACATTATTTAAATAATTATAAATTCTCCAGGCAAATGCTGTGATACATTTTTCTGTATATTCTGTGTATATGCAACAATGTGGCAAAAATTATCTCGCCAGAATCTAATAACTTGATCTTGTAATTCCCAGTCTCAAAAAGATAGAAAAATAAATTTGTGCTCATTGAAAATTACACAGTCTCAGGTAATTCATTCTGGTATAACACCTAAAATGAATGAAGACTAGAAAAATTCCTACCTGGTACCTATCACCTCTTCCTGACATAACCAAGAATTTACATGATGTGTCAATGTATCACAATAAAGAATATTTTAAGGTCGTATGCACCAGAGTACTTAAATGTAATTACATTTTTATGAATGAGATATTTGCTTTGATGGAATAAAAACATTTCTTTTAAAAGATAGTTTGAAACTGTGATATAGGCCATGTTGTCCTTCTTCTATTCCTCTTGTCAGATGCCTGGATGGCTGAAGCACTGGCAGCCTTCTTAGAACATGAAAGAAGCCTGTAGGGATTATTAACATGCAAAAGACAATGGTTTAGAAGGGTAAAAAGACTAGGTTAGCTGATAATTGTGTAACTTTCATACCATGCCTGTACATCTTTTAACATGACATAAATACATCTCAGTCTTGTTTAGCCATTTTAAATTTTAATTTTGTAGTGTTTGTAGCTGAATCATATTCATCTGCAACGCTCTGTCTGTAGGGCTCTGCTCACTGGCAAGTCATTAGGGGGATTTCTTCAAGTTCTAAGAAGTCGAAAGTTGCCTTCTCCATCAGCAGTTTTTCTTAAGGGAATATTAAAAATCAAAATCAAAAACAAAAAAAAAACAAAACAAAAAACATGAAGCAAATACATTTTTAAAAACGTTGAATTCAGGGGCTATATGTGCAGATTTGTTACTTGGGTATATTGCATGATGCTGAGATTTGGGCTTCTATCCATCCCATCACCCAGATTGTAATCATAGTACCCAAAAGGTAGTTTTTCATTCCTTGTCCTCCTCCCTCCCTTTCCCCTTTTGGAGTTTCCAGTGTCTATTTCTCTCATGTTTATGTTTGTGTGTAACCAATGTTGAGCTCCCATTTATAAGTGAGAACATTTGGGATGTTTTTCTGTTTCTGTGTTAACTTAGGATAATTGCCTCCAGGTGGATTGGATAAAGAAAATGTGGTACAGGTACACAATAGAATACTACACAGTCATAAAAAAGAATGAAAAAAAAATTGTGAATAAATTATCATAATACATTTTGAAACTTAGAGAGGGTAGAATTTCCTAGAAAAGCTAACATACTCACTCAAAAAAATAGAAAGCTGAATAGATTCATAGCCATTAAACATAGCAGCATAGAATCTACAGAAATTAAGTCAAACTAAATAACCATGCCCATAATATTTTAAAGGGCATAAGACATGAGGTATTTAATAAGCTTATATAGATCAGATAATTCCAATTTTACACAAACCATCAGCAAAGGCTATAAATAAGGAAATTTCTATACTTCATTTCTTGAATATATTATAACGTTTATACCAGAATGAGATAAAAATATATAGGAAAACAGAGCTAGAAGTCTAGATCAATTACAAACTTGGAAGTGAGAGTCCCTCCAAAAATGTCAGGAATTCAAAACGAGCATACATATAGTGTGACAAGTGGATTCTTCATATTCAGGTTCAAAGTTATATTCCTTTAGTAATATAATCTCAGAAGTGACATCCATCACTTTTGCCATATTCTATTTGCATACACTAGTAGGGGGTGCTAAGGACAGGTTTGCCCAGTTCATGCCCACCGCTACATCCTCTCCAGGACACAAGTATACTGTCCATGGAATCTGAAAATTGCCTGTCCCAGTCCACCATAGATTGGCATGAGAACTCCTCCAGCGACTGATGTCAGACCTATCCAACCTGCTGCTATCACCACAGCTTGTGCCCACCTGCACATATCAGTGAAGATCTGGGGACTAGCCTGCCCAGCCCATTGCAGCCACTGCCAACACCAGTGCAAACTGTATGGATCTTAGAAGGTAGTCCCACCACTCTTACCTCCATCACCAATGGCACTCCCACAGCCCAGGGAATTGAAAACAAACCCATCTGCCTGGCCCATCACTACCATTTATAGCACCTCAGCAAGCCACCTGGAGGCCCAAGAATCAATCTGCCTGGACCTGCTAAAATCTGTGCCATCATATGCCAACCTGGGACCCAAGAACAGGTATGGTCAGCCCACTATTAACCACACTGGATTCCAAAGACCGGCTCACTTAACATCTCAATCCCAGAAAAACTTCACCACAGTCTTTGCCAACAACCATATCCTAAGCCATCAAGAAAATCAAACACCACTAACACAACCAAATATATCATACAAACTACATTACTAAATGGCCCTTGAATCAGTGTTAAAGTGTCCTACTGAAGCAACACCATAGATACATCATCAGAAAAAAGCTCTCCCCTATGAAGGCAAATTTGAAAAATTGGAAAAATGTGACTGTTATACCCGATGTATAGATAAGAATGTAAGGAAACAGAAAACATGAAAATACAAGGAAATATGATACCACCAAAGGAACACAATAATTCTCTAGCAATAGATCCCAATCAAAAAGAAATTTATAAAATCTAGAAAAAAATTCAAAATATTAATATTAAAGACATCAGTGAGATATGAGAATACTAAAAAGTAATATAAAGAAATAAAATTCAAGATTTAAATGAAAAATTTGCAAAAGAGATAGATATAAAAAGAAACCAAACAAAAATTTGGAACAGAATAACTCATTCAATTAAATAACAAACTCCTTGCAAAATTGTAATAGTAGACTGCTAGGTCAAGCAGAATAAAGAATTTCAGAACTTAAAGACAAATCTTTTCAAATCAAACCAAAACAAAGAAAAAGAAATATAAAAGAATGAGCAAAGCCTAGGTAATATATGGGATACCACAGAGTGATCAAATATTCAAAATTTTTATGTCTAAGAAGTTGAAGAGAAAATGAAAGAGTTGGAAAACCAATATACTGAAATAATAGATTAAAACTTCCAAAGTCTTACAAAATATTTAGACATCCAAATACAGGAAGCTCAGAGATCCCCAAATGGACACAGTTTATGGCACATTATAGTCCAACTGTCAAAAGGTACAGACAAAGAGAATTCTGAAAACAGCAAGAGAAAAGCATTTAGTCACTTATAAAGTCACCCTTTTTATACTGGTGGATTTCTTAGCAGAAACCTTTAGTCAGAAGAGAATGGGATGGTATATTCGGAGTACAGAAAGAAGAAACAAACTGCCTGCCAAGGATCCTATGCTTAGCAAAGTTACCCTGCATAAATGAAAGAAATAATGCCTTTCTCACACAGACCAAAGTTAAAGGGATTCACTACACTGGTCCTACAAGAAATGCCTTAGGAATTCCTGTACCCAAAAGTGAATGAACAATATATACCATCATGAAAACATAATAATATCAAAACCACTGGTAAGCAAACACACGGAAGAGAAAAGACTCCAAAGTTATCACTACAGAGAAACTCCAAACCACAATGATTAACAATGAAGAGGAAAGAAGAAACAAAAGATGTGCAAAACAATCAGAAATCAATTAATAAAATGAGAGGAATAAGTGTTCAAATATCAATACAAACTTTGAATGTAAATAGAGTATGCGTTCCACTTAAAAAACTGGCTGAATTGATTTTTAGAAAAATAACTCCACTGTATCCTAACTATAATAAATTCATATCACCTGTAAAAACACTGAAAGTAAAGAAATAGAAAAAGAAATTCCATGCAAATGTAAACCAAAAGCAAGCAGGAATAGCTACGCTTATATCAGATGAAACAGACTTTAAATCTAAAACAGTAAAAAGGGACAAAGATGTTAATTGTGTAATGATAAAAAGATTAATTCAGCAAGAGAATACAATAATTCTAAACATAAATGCACCCAGCATCAAAGTACCAAAATACATAAAGGAAATAATATTAGATTTAAAGGGACAGAGAGGGATTCCAACGGAAGAATAGTCAGGAACTTCCACATCACATTCCCACTCTCAGAATTAGATAGATAATCCAGAAAGAAAATTTACAAAGAAACATTGAATTTAAACTGCATGGTCAACCAAATGGACCTACCACATACAGAACATTTCATCTAACAGTTACAGAATTCACATTCTTCTCATAAACATATGGAACATTCTTTAGAATAGATCAAATGTTAGGATACAAAACTAGGTATCAACGAATGTTAAAAAATCAAAATTATATCAAACATTTTCTTAGACCACAATGAAATTCAACTAGAAGTCAATAATAACAAGATTTGAAAATTTTACTTTGGAAACTATACAAACGCATGGATATGAAAAAGCATGCTCTTGAATGACCACGGAGTTGAGGAATAAATTAATAAGAAAATCAAAAAATACCTTGAAACAAGTGAAAATGGAAACACAACATACCAAAACCTATGGAATACAACAAAAGCAGTGCTAAAAGGGAAGCTTGTAGCAATAAATGCCTACATCAATGAAATAGAACAATTGTAAATAAACAGTCTAATCATGCACCTTAAGGAACTAGAAAAATAAGAACAAATCAAACCGGAAATAAGTCAAAGAAAATATATACTAAAGATCAAGGCATAAGTAAATAAAATGGTGACTAAAAACATATAAAGAATCAGAAAAACGTAATGTTATTTTTAAAATGATAAAATTAATAAAATATTTTCTCTCTTTTATTCTTCGTTACTCTAAACTAACCAAGAATAAAAGAGAGAAAATAAAAATAAACAAAATCAGAATGAAAAAGGCATTACAATTGATACCACACAAGTTAAGAAAGGTCATCAGAGACTATTATGAACAAATATACCCTAACAAATTGTAATACCTAGCGGAGGTAGACAAATTCCACATACAACCCTAACAAAGTTGAAACAGGAAGAAATAGAAAACCTGAATAAACCAGTGATGAGTAATACAATTCAATCAGTAATAAATAGTCTCCCAACAAAGAAAAGTTTGGGAGCAGATTCTGAATTCTACCAAACATTCAGAAGAGAACACCAATTATCTTTAAAATATTCCCAAAAATTGAAGAGAAGAGAATTCTCCCTGACTCATTCTATGAGGCCAGCGGCGAAGACTCCTCCGAAGACTGAGAAGTGACTGCTATACACACCTACAGTGACCTCATTTTTGACAAAGGTGTCAAGAAAATACTCTGGGGAAAAGAAAGTCTCTTCAATAAATGGTGCTGGGAAAATTGGATATCCATATGCAAAAGAATGAAACTAAATCCCTCTCTCTGGCCACATACAAAAATTAAATGGATTAAAGACTTAAATTAAAGACCTCAAGCTATGAAACCACTACAAAAACAAACATTGGGAAGAATCTTCAGGACATAGGTCTGGACAAAAACTTTTTGAGTAATATCTCAAAAGCATAGGCAACCAAAGCAAAATGGACAAATGGAATCACACCAAGTTCAAAAGCCTTTGCACAGCAAAGGAAACAATTTACTTCAGTGTGGCAAGTTTTCCCAAGCCCTTGGTAGGTCCAGATGTGCTGTCCAGTAGCAGGGATGAGCATTAAAAATGTTAGAAGTCTATCTGATACTCTATTGTGCTGTGGCTAAGCTGGCACTCAAACCAAATGACACCATCTTTTACATTCTTCTCTACTCTTTCCAAAGGCAGAGGAGCAGATCCCTGTAGCCACTGCCGTCGCAGGCCACGGGGAGGGAGTATTGCATTCTATTCAATGTTCCCTTAAGGTCCAAGGACTCTTAAATCAGCTTATGGTGAATGTCGCCTGGCCTGGGACTCACCCTTCAGGGAAGTGGGCTACTCTTTGGCCCAGGGCAGGTTCAGACATGCTGTCAAAAGGTCAATTCCTGGAATGGATGGAATCAAGGATTCTAACAGCTCACTTGGTGCTCTACCCCCGTGTGGTTGTGCTGCTACCTAAGGTGCAAGACAAAGTCCACTTTAATTTTCCCTGTGCTCTTCTCATGCAAAAGGAATGTCACCTTATAGCCATCACAGCTGGTAATGTGCTGAGTCTCCCGTGAAGTGGGCAATTCTCAGAGGCTCACCCAACTCCCTTGACTTAGAACGTGGGCATCACTGCTGGTTATTCAGGTTCAAGGGCTCTTTGGTTAGCAGATGATGAATGCTTCCAGGACTGGGCCCTTCCCTTAAAGGCAGCAGGTTGTCTAGAAATGTGTGTGTGTGTGTGTGTTTAGAAATATAGGCAAGGAGGTAGGGCTTGGAACAGGAACCTCATGACTCTTGCCATTTTGCTATCCTACTGTTGCTGAGCTGGTATCCGAGATTCAAGACAAAGTCCTCCCACTCTTCAGTCTCTTCTCTTCAAGTAGAAAGAAGGGGTCTGTTTTGAAGCCACAAGCTTTGCAGCCTGGAGTTAGGGAGAGAGGTGATGCCAGCACTCCCTTAGCCACCACAGTTGGTGATTCTGTAGATCTCATTCTGCCACCCAACCACTGTCCACTAGGGCCAGTTCAGCACTAGGACTCGCCTTGCCTATGAGTTGCAGTCCTTGTGGCCTAGACTGCCTTGCAAGTTTATTTAAAGAACAGAGCACTTTAGCCTGCAGTGGTGAGGTGTGCAGAAATTCAAGTTCCAATTATTGGGATTGGAAATTCTCCTCTGACTGGAGCTGCTTTAAATCCTCCATATGTGGGCATATTTCAGCTGAGGATAAACCAAAAATAAAATTCTAAGCCTTCCAACCATCTGAATGGAATCCTCCTCTCAGCAACGACATTCCAAGGCTAACCGGAGGGACTGGTTCAGGCCATGATCGTGGGCAGGGGTCAGACATGCCTCATTGTACCCTATCCCTTTTGCAATTACTGATAGAACAGAGTCCTTAAGTTTGATGTGAAGCATTTACAATCTATTCTCTCTGAAGCCGGATGCCTGGAAGTTTCATCTGTATGGTAAAACTTTGTTTTCCACAACCTCTTTTCAATATAACCCAGACATTACTTTCTACTGATTCCAGGTCTTTAGATAATAACAACTTTTTCAACCAATTTCCATTAGAAAAATTTTAAATCAATCTATGACCTGGAAGCGCCATCCCCGTCACCCTCAGCTTCCAGTTGTCCTACCCTTCCAGACCAAACCAATGTTTCTACATCTTACATGTGTTTGATTGATGTCTCATGTCTCTCTAATATGTGTAAATTAAGCTGTACCCCAACCACCTTGGGCACATGTTCTGAGGATCTCCTAAGGGCTGTGCCACAGGCCATTAATCACTTATATTTGGCTCAGAATAAATCTTTTCAAATATTCTACAGAGTTTGACTCTTTTCACAGATGTGAGTTTGGTCTGGTTTTCCTTCAGGCTGCAATAGGACAGTGCTTAGTTTGATGCTTCACAATTCCTTTACTTTCCTTCTCATAGGCACTCAGAGATGCTCTCTGCACCACACTGCTGCTGCTGTAGGTGGGAGAGGGCTGGCGTCAGCAATTCAAGACTGTTCTATCTTTTCAGTGCCTCTTTCAGTGATTCGGAGTTAAATCCAGAAACTGTGAAGGCTCATCTGACTTTTGGTTCTTACAAAGGGTTTTTTCTGAGTAGATAGTTGTTAAATTGGTGTCCCTGCAGCAGGGGAACAATTGGTGGAGACTTCTATTCTTCCATCTTGCTCTGCCTCGCAGAAAATTCCCTACAAAATTAATCTGTGGAAGTTCTAAAACAGTACTTCAGAATTTGAATGTATTTGGAGATGGGATCTTTAATGAGGTAATTAATATGCCTGAAGATTTTTATTTATCTTATTTATCATTTATTTATTCATTTACTCAAGTAGCACCATTTAACAAACCTTCCTCGTCTTCCAACCTCTTGTTGTTGTACCACCAATGGAGGCGTCTTTCTATACGTGACAATTCTTCTTAAATTATCACGTCAATCATGAATTCAACTTGCATATTTGAGAATAGATGTGGACTCCTCAGACCCTAATTATGTAAATCCTTTCATAGTACCAAATATTCCAGCCATCTCTAGATCAACAACCCAGTTATTTCTTTAACTCAAACTAGGTCCATGGTAACATGTGAGATGTGGCTGAAATCTTTATCTTTTAACTTGTCATAAGCAAGGACATTACGTTTGGAAGTGCAAGAGGCATGATATACAAATGAGGCATTAAAAAGGAACCAGTAAAAAGCAAACTCTGAAATGTTATAATTACTCCAACCCCAACCATTCAGACATAGGCTGTGGAATGAACAAATGCAAAAGGCAGAACAGTGGGAAAAACATGTTTATTTTTATTATTTCAGGGTCCGGTGACTGAGAGATGGGTAAGGTATTGAAGGTTATCAATGCAAAGTCAACAGAGAAGAGAGGGTTTGAATTGAGTTGGCGAGATGGTCCAGTTTAATTTTTGACTCTGTAGTAAATTGCAGGACCATTTTCCAGTGCTTCTAGTTTTTGAACTTGCAGACAAAGGAAAGCTTTTCCTCACAAGACACATCCTTCCATCCCTTGAATCCTACAACACAATGAGAAGAGTCAGAATGAGGGGTTTGAAAAGAGTGTGGCCCGTCTCTGGATCTAGGACTCAGGAAAAGGAACAAGAAAAAACACTTCACCATTTCCTGGATGAAGATCTCACCTCATCTCTATCCTAGTTCCTATGTTCATCCCCAGAGCTAAGCAGGAGGGAATGGTAAACAGGTGGATGGCTTCTCTGCCTCTTACCTGAGCTTGAAGTCAGGCTCGCACAGTAGCCAGGACTGTTACTACTTGGGGATCCAGTGACCCAGGATTTGTAGGAGACGAGGGAACCATTGCTCCAGTGCCAGCGGCGGTTCTAGATGGAGAAAGGCCAGGGCAGGGAAAGAGGTGACTTGGAAAAAGAAACACCTGGCCTGGGCTATACTCAGTAACAGGCCAAACATAAAGCAAGAATAAACCTTTTTTTCCCCATGAATAGAACATCTTTTCCTCTGCTTTTGCTCTAAGTGTTTCCTTTCCTGGACTGTCCAATTCTCTCCCACAAAATAATAAATGTTCTGAAGTTGATACCAAAAAAATAAAAGCTCATCATAGAACATGGTTTCTTAATTTTCTCTCCTGAGACTCCTGACCCTCATATTCACCATATCATTGGTTGCCCATTAATTGTCAGTATATTGCTTAATATAACACCAGGCTCCCAAATGCTGTCAGTAGATTGTCCTCCGCTAGCCTCTTTTTACATACACTCTACAAAGAGATATTGTTCAAGACAGACAATAATAAGTAAGAGGTGGTGTATAAAGATGCTTTCCTAGAAGTAGTAGAATGAGCTTATGTGTAAATGAATGCCCAGAACACCTGGGATATCCAGGTTCCACTTATCTCTCCAACCACCTACACTGAATCTCACTGCCTCATACATCATAGAATCTACAAAGACATACCTTTTATTAAAAATAAGAAAGGATAAAAGCTGTTTCTAGAGTTCCCAAACCTTGGACTTCCTCTTTCTTCTCAAAATTGATAATCAAGAGATAAAATAGGCTGTAGACTGACCTTTTTGGGGTCATAGAGGCCAATCCAGACACTGCCGACGTCAGTGCTACTTTCCTTAATCAGGGAGGCCACGAAGGCACCCTCGGCCTGGGTGAGCACAGACACCAGGTTGCCTGAATTCATGTTCTGGCAGTAGAGCTGTTGGAGAGGAAAATGGAGCACTCAGTGGAGATGGAAAGTGTGAAGGACATACTGAGCCCTTATAGGAGGTGTGACAGCTAAAAGACAGCACAGAAATGTCCCTGATGATGCTGTCACTGACCACCAGCATCTCTGCACTGAATGATGGGATAAAGTAGATTGAAAAGTTTGGGGCTGATGATTGGATGAGGAGAGGATTAGTTTCACCTCTTATCAGCCACTGAACACACTGGAGAGAGGCAACTTCCCCTCCTTTCATGAGCCTCCTTTCCCACGCTGCTCTCCTCACTCACATCTGCATCAACCCAGGTCTCAAGGTCTTCATTAAAGTAGTAGCAGTAGGATCCATAGGCATTGGTGCCTTCTGGGCAGCTGATCCGGGCTTGGGGCAACTCTGTTTGGACCTCTTGGCCTTAAACAGAAAGAACAATTAAGAAAGACCCTCAGAGCAGGACAAAGGCTGGATGGTGAGGTATGAGCTTCTGAGGTTCCTATATAGGAACAGAAAGATGTAGTTAGTAGGTCATGGATGATTGGTCACTTCTGCCCTCCTGCACCCTACCTCTTCTCTCTCAAGATGTCTTTACTCAAGACAAGAGTGCAAAATTAATAGGCTAATGAAATGTATCCCCATTGTCCCTTTTACTTCTGAGGCTCAGGCTTTTTCTGCCTTAAAGGCGTCTGTCTTTCTCAAGCCTGTCTGATTTCTCTACACACAAAGTTCCTTCCAGTTGCCCATTCCACTAATGACTGTCTACATACAGACATCCCCAAACCCCTGATTATGAATAAAGTTAATATGATAAACCAGTGCCAATTGCAGTGGTCACTGATAAAGGCTCATGCTATGTTCCATCTCTAACTCCCCGCTGAGGTGAGGAAGTTTGTGAGTGGAATGAGATCAGCAATAAAGATCACTGAACAACACAAAACAACCCCTGATGTTGACTCTGCTTTTTCCCAAGTGAACCCATATGCATGAGGATGGAGTGAAGATTTCAGGGTTGGGGTTGTGGGAGGTGTGGGGGAAAAAAAATCTCACCTTGGCTCAGAGTCAGGAACATCAGGCAGGAGATGAGCATGAAGCATGCTTTGGCCTGAGCCATGCTGAGTAGCAGCGAATCTCTTGCTTAAGGGGCAAATCAGAAATCTCTATAGGTGAACACAGGGAAGAGAATTTGAGCAGTGAAGAGCAGTACATAGTTACCTTCTTTATAGCTTCCTGTCTCTGAACTCCTGATGGCAGCAAGGCCACCTGAGAAACCCACACCCTCAAAATTTCTCTGTACAGTTTGGAGATTATACAGACCCTATAACCCAGAAGCAGATTTGTCTCCTGCTTAGGCTCCATTACCGCTGAGATCTTTTGGTTAGAAAATTATCCTGACAGTTCCCCAAGATGAAAGAGGTGGAACCCATGTTAGAGTTGCCCTCCTCCTATAATACCCACTTACCTGTTTGCTGGGTCTGAAGTGGCTTGTTGGACCAGGCACTGGTCAGAAGTTTATTTCAAGGTCTGAGAAAAGAGCTGCATAAATTAAGCAAGAGGTGGGACGAGGACTGAGGATCAGAGGGTCTACTTAGGGCACTGAGATGGAGAGATTCTCGCACAGAAATAGTTTCTTCCTGGAACACACTGGGAGTGATTACAAATGACATAAATTTACCACAAACAGATTGGCAAACTGTCCAAGTGCAAGTCAGGCTTTGCCCTTCCTCAGCAGCTACCAGGTGCCCAGTTCCTATGACCTTTAGCAGTTCTAGAAAGAGCAGAGGAGTAGATTTCCTTATCCTCTCTGTAAATATGGAGTCCTTTCTTTGATATTAAGCACACGTAGAGGTGGAGAAGAACTGGCTGAGTCCATATGATTAAGCACAATTTGCTGGTTGTTTGGTTTGCTCCTCTATTTATTTTCCTTTTCTTTTCTCTTCTTTTGTTTTCCTTTTTTTTTTTTTTTTGAGACAGCGTCTCACTCTGTCACCCAGGCTGGAGGACAGTGGTGTAATCTCAGCTCACTGCAACCTCTGCCTCCCAGGTTCAAGCAATTCTCCTGCCTGAGCCTCTTGAGTAGCTGGGATTACAGGTGCATGCCACCATGCCCAACTAATTTTTTGTATTTTTTGTAGAGACAGGGTTTCACCATGTTGGCCAGGCTACTCTCAAACTCCTGACCTCAAGCAATCTGCCTGACTTCACCTCCCAAAGTGCTGGAATTACAGGCATGAGCCACCACGCCCTCCATTCCTGTTTCTTTTCAAGTTCAGGAACTGCACAAGACCTACTTCAGATGGCAAGCCTTCAGAGTTACATATATGTAAACCAGTATGTCCAGCCAGGTTTTAGTATAAGTAGTTAACCAGGTGGGAACTGTACCATGAGCTAATGCTTAAGAAAGCTCAAAGTAGCTGGATATGAGGTTAGGCTTCATTGAAGACTTTGATATTAAATTAATAATTTCTTAGAGTGAAGTCACAGATGATGTGATGAAATTGAACATTTAGCAGAATCATCTGAGTATTTAGTGAAATCACCAAAAAACCAATTCAGAATGGAATATTAGGAAATAAAAACTAACCTGAATGTTCACAGACAGGTGTATCAATTGGCATAAATAAATATATAGTGCATTATAAGGTACTAAACACATTAAAGCAAATAACCTAGATAATTATCAACATGGCTGTTTCAAAAACATAATGTCGAAGATAAAAATGTCAGTTCCAGGAAGTTATAAACTATTTAATACAATGCATAGATGCTTTAAAAAGATAGAGATTAATATTGTATGGTATTTATTGATCAATTCATATGTAGTTTAAAGAATAAAAATCTGAAATTCAAGAATACATATAACCACTTATTTTTAAATCTTTCCTTTGTTTTATAAAAGCTAAAAGTTTTAAACAAAGATGACAAACATTAATACTGTTTATTCCAAATGATAGCTTTATACATAGTTGTTAAATTAGTCCATTTAATTTCTGCATTTACGAAAATTAATTATGCTTTCTAAAAAGCTTATTACCAGGGAAAGATGTCTTTCTTGTTTCTATAAATAAGAGGTTAAGTAATACTCTATAGAGTCACGAAAGGATACAGTAGGCAGGAATTCAGTATATTAGGTACCATCACAGGTTGATATGGTAAAAAGCAAAGACACAACTAATTAAACAAAAATTAAAACAAGTAAAACATTTTGTGGCATTTCTTAAAAATATAAGAGTTCATCTACATTTCAAGAATACTCCAAACAAGGAATGACTTTCCAGGTATAGAAGATCTGATACTTTATAATGCCTACTAAAATATATTATTGCTAGCGTGATATAAAAGAGAGATATAAAACACATAATAATTGAGAGTACTCTCATAAAAACCTTTATTGCCCTAAATAGCTTTATACCTATTGAGATAGTTATCTTTATTGCTTGCATATATGACTGGCCAAATTCCACATCCAAGACCAAAAAAAATTTAGGTCATTTACTGGCAGCCACTTTGGTTCCAAAGTGATGCCTTTTTCAAGGAAGCCATGGTTCCTATTCCTTCAATGCTTGTCTTTTTTCCTCAGTAAGCCTGGATTCTTTGTTCTGACTGAGTTTTGTGACATTCCCATAAGCTCATTTAAGTCTTTTTTTTTTTTTTTTTTTTTTTTTTTTAGATGGAGTCTTGCTCTGTTGCCCAGGCTGGAGTGCAGTGGCACAATCTTGGTTCACTGCAACCTCCGCCTCCTAAGTTCAAGCAGTTCTCCTGCCTCAACCACCTGGGTAGCTGGGACTAAATGCGCATGCCACTTTGCCCGGCTAATTTTTGTATTTTTAGTAGTGACAGGGTTTCACCATGCTGACCGGGCTGGTCTCAAACTCCAGACCTCGTGATCCACCCACCTCGGCCTCCCAAAGTGCTAGGATTACAAGAGTGAGTCACTTCTCCTGGCCCATTTATGTCTTTTCTACCAAATGCACTTTTGAAAGTCTTGTCATAGATGGAAATCATTACCCTGCACATCTAGTGTTAATGTAGCCTCAAGTAGGGCAATGTCTTGATATGCCTTAATAAGGCTTAAGAAGTTGCAAGACTATGGCTGATTTTTGGTGTTTTTGGCCATTTCCTCATAGATATTCCCTGCTTTTCCACCCTTGAGGTAAAGATTTTACACTTATGATGGAGAGATAATCTCCCTCTTTTTTGGATCCTTGGCAGGCATGTGAATACTGCAAACATTAGACCTAAGAGGAAACTCGCTGAAGTAGTATCAGGTTCACTGAGGACTTCCATGGTCTGCTTGTGCTCTGCAATGTAAGAAATCCTTCTTACAACTTGGCTTTCTGTGCTTCACAAGAAAACTCTAGTTTATTTAACACAAGCTTTCACTGAATGTTCTTTATGCCAGGTACTATTCTAAACGTTTTACAAATAAGAACCCACTTAATCCCATGACATTCTGAAAATACAGGTGCTATTTGCAGCTATATTTAAGATATGAATAAATTGTAGATGAGAAATGGCTTAAGTAATTTACTTAGTATGAAGCAGCTACTAGGTATGGGAGCAAAATCCAAACTTCAGCGTTAAGTTTTCCTTTAAGGTCATTTAGTTATCTCAACTATCTTTCTGAATTCCCTTGATTTATCTCCACATTCAATCCATCCAGCTCTCCCAGAGTTTTGATTGATTTCACCAAATAACTAAATTAGAAAGAATAAGACATCGTATTTGTTAGCACAACAGGATGACTATAGTAAAAGATAATTTAATTGAATGTTTTGAAATAATGAAGAAAGCATACCCTGATGTGATTATTAGGCATTGAATGCTTGTAATAAAATATCTCATGTAACCCATAAATATATGCACCTACTATGTAAGCAGAAAATGAAAATAAATAAGTAAATAACCACTTAGTAATCATTGTCATACCACAAGCCCCAAAAGAAGAACTTCAAAGCTTAATAAATGTAAAATACCAAGCACCTGATCCTTAGCCTACAATTTAATTGGACTTTTATATATACTAGCATGACAATCATGTCTGTGTGTGTGTTTGGCACACAGGGAGCTGTTCTTCACCATCTTTAGCACAGATAAGAGCAAACCTCACCAGAAGTCACACAACAAAAGGGTCAGAAAATTTGAAGTTTTGATGGAACCTTAGAAAGTTAGTAAGTAAGTCGGGGTCTTTTTTCTCCTTTCCTCATGTCTCAGCATTTTTCCATGCAAATAGAAGCCACAAAAACACTAAGAAAAGACTAAATTCTTACAGAAAACCATCCATGATCTCTTAAAGTCTTGCATCCCTAAAGAGTTAGAAATCCACACCTTAACAAGCGTACACAAATTTACTTTATTTAATAGGACTATGGAGTCTCAGAAAAGTTTTAAATTTCTCAAAAGCAAAAAGAGAAGCTATTTTCCTTTAGATCCCTCCTCTATAAAATAAGCATTGAATTCAAATTCCAAGCTGAGGGCAAGGAGAGAAGTTCACAGGCATTGTAAAGGGCACTGACACAAGTTCAGCATTTGAGGGAGGGCCTCTTCCCGGTAAACCCAGGAATGGTCATCCATGAGGTCCTTTCTCATAACAGCTTGGTAAACTCTGCCAAGTCAAAGGCAGGCTTTGTCCTTCCACAGCAGTAACCAGATGCCCAGTTCCCATGGCCCTGAGCAGCCCAGGAAGAAGCAGAGACCTTCCAGGAATAGTGACAATGGGTGTGAAGGGAGGAACTTTGGGAGGAGGGGCAGTGAGTGTGTGAGCCTGGAGCAGGACCATCTGTGGGACAAGGGGGGCAGCAGGACAAGATGTGGAGCATCCTGCTTGGGGCAGTGGGGAAAGGGAGAGACACAGTTCATGGCATGCTAACATCATTCACCATGAAGGCTCCTCTCCTGACCAGGCATGTCCCGAAAGGAGCTTGTGGAAAGAGAAACAGCAATGGAAAAAGCTCAAGCGTTCTGGGGAGTGCACCTTACACCTCACTTCCCCAAATTAATAAATAAACTCTAATGCCCCAAATTAATGAATCAACTCTAAGGCCTCCTAAGAAATGTTGCCTGATACAATGAGAAGAAAGAGGAGGGGGGAGTGATGATGGTGATGATGCATTCAGCAAAAACACTGCTGACTTTCTGCTAAGCACATAGCAGTGATGATTAAAGCTTAAACTACAATTCCTCTCTATACTTGCACAATGCCTTCAAATACACTTTCCTAGTCTAGAATATTTATATTATATTTAATTTTAATTTGTATGTTCTGAGAAGTATTTTTACATGTGTTAAGTATGTTAACCTAAAAACAACTCTAAATTCAACATAAATAAATACCTTAATCACCAAAAGATGAGTTGACTTGCCCAAGGTCACACAGTAATTACAGAAAGCAGCACAGCCAGAATTTAGGTCCTGTGAATCGGACACCAGGCTCTGTACTCTCTGTGTGTTCTATTGCCCACCCTGCAAAAGCTGTAAAATTCTAAAACAACTGGAAAGAAGGGAATGTTATAAGTAGATAGGATCACATGTGATTAAACTGTCCCTCTCTAAGAGGACATTGTTCAGAGAGTTTAAGTATCTGAACCACTATCCAGCAGTGGTGAGAAAAACCAGTAACTTCAATCTGCTTCTCAGCTCTCTGTTTCTTCCACCACTTTGCTCTCTCCTTTTTCTGCAGACTCCAGCAGCGATTTTACTTATGATTATTTTGTAAAAGTTTCCCATCCACAACGTCATCTCCATAGGAAACTTGGAGTGATTGCCATATCCTCCTATGGGTGTCTACAGTCTCTCAAGTTTCCTGACCACTATCCCACTTCCTCTGTTTACATACCTCACAGAAAGGTGAAGTCAAACTCAGTTTTGTGAACACATTGTCTCCACTTCCTAGTCTTTGAGCCAGTTAAATAACCAACTGAGGTTGCTAACAAGGTTTGATTTCTTTTCATTTCTTCTTCTTTTTTTTTTTTTTATTTTTTTTTATTTTTATTTCCTAGGACAAATTATTCTGGCAAGGACTATTGTCAGCTGTCCACTGTAAGCCTATGGGCTGGAAGGCCGAAATTGGTTTGGGAAAAAATACAACAGTTTTGATCTTCAAGATATAAGTAAATTATCCTTTGTAATAAGAAGAGAAAAAAATAGTTCAGAGCTCTGACTTACGTGAGGTATGCAAAATTTATCAGGCCCAGAGAGTCATGAGTGTGGAGCTTTGGTCATGCCCCCTCACACCCATGCCTGGGGGCAACTGTTTAAGGGCATTTACTTCCTGACTAGCTGTCTCACTTCTTATCTTCACATTTGTGATTTCTTTTTACACAAACTACAATGTATAACCTGTCAAAAACCTTCCTTTGTTATTAATGTGTTGTATTTGACCGAATGTAGAAAGTTATCACAAGACAAAAGTATGCCAGATTGTAGGGTCATTTATTATGCCGGCGACCACAGAGGACTCACGTCTCTCCAACCTGTGGCGGCAACAGGAGGGTGCCGCGATTTTTTATACCCGAAAAACCACCTTGGGAGTGGGGGTGAGGGGCAGGGATGGGGATGAAAAGGCTTCAGACATTCCGAGGGCTAGTGGATTCTGTAAATTACCTCCTGGGCAGAGATGAGGGTGGGGGTCTCCGGACATTCCAAGGGATGGGGACTTTTGTCATTCCGTTTGTTACTTAAGTGGTTTACAGAAGCCAAAGATAAACATTTGTTTACACATTATCTGGTTAAGGTGGAAATCACAGACCTTAGTTACTTATTACAAGTCGCAGGAGCCAAGATGGCATGGGTTAGGACTGCTTGCCTGTCACATTAGGGCCACAGAGAGCAGTTACTGATAAGAAAAGGTAAGCAGCTTTACATAGTTTTGAAGAACAAACTGGCAGTTCTATTTACAGAGGCCAAGGACAGTAGTTATTGTGAGGAGAATGGGGCAACCATTTCAACTTATCTAAAAACAGTTTTGCATTTTATAAAATAGTTTTGCTCTGGTTCTGGCTCTAGGCCAGCACAATATCACAAATGTAAACTCTCGATAAAGAACTTAGAAACTGCCTCTTATTTTTCCCTTTAAAAACCTACTGACAACTGCTGCTAACTGGAGCATATATTCAGGGAAACTTGAATTTATGCTCTCAGGTTGTAGGCCTCAAACTTGGCCCATATAAATTCTCTATTTATATTAATTTTGTCTAATTTTTCCTCTGTAGTTTGACAGTAGGACTAAAGAATCCCTGAACTATAAAACATAAAAAGTGAAATCAATAGCTATGTTCAGAGAACACACCTGGTGGACAGTATTGTCCTTTTTAAATACACAAACCACAGAACTAACAGAAATATAAACTGCTGTAACATATGAGATTGAGGAATAGAAGTGAAATTTGAGAACCAAGACTGAATTTTCTCTCAACTGAAAGGACCTTTTCCTCAAAGGATGAATGACATGCCTCCAAGGCAAGGTAAATTCACGAATCTGAACTAAACCCATAATGTATTTCTGGCTATAAAATTATAAAAAGTATAAGACAGGTAACCATATAACCTTAAAACAAATGCCATTATGCCAATTGAGGATATGAATATTAACCAGGGTTCAGATAAATGGAGATATTAAAAGAATCAGAGAAAATTATCAAGTTTGTCCTCCCTAAACTCATGTTGAAATTAACTGAATATTGAAATCATATTTACATGGAGCTTTAAGAATTGATAGAGCCGGCCGGGCGCGGTGGCTCAAGCCTGTAATCCCAGCACTTTGGGAGGCCGAGGTGGTTGGATCACGAGGTCAAGAGATCAAGACCATCCTGGTCAACATGGTGAAACCCCGTCTCTACTAAAACTACAAAAAATTAGCTTGGCATGGTGGCGCGTGCCTGTAGTACCAGCTACTAAGGAGGCTGAGGCAGGAGAATTGCCTGAACCCAGGAGGCGGAGGTTGCGGTGAGCTGAGATCGCACCATCGCACTCCAGCCTGGGTAACAAGAGCGAAACTCCATCTCAAAAAAAAAAAAAAAAAAAAAAGAATTGATAGAGCCACGAAGGCTCTGTTCTCATAATTGAAATTAATATCATTATAAAATGGCTAATTCAATTCCCTTTTACTTCTTTGTCCTTCAGCCTTTTGCCATGTCCTGAAACAGCAAGAAGGCCCTTGAAAGATGCCAACATCTTGATAATGAACTCCAAGTCTCCAGAACTGTTAGAAAATAATTTTCTGCTTATTATAAATCACCCAGTCTCAAGTGTTTCATTCTATTTGCAGAAAATGGACTAAGATAGAAATTTGTACCAGAACTGGGGTTGTTACTATCAGAACCACCTAAAAATGTGTGTCAGATTTGGAACTCAGTAATGGACAGAGGGCAGAAGAGCTTAAAGGATCAGGCTAGAAAAAGCCTAGATTGCTATTAACAGAGTTCTAAGGGCTACTCTGGTGAGGGATCAAGGAGAGGAGAGCCATAGGCAAAAACTAAATCATCATGTAGTAGAATAAGCCACAGACGAAACCTCCCATACACCAGATTTAAAGAAGGAAGTGATGTCTCAAGAACCAAGCTCCCTGACAAAGAAAATCCTAGCCCTTTTAAAGGCTTACAGTTCTAGAAAGTATATGTGAGAGGGTCACGATTGATGAAGTAGGCATGGGGTATGTGACCAGGTGGGGGTTTGAGCAAGATTGAGGGAGAACATTGGAGGGTGTTTCCCATATTATGCCTGTGATCTATAGGTAGGAATGTGATTAAAGGTGGGGGATTAAGGGTGGGGGGGTTAATCTTTAACCTCCAGGCCTGATCAGCGGTGCCAGCCGACCCTATCACTGACCTCATGCCTGCTATGTCTCAACGTTTACTTACTCCTCCTCTGAAACAAGATGCAGGAAAGAGGGGTATCTTCCCTCATTCAGTGAGATTACTTAAGTGGTTTTGAAGAAAATAATAGCAATATGGATGATTGAGGTAATTCTGATGAGATTCCAGATGGAAATGCAGAGCATGATATTGCACAATGACACGAGGTTTATCCTTTTTACTGAGTGACAACAAACATGGCTGAATTGTCTCTGTGTCCCATCATTGTATGAAAGGCAGAATTTAAGAACCACAAGTTACAATATTTGGTGGAAGAAATATCTAAGTAGCAAATTGCTGAGGGTACTGCATGGCTTTTTAAAACTGTCAATAGTAAAATGAGAAAAAAAAAATTTAGATATGAAATGTATATTGAAAATGAAGCAGAAAGTAAAAATTGGAAAATTATTAGTCTGGCTATGTTTTAAAGAAAGAAAAGGCATATTCAGAAAAGAAAAACCTATGGTGTGGCCAATTTTGATAAGGAGATTAGCATGGCTAGAAGCAAGCCAGCTGCTATTCATCAAAACAATAGGAGGGTGAGCACAGAAACATACTGGAGATCACTGTTGTTGCCCCTCCCATCACAAGCCCAGAATGCCAATGCCTGGAGAACAGAATTAGATCAAAAGAGGAGTCTTGGGAGCCCTTGGGACCTTGTTGCTCACCACGCAGGCTTCCTTGAGTCTCTGATTCCTGCATTCTTGAGCAGCTCCTTCAAGCCATCTCAGAAATGGCCTAAAGAGGCTCAAGTGTGACTCTGTCCACCACTCCAGAAAGTACAGGGTATAAGTTTTGATGGTGTCCATAGAGTGCTAATTCTCCACGATTGCTGATTGTAAGAGCTAGATTTCAAAGGATCCATCAAGGAGCCTCAGGGCTCACAGAGAGAATTGACACAGGGGTAAGGCTACCACAGAGATTACCCACTAGCATAATTCCTAATGAAACATTAGGGGGTGGGTTGCTAGGCAAATAGCTAAATATAAGCAGGAGGGAAAAACTTCTGTGAAAAGGGAGGTTTGAAAAATTTTACACCCCAGAGATTAGCTAAAACAGGCATGCTAAATATAAGCAGAAAAGAGAAAATAAAATATCTATTCTCTATCTTCCTTCAATACATTCTCTTTTTTGGCTAAATCAATTGCTTGGCAAAATTCTTCCTCCAATTAAAACTAAAAATCAAAAATTCCTGCATTTTCCAGTAATGGTTTGAAACCCAGCTTCAGCAAGCTTTGGCCATAATATTCCAGCCTATGAGAGCTGCAGCATCGCTTGCTCCCAGAAAAGCCATGGGGGCCCAAACCCTGCCCCAGTCTGTGCCGATGGTGGGACTTGGAGCCAAAACAGAAAATTCTCAAACCTCAGGATTTAATATTATTTTTTTGGTAGGGATTTGGATTTAGTTGAACCTGTTAATTCTTTTTATTTTCTGCTCCTGTCCTTTGTTAGGGAGTTGTCTATCCTATGCTTGCTCCACTATATATTTAAGAAACAAATAATTTGTTTGATTTCACAGCTGGAGGGGAATCTTCCTCAGAATGAATCATAACCTGAGCCTTACATATATCCAATTTTGATATTTAGATGAGAATCTAGACCATAGACTTTTAAGATTATGCTACAATGAGTTAAGACTGGGAACTATTGTGTTAAAATGAAATTACTTTGTATGTGAGAAGTACATGAGTTTTAGGGGTGCCAGAGGCAGGATGCTATAATTTGAATGTTTGCCCCTTCAAAATTAAATTTCATGTTGAAATTTAATTCCCACTGTAACAGTGTCAAGAGATGAGACCTTTAAGAGGCAGTTAGGCCATGAGGGCTCTAAAGAACAACTCCCATTTCCTTAAACACACACACACGCGCGCGCGTGCGCGCACACACACACACACACACACACACACACAGCTATGATGATAACATGTGTAAAGGAAAATTTAACTTGTAGAATAAGGACTGGGTGCTTAATATCTTAAATTATATTTTCTTTTGAACTCTTCTTATGGTGCCTCTGGCCATGGCCATGATCAGTGGGTGGTTATATATTGAAATTAGGCCTCAGAGAGCTAGATAGGTTGAATAGTGCCTGGCATAAAGAGCACGTGATGACAGTTCGTGTTAAATAAACTGAAGCTTTCCTGTGAAGCAGAAGAGGCTAATTTGTAAGGAGGTTTCTTTACATCTGCATGACACAGCAGACCATGGAAAGTTCTTGTTGCATCAGGTACTTCTTCAGCTCCTTTCCTTTCCAGGCTAAAGTCTGCAGACAGGCTATTATTCACATGCCTGCCAAGAGATTTAAACAAGAGAGAGATTCTCTGTCCGTAATAAAAATCTGTTAAAAGGTGGAAAACAGGGAACAGTTGATAGCAGATGGCCAATAGCAACAAAAATAAGCCACAGTTTTGAAACTTTCTAAGTCTTATTGAGGCTTATCAAGAGATAGCCCCCACTTGGGGACATACTAACACTAGATGTCCAGTTTACCCCTTTCTACCCCTGTGAAGAGTAACAGAGGAAATAGATAGGAAAGGGCTAAAAGGAGCTTTTTAGGACCTTGTAAAACTAGTTCAGAGGACAGGACCTCCAGAATCCTGAGGACAAGGAGATAAACTTGGCTTACTTGACAAAGGCATCACTTTGGAACCAAAGTGGTTGCCAGTAAATGTCCTCAATTTTACTACCTGGGTGTGGAATTTGGCAAGTCATGTATGTGAACAATAGGGTTAGTTACCTAAATGGTCAAATAGCAATAAACATTTTATGAGAGAGTTGTGTAAATTCTTATTTGTTTTAAAAGGCTTTTATGTCAGGCTCACCACAATATTTTTTATTATGTATTTGAAAGTATTAGATCTTTTGTACCTGAAAAGTCATTGTCTATTTGAAGTCTTCTTAATGCAAAGAAAAACTCTCATTTAAAAAATATAGCAAATAATTTTTTTGTGTTACTTTTAAAATATCGGCCCAACACAGTGGCTCCTCCCTGTAAACCCAACATTTTGGGAGGCTGAGGCAGGCAGATTGCTTGAACCCAGGAGTTTGAGACCAGCCTGGGCAACATAGTAAAACCGTGTCTCTACTGAAAATACAAAAATTTGCCTGGCATGGAGGTGTGAGCCTATACTTCCAGCTACTCAGGATGCTGAAGTGGGAGAATGCTTGAGCCCAGGGGCTTAAGACTGAAGTGAACCATGATTGAGCCACTGCACTCTAGCCTCAGTGACAAAGAGAGATCCTATCTCAAAAATGATAATAATAATAATTGCTTGTTTCATTTTGGCAAGATATACTTGTGGTAACAAGCATACTAGACTTCTCTCTTCTTTAACCCTTTGTAACTCTGCATAATATTATTGAAATTCTTATTTACAGAAAAAAAAACACATCTTTCTCTGGTTATAAGCTTTTAAGAAAACATTATTTTTAGAAAATGCTGAAATAAATTGGAATAATTTGATGAACACTTTTGAACCTATTAGATTAAACAATATTGACCTCTGTCATCTATGTTTAAAATGACTATTGTAAAGAAAAAAATTACATAATTTCCAGAAAAATAGTATGAAATTTTTTGTATAGCATTTTATTGTGGATTTATTTTACTTGAAACTACATGTGAGTAGATTATCAATATAAATAATTAGCCTTTTAAAAAGCATATTTAATATTATTAGTTTAAATTTTTGCAATTGACTTTGTAAATTCAGCACTATGTGTTTGAAATGAGTTCATGTTTAAGCTTATTTAATTTAACTGCTGTTAGTATTTCAAAATATATTATTTAGACATTTATCCCAATTGATATAACCATCTTTATTTCTGTGAACATTTTGGTTAGTTTTTCAACTGAATTTTTAATTCCAGATTTGCTCTTATTCCCTGAATCTGAATGGATATTTAATGGGAATTTCAGAAAGCATTTAATTCTACATCACCTGCTGTAGCTTCACAACAACAGAGAGCTGACTTCAAACCAATAACTTTATATTCCACTACTTTGAACTTACTTAGGTATCAGCTCCCTGCAGTTCCCACCTGCTTGGACTTTGAGAATATTGGTATCATGTTAGCTACTCATGCTCAAACCTTGCTGGAAATGCTGGTTTAAATTTATGTAACTACTAACCCATGTGATATGGTGTGGCTCTGTGATCCCAACCAAATCTCATTTCAAATTATAATCCTTATAATCCCCATGTGTTGAGGAAGGAACCTAGTGGGAGGCTATTGGATCACGGGGGCAGTTTCCCCCATGCTGTTCTCATGCTAGTGAGTGCATTCTCACAAGATCTGATAGTTTTATAAAGGGCTCTTCCGTATTCAATCTCTCTTGCTCGCCTGCTGCCATGTAAGACATGCTTTCCTTCCCTTTCACCTCCATGATTGTAAGTCTCCTGAGGCCTCCCAAACCTCAGGAAAATCTGTGAGTCAATTAAACCTCTCTTCTTTTTAAGTTACCCAGTCTCTGATAGTATCTTTATAGCAGTGTGAAAATGGACTAATACACTTTGCCTTCTGAAGTAGGTCGTGAGAGGTTCCTGAACCTGAAAAGGAATGAAGAAATGACTTAAAGCCACCAGATAATTGGGCTTGATCATTTGGACTCAGTTGACCCTTCCCCTACCCCTACCCATGTCTAACACCAAAAAAAAGGATCCCATACTTACACAGCACAAAGAAATCTACTCTTCTGCTCTTTCTAGGACTGCTAAAGGCCATGGGAACTGGACACCTGGATGCTATGGAGGAAGGGCAAACAAAGCCTGACATCAACCTGGACACTTTGCCAACCTGTTTATGGTAAGTTGATGTCACTTGTGACTACTCCTAGTGTGTGCCAGGAATAAGCTATTCCTGATGCCAGAATCTCTTGCCATCAGTGCCTTCTGTAGGCCTTCTGACCCTTACTCCTTGCTCCACCCATAGTTAATATCATGGGGTTCTCTCTCAGATCCTGATATAAAGGTCCTACACTGCCTGGGCTGACAAGCCACCTCAAGTAGACAAGACACTTACCAATAGGTAAGGGGTCATTAGAGGAGAAGGGCATGTCTAACATGGGATTTTCTGTTTTCATTTTGAGGTAGATACAGGGTGATTTTCTGTATCCCAGTATTAATGAAGATTAAGCAAGACCAAAGCTGATTTTGGGTAATTTGGCCTGTATAATCCCCAAACCAAAAGGGAAATATCTGCAACTATAACTATTTCAGAGGACCTTCCTGCTCTCAGGAATTCAGAGAGGAAAGGATGTTAGAAAGATAATAGGTGCTCTGCTTTCTTCTTCAAACCCTCTTCCCTGTGTTCTGCTATAGAGATTGCTGATTTGCTCCTCAAGCAAGAGATTCACTGCTGCTCAGCATGGTTCAGACTAATGCATGCTTCATGCTGATCTCCTGCCTGATGTTCCCATCTCTGAGCCAAGGTGAGATTTTCCCTTACACCTCTCACACCAGCCCTGGAGTCTTCCCTCCATCTTCATGCATGTGGGTTCACTGGAAAAACAGCAGAGCCAACATCAGGGGTTGTTTTCTGTCGTCCAGTGATCATTATCGCTGATCTCATCCCATTCAAAAACATCCTCATTTCGTTCATGTGTCTGAAACAGAATTTGATAGGATCACTTATAGGTGACCATTGTGGTTGAGTTCATCTGATTGAATATATATGTGATGGCAGTTTGGGGGATGTTTTTATGTAGATATTGATAGGATGGAGAGCTAAGGTAAATATTGCATGCAGGGAAACCAAGAGAAACTTGAGAGAGGTGAAAACCTGAGTCTAAAGGCAGACGCCTGAGCCTCAGAAATAAAAAAGAAAACAAGGACATATTTCTTTAACCTATTTATTGTGTGCTCTTGTGTTGAGCAAAGGAAACCAGAGCGAAAAGAGATAAGATGCGGGAGGGCAGAAGTGAGCAGTCACCCCAGTATACACTGTATCAGTATATTCTTATAAATGAACTTCAGAAGCTCTTAATTCACCTTCCAGCCTTTCCTTGCGCTGAGAGTCTTTCTTAATTGACACTTTTTTCCCCCAGGCCAGGAGGCCCAGACAGAGCTGCCTAAAGCCCGGATCAGCTGCCCAGAAGGCACCAATGCCTATGGATCCTACTGCTACTACTTTAATGAAGACCTTGAGACCTGGGTTGATGCAGATGTGAGTGAGGAGAGCAGCGTGGGAAGGGAGGCTCATGAAGGTAGTGGCAGCTGCTAGTTTACAGTGTGTTCAGTGGCTGCAATGAGATAAGACGGATCCCTTCCCTATTCCACCACTGGTCCAAAACTTCCCCAATGTACTTTATCCCATCATTTGACACATTTCCAGCACAGAGATGTTGGTGGTCAATGACAGCATCATCAGGGACATTTCTGTGATGTCCTTTTTTGTTACATCCTCTGGGAGGTCTCCGTATATCCTTCACACCTTCCTCCTCCACTGAGTGCTACATTTTCTTCTCTAATAGCTCTACTGCCAGAACATGCACTCAGGCAACCTGGTGTCTGTGCTCACCGAGTCGGAAGGTGCCTTCGTGGCCTCACTGATTAAGGAGAGTAGCACTGATGACAACAGTGTCTGGATTGGCCTTCATGACCCCAAAAAGGTCAGTCTGCAGTCTCCTCTATTTCCCTATAAACATATTTGAGAGGTAAGAGGGACGTTTAAGGTCTGGCACCTCGAGCACCAACTTGTATCTTTTTTTGTTTGTTTGTTTAAATAAAAGGAACCTCTTATAGATCTTATAATGTGTGAGTTGTGAGGTTCAGTGTAGGTAGTTAGAGACATGAGTTGAAGGTTGAATTTTCTGGGCTTGTGGGAATTCATGCACAAACTCATTCTGTCTACTTCTTTATGGCTACTTCTGCATCTTTATGTAAAACTTTTTCCCTACTTTGCTATTGTCTGTCTTGGAAGAGATCACTCTGTAAACTACATAGAGAAAGAGTAGAGGAGCAGAATCTATTGCTATTTGGAACTATATTGTTAAAGTAAATAATATATCAACAACTACTGTATAGCCAATTTTATGCTGGATATGAGAGTTCCGAGCTTCAGGAAAAAAAGTCAGGAACTACTCTCTGTAAGGGACTTTTATCAGTCTGTGTATCAAACTCTGGACACTTATTGTTTGCTAGAAGAGGAGGAGGAATTTGGACATTCCAGAGAAGGAGAAACTTAGAACAAAAGCAAATGAAATGATATGATATTCATAGTGACAACGATGTTCATTCTTTCCCCTATAGTTTGGCCTGTCTCTGCGTGTGCAGAAAGGCTTGGTTGTTCTATCGATTTTTCAGTGATCACAGTCCCTTTTCTGGCCTTTCCCCACCTAGAATCGCCGCTGGCACTGGAGCAGTGGGTCCCTGGTCTCCTACAAATCCTGGGAAACTGGAGCCCCAAGCAGCGCTAATGCTGGCTACTGTGCAAGCCTGACTTCATGCTCAGGTAAAAGGCAGAGAATCTAACCCCTTGTTGCAATTTCCCTCCCACTTATCTCTGCGGTTGAACATGAGGACTGGGATAGAGGAAAGGAGTATTTTCATCCAGAAAATAAGAGAATGTTTCCTCTTGTTTCTTGTTCTGAGTCCTAGGTTGAGGGGGGGCTACCCTCTTTCTGATCTTCTCATTCTGACTCTTCTAATTGTACTGTAGGATTCAAGAAATGGAAGGATGAATCTTGTGAGAAGAAGTTCTCCTTTGTTTGCAAGTTCAAAAACTAGAGACATCTAAAAAATGGACATCTAGAACTGGTGGTCCTGCAATTACTATGAAGTCAAAAATTAAACAAGACTATTTCTCCAACTCAGTTCAGGCTGTCTCCTCCCTACTGCGTTTGCATCTCTGATCTTCAGCACCTTCACCTGTCCCAGTCTCTAGAGCCCTGAACAATAAAAACTAACATATTTTTCTCCATTGTCTGTCTTCTGCATTTGCTCTTTCTACAGCCCATGCCTGGGTGGTTGGGGTGGGAATGATTGTCACACTCCAGAGCTTGCCCTGGCCCATCCACTTTTTAAAACCCCACTCACATTTTATGTATGCCGGACTTATGAACATGTGGTGGCCTTGCTATGACAAGATAAAGATTAAGATTTCATCCACAATACATGTTACACGGACCTAGTGAGTTACATAAATAATTAAATTGTTGATCCAAACTGACTATAGTATTTGATAATCTAGAGGAATTCACATAGTTGGGGTCTGAGGGGGATACATCTGTTCTCGGTTATGCAATTTGAAGTCATGACTGAAGTGATAATTCAAGAATTATTAGATCTACAGTGCGGAGTGCATTGGTGGTACATTTTTAGAGGCCAGCAAGCAAAGTTCATTAAATGCTACTTCTTGGATGAATGAATAATTAATTGATAAATTATGTAAATTAAATATACAGGAGTACTTGTCTCTTTAAATGTCTTAACTCCCAATAAAGTCAAATTCTGAAATATTGCTTTTAGAACTTTCACAAATTAATTCTTGAAGGACACAATTCATCTCATAACATCAATTGTATCAATAATAGTATTAAATATGATTTAATACTATTTTAATAGTATTAAATGTGATAATAGTATAAATAGTATTAAATGCTCGCTTGCTCTTTGGGGCTGCAACATAAGAATGGAGGAAAAGATAAAAAATGATCAGTTCAGTACCTTTGGGTTGAGAAAGACAGAAAAGAAAAGAAGAACTGCCTCTATTAAGTGGATGCTGTAATCATATATATACTGGGGTAACAAAGGAAACAAATTGTCAGCCTGGATTAAAGTAACAACAATGAAAACAAGATTCAACTATGTGCTATGTATAAGAGACATGAGTTTGATTAAGACACAAATAGCTTGGAAGTAAAAGAATGGAAATAGATATATCTTGCAAACAGAAACAATAAGAATACTGGTTTCTGTACTGTTGCCCAGTATAATGCCTATGTGACATTGCTGAATTTCAACCCCGTCCTAACTCCGCTTATCTTTAAGAAACAGTATGCCTGCAGTAAAATGTTTCCTTTGTAACTAGATCAGCCGAGGCTAGTTAGAATCAAGATTGCCACCAAAGGACCTCAAAAGGCATCTGGTTCATTATGGTCTCATTTCCATGCTAAATGACACTCCCACTGACAACACGACAGTTGACAATCACCATGACAACAGCCAGAAGAAGCAATAAAAGGACAAAAAGGAAGGCATACTCTGGTTCCAGGAAGTTCACAACCTATTTTCAGAAAAGACATGAATGTTCTTCCCTTTGTTTTTAATGTTCAGTCCTTTCATTAGAGAAACACTATATTTTAACCCCTTCACCCCTCACTAGTGGAGAAGTTGATTTGTGAGTCATGCTCTGGCTTCTCAATTCCATGGCCATCAAATAAAGCCTGCAGTGCTTGACATTCACTTTCTGTTTCATGTATTGGCTTTGTGACACTGAATAGGGAAAGACTCCATTTTTGGGGGGACCAGCTTTGTCTGCAATGATACTAATATCAGACATATTTTACTTTAAAGCAAAAAACTTTACTTGAGAAGAAAAGGAACATTTTATAATAATAAAGTAGTTAATCCTTCAAGAAGATGTCTCAAAATACATGAAACAGACAGAACCCACTGCAGTGTGACAAAGCCACTGTAACCAGACTGCATCTCTGGATTCCTCCTCTCTAGTCAGGGCATATCTGAAAGAAGGGCAGCAGCCCCAGTCAGGGGCTTATAGATAAAACTCCCATCTCCCTGGAACAGAGCACCTGGGGGGACGGGCAGCTGTGGACACTGCTGCAGCAGACTTAACATTCCTGCTTGCCAGCTCTGAAGGGAGCAGCAGATCGCCCAGCACAGCACTCGAGCTCTGCTAAGGGACAGACTGCCTCCTCAAGTGGGTCCCTCACCCCCATTCCCCCTGACTGGGAAATGCTTCCCAGCAGGGGTCGACAAACATCTCATACATGAGAGCTCCAGCTGGCACCTGGAGAGTGCCTCTCTAGGACAAAGCTTCCAGAGGAACGAGCAGGCAGCAAACTTTGCTGTTCTGCAGCCTCTTCTGGTAATACCCAGGCAAACAGGGTCTGGAGTGTGCCTCTAGCAAACTCCAGCAGACCTGCAGAAGGGGCCTGACTCTTAGAAGGAAAACTATCAAACAGAAAGCAACAGCATCAACATCAACAAAAAGAATGCCCACACAAAAACTCCATCCAAAGGTCACCAGCATCAAAAACCAAAGGTAGATAAATTCATAAAGATTAGGAAAAACCAGACCAAAAAAGCTGAAAATCCCAAAAGCCAGAATGCCTCTTCTCCTCCAAAGGATCATAACTCCTCACTAGCAAAGGGACAAAATTGGATAAAGAATGAGTTTGATGAATTGACAGAAGTGGGCTTCAGAAAGTGGGTAATAACAAACTCCTCTGAGCTAAACAAATGTGTTCTAACCCAATTCAAGGAAACTAAGGACCTTGATAAAAGGTTATAGGAATTGCTAACTAGAATAACCGGTTTAGCTAAAAAATATAGCACAGGAACTTTGAGAAACATACACAACTGTCAATAGCTGAATTGATCAAGAGAAGAAAGGATACCAGAAATTGAAGATGAACTTAATGAAATAAAGCATGAAGACAAGATTAGAGGAAAAAGAATTAAAAGGAATGAACAAGCCTCAGAGAAATATGGGACTATGTGAAAAGATCAAACCTATGTTTGATTGGTGCACCTGAAAGTGATGGGGAGATGGAACCAAGTTGGAAAACATACTTCAGGATAATATCCAGGAGAACTTCCCCAACCTAGCAAGAGAGGACAATATTCAAATTCAGTAAATCCAGAGAACACCACAAAGGTACTCCTCAAGAAGAGCACCCCAAGACACAAAATCTTCAGGTTCACCAAGGTTGAAATTAAGAAAAAAATGTTAAGGGCAACCAGAGAGAAAGGTCAGGTTACCCACAAAGGGAAGCCCATCAGACTAACAGCAGATCTCTCTGCAGAAACCCTGCAAGCCAGAAGAGAATGGGGGTCAATATTTAACATTCTTAAAGAAAAGAGTTTTCAACCAAGAATTTCATATCCAGCCAAACTAAACTTCATACGTGAAGGAGAAAGAAAATCCTTTACAGACAAGCAATTGCTGAAATATTTCATCACCACCAGGCCTGCCTTACAAGAGCTCCAGAAGGAAGCACTAAATGTGGAAAGGAACAACCAGGACTAACCACTGCAAAAACCTACCAAATGGTAAAGACCATTGACACTATGAAGTAACTGCGCCAACTAACAGGCAAAACAACCAACTAGTATAAAAATGGCAGGATCAAATCCACACGTAACAATATTAACCTTAAATGCAAATGGGCTAAATGCCCCAGTCAAAGGAAACAGACTGGCAATTGGATAAGAAGTCAAGACCCATTGGTGTGCTGTATTCAGGAGACCCATGTCACGTGCAAAGACACACATAGACTCAAATAAAGGGATGGAGGAAGATTTATCAAGCAAACAGAGAGCAAAAATAAGCAGGGGTTGCAATCCTAATCTCTGATAACATGGACTTTAAACCAACAAAGGTCAAAAGAGACAAAGAAGGGTACTATACATTGGTACAGCGATCAATGTAACAAGAAGAGCTAACTATCCTAAATATATATGTACCCAATACAGGAGTACCCAGATACATGCAAGTTCTTAACAACTTACAGAGAGACTTAGACTCCCACACAATAATAGTGAGAGACTTTAACTCTCTACTTTCAATATGAGACAGATCAATGAGTCAAAAAATTAACAAGGATATCCAGGACTAGAACTCAGATCTGGACCAAGCAGACCTAATAGACATCTACAGAACTCTCCACTTAAAAGCCACAAAATATACATTCTTCTCACCACCACATCACACTTACTTTAAAATTGACCATATAATTGGAAGTAAATCACTCTTCAGCAAATGCAAAAGAATGGAAATCCTAACAACCAGCTTCTCAGACCACAGCACAATCAAATTAGAACTCAGAATTAAGAAACTCACTCAAAACCACATGACTACATGGAAACTGAACAACCGGCTCCTTAATGACTACTGGAAAAATAATAAAATGAAGGCAGAAATAAAGATGTTCTTCAAAACCAATGAGAATGAAGACATAATATACCAGAATCTCTGGGAAACATTTAAAGCAGAGCCTAGAGGAAATTTATAGCACTAAACGCCCACATGAGAAGCCAGGAAAGATCTAAAATCGGCACTCTATGGTCCAAATTAAAAGAACTAGAGGAGCAAGATCAAACAAATTCAAAAGCTAACAGAAGACAAGAAATAACTAAGATCAGAGCAGAACTGAAGGAGATAGAGACACAAAAAAAACTTTAAAAATAATTAAATCAAGGAGCTGTTTTTTTTTTTTTTTTTAAGGTTAACAAAATAGATAGACGGCTAGCCAGGCTAATAATAAAGAAAAGACAGGAGAATCAAATAGATACCATAAAAAGTGATAAAGGGGATATCACCACCAATTCCACAGAAATACAAACTACCATCAGATTACTACAAACAACTCTATGCACATAAAGCAGTAAATCTAGAAGAAATGGATAAATTCCCAGACACTTAAGCCCTTCCAAGACTAAAGCAGGAAGAAGTTGAATCCCTGAATAGACAAATAACAAGGTCTGAAGTTGAGGCAGCAATTAATAGCCTACCAACCAAAAAACATCCAAGTCTAGACGGGTTCACAGCTGAATTCTACCAGACATACAAAGAGGAGCTGGTACCATTCCTTCTGTAACTATTCCAAACAATAACAAAGAGAGGGAATACTCCCTCACTCATTTTATGAGACCAACATCATCCTGATACAAAAATCTGGCAGAGACAAAACTAAAAAAGAAAATTTCAGGCCAATATCCATGATGAGAATCAATGCAAAAAATCTTCAATAAAATACTGGCAAACTGAATGCAACAGCATATCCAAAAGCTTATCCATCACGATCAAGTAGGCTTCATCCCGAGGATGCAAGGCTAGTTCAACATATGCAAATCTACAAATGAAATCAATCACATAAACAGAACCAAAGACAAAAACCACATGATTATCTCAATGGATGCAGAGAAGGCCTTCAACAAAATTCAACAACCCTTTATGCTAAAAACTCTCAGTAAACTAGGTATTGATGGAATATATCTCAAAATAATAAAAGCTATTTATGACAAACCCACAGCCAACATCATACTGAATGGGCAAAAACTGGAAGCATGCCCTTTGAAAGCTGACCCTAGACAAGGGTGTCCTCTCTCACCACTCCTATTCAACACAGTATTGGAAGTTCTAGCCAGGGCAATTAGGCAAGAAAAGGAAATAAAGGGTATTCAGTTAAGAAAAGAGGAAGTCAAATTGTCTCTATTTGCAGATGGCATGATTGTATATTTAGAAGACCCCATCATCTCAGCCCAAACTCTCCTTAAACTGATAAGCAACTTCAGCAAAGTCTCAGGATACAAAATCAATGTGCAAAAATCACAAACATTCCTACACACCAATAATAGACAAACAGAGAGACAAATCATGAGTGAACTCCCATTCACAATTGCTACAAAGATAATAAAATACCTAGGGATACAACTAACAAAGGATGTAAAGGACCTCTTCAAGGAGAACTACAAACCACTGCTTAAGGAAATAAGAGAGGACACAAACAGATGGAAAAACATTCCATGCTCATGGTTAGGAAAAATCAATATCGTGAAAATGGCCATATTGCCCAAAGTAATGTACAGACTCAATGCTATCCCCAACAACATACTGCTGACCTTCTTTACAGAACTGCAAAAAAACTCACCTTAAATTTCATATGGAACCAAAAAAAGAGCCCACATAGCCAAGACAATCCTAAGCAAAAAGAACGAAGCTGGAGGCATCAAACTACCTGACTTCAAACTATACTACAAAGCTACAGTAATCAAAACAGCATGGTACTCGTACCAAAACAGAGATATAGACCAATGGAACCGAACAGAGGCTTCAGAAGTAATGCCACACCTCTACAACCATCTGATCTTTGACAAACCTGACCAAAAAAAAAAAAAAAAAGCAATGAGGAAAGGATTCCCCATTTAATAAACGGTGTTGGGAAAACTGATTAGCCATGCTCAGAAATCTGAAACTGAAGCCCCTTCTTATACATTATACAAAAATTAACTCCAGATGGATTAAAGATTTAAACATAAGACCTAACATCATAAAAATCCTAGAAGAAAACATAGGTAATACCTTTCAGGACATAGGCATAAGCAAGGACTTCAAAACTAATACACCAAAAGCAATGGCAACAAAAGCCAAAATAGACAAATGGGATCTAATGGAACCTAAGAGCTTCTGTGCAGCAGAAGAAACAATCATTAGAGTGAACCAGAAACAAACAGAATGAAAAAAATTTTTGCAACCCACCCGTCTGACAAAGGGCTAATATCCAGAATCTACAAAGAACTAAAACAAATTTACAAGAAAAAAACAAACAACTGCATCAAAAAATGGGTGAAGAACATGAACAGACACTTTTCAAAAGAAGACATTTATGTGGACAATAAACATATGAAAAAATGCTCATTATCACTGGTCATTAGAGAAATGCAAATCAAAACCACATTGAGATACAATCTCACCCCAGTTAGAATGGTGATCATTAAAAAATCTGGAGACAACAGATGCTGGAGAGGATGTGGAGAAATAGAAATGCTTTACACTGTTGATGGGAGTGTAAATTAGTTCAACCATTGGGGAAGACAGTATGGCAATTCCTCAAGGATCTAGAAATAGAAATTCCATTTGACCCAGCAATCCCATTACTGGGTATATACTCAAAGGATTATAAATTGTTCTATTATAAAGACACATACACATGCATGTTCATTGAGACATTGTTTACAATACAAAGACTTGGAACCAGTTCAAATGCCCATCAATGACAGGCTGGAAAAATAAAATGTGGCACATATACACCATGGAATACTATGTAGCCATAAAAATAATGAGTTCATGTCCCTTGCAGGGACATGGATGAATCTGGAACCCATCCTCAGCAAGCTGACACAAGAACAGAAAACCAAACACCACATATTATCACTTATAAGTGGGTGTTCCACAGTGAGAACACATGGACACATGGAGGGGAACATCACACACTGGGATCTGCTCTGGGGTGGGGGGTTAGGGGAGGCATAGCAAGGGTTGGGGAGATTGCGAAGGGATAACATTAGGAAAAACACCTAATGTAGGTGAAGGGGGATGGAGGCAGCAAACTGCCATTGCATGTGTATACCTATGTAACAATCCTGCAAGATCTGCACATGTATCCAGAACTTAAAGAATAATAATAATAATAAAGAGTTAAGACTAATCAGTGTGCTGTATTCAGGAGACTCATCTCATGTGCAAGGACACACATAGCCTCAAAATAAAGGGATGGAGGAATATTCACCAAGCAAATGGAAAGCACACACACAAAATAGCAGGAGTTGCAATCCAACTCTCTGATAAAACAGACTTTAAACCAGAAAATATATAAAAAGACAAAGAAGGGCATTACATAATGGCAAAGGGATCAATGCAACAAGAAGAGCTAACTATCCTAAATATATATGCACCCAATACAGGAGCATCCAGATTCATAAAGCAAGTTCTTAGAGACCTACAAAGAGATTTAGACTCACGCATCATTAATAGTGGGAGACTTTAACACCTCAGTGTCAATATTAGACAGATCACTGAAACAGAAAATTAACAGGGATACCCAGAACTTGATCTCAACTCTGGACCAAGCAGTCCTAACCGGCATCTACAGAACTTTCCACCACAAATCGAGAGAATATACATTCTTCTCAGCAGCACATCATGCTTACTCTAAAATTGACCACATAATTGGAAGTAAAACATTCCACAGCAAATGCAAAAGAATGGAAATCATAAAAAACAGTCCTTATACTTGATACAAAAATTAACTTAATATGAATTAAAGAGTTAAATGTAAGACCTAAAACCATAAAACACCTAGAAGAAAACCTAGGTAATACCATTCAGGACATAGGCATGGGCAAAGGCTTCATGAGTAAAACACCAAAAGCAATTGCAACAAAAGTCAAAATTGACAATTGGGATATAATTAAACTAAAAAGCTTTTGCACAGCAAAATAAACTATCATTAGAGTAAACAGGCAACCCATAGAATGGGAGAAAATTTTTGCAATCTATGTATCTGACATAGGGCTAATATCCAGAATCTACAAGGAACTTAAACAAATTTACAAGAAAAAACAAACAACCCCATCAGAAAGTGGGTGAAGGATATGAACAGACACTTGTCAAAAGAAGACATTCATTCAGCCAACAAACATATGACAACAAGCTCATCACCTCTGGTCATTAGAGAAATGCAACTCAAAACCAAAATGAGATAACATCTATGCCAATTAGAATGGCAATTATTAAAAAGTTAGGAAACAACAGATGCTGGAGAAGATGTGGAGAAATAGGAATGTTTTCACATTGTTGATTGGAATGTAAGTTAATTCAACCATTGTGGTGATTCCTCAAGACTCTAGAACCAGAAATACCATTTGACCCAGCAATCTCATAGGATTATAAATCATTCTATAAAGACACATGCACACTTATGTTTATTGCAGCACTCTTTACAATAGCAAAGGCTTGGGACTAACCCAAATGCCCATCAGTGATAGACTGGATAAAGCAAATGTGATACATATTCACCATAGAATACTATGCAGCCATAAAAAGTATGACTTCATGTCCTTTTCAGGGACATGGATGAAGCCGGAAACTATCATTCTCAGCAAACTAACACATGAACAGAAAACCAAACACCTACTGTTCTCACTTATAAGTGGGAATTGAACAATGAGAACATATGGGCATAGGGAGGGAACATCACACACAGGGGCCTGTTGGGGGATGGGGGCAAGGGGAGGGATAGCATTAGGAGAAATACATAATGTGGATGACAGGTTTATGGATGCAGCAAACCACTGTGGCACATGTATACCTATGTAACAAACCTGCACGTTCTGCACACGTATCTCAGAACTTAAGGTATAAAAATAATAAAAAGAGGTAAAACAAAATACATGAAACAAAAACTGACAGAATTAAAGGGAGAAGTAGATAATTTAATAATAATACACCTCAATTCACCACTTTGAATAGTGAGTAGAGCACTTAAAAGATCAATAAGGAAGTAGGACACTTGAAAATGTTCTAAACCAACTGGATCATACAGACATCTATAAAATGATTCACCCAACACCAGCAAAACATCAGTTCTCAAACATACAAGAAATATTTTGTAGGATAAACCATATGCTAGCAGTGAACAATTCAAAATCATGTCAAGAAACAATTTCATTGAATTAACATAGAAAAGAATTAAACTTTTAGAAATTCACTTTTTAAAACGTTTAAGTTTTGTACACTAAAAATGACACCTTAAACAAAATTTAACTCAAGATGCATTAAAGACTACGTAAGACCTAAAACCATAACAACCCTAGAAAAAACCTAGGTAATACCATTCAGGGCATAGACATTGGCAAAGACTCCATGACTAAAACCAAAAGTAATTGCAACAAAAGCCAAAATTGACAAATGGGATCTAATTAAACTAAAGAGATTCTGTACAGCAATATAAACTATCATTGGTAAATGAAAACATTGGTAAATGAAATCAGCAAACTAAATAAAATATATCTTTTGTTCAGTAACCTTAATATATAATATTAAGGTGGAAATACTCCCCAAATTGATCTACAGACTTATCACAATCCCTATCAGTGTCCCAGCTGGCTTTTTTCGCAGAAACTGACAGGATGATCCTAACATTCATCTGGAAATTTAGAAGAGCCAAAGCAATCTGAATAAAGAAAAACAACATTGAAGGACTTATGCTTCTAGATTTCAAAATTTACTACAACGCTACAATAATCAAGATTGTGTGGAATTGGCATAATGATAAACACAGATTTCAGTGGTAGAGAATTCAGAATCCAGGAATACTCTTTTTCATTTACAGTTAGTTTTTTTGATAAGTTTGTCATAGAAATTCAATGGAGAAGAAAATTTTTTGGAAAATGGTGCTGGGACAACCGTATAACTATATGCTAAAGAATTAATTTGTTCTTATTTTTAAGCTACACATAGAAATTAATTCAAAATGGATCACAGACAAATTTAAAAGATAAAACTGTCAAACACACAGAAGAAATCATATAAGCAACCCTCTGTGACCTTTGAATGGGCAATAGTTTTTTTAAAGTTATGACATCAAAAACACAGGTGGTAAATATATACATATATATTTAAAATATAATAAATAGATATCAGAATTCAATAAAATTTACCAATTTTGTGCTTAAAAGGACACAATCAAGAAATTGAAAAGACAGCTAATAGAATGGTAGAAAATACTTGCTCATCATACATCTGATAAGGGATCTGTATATAAGATGTATGTATGCATAATATATATACAAGATATATATATATATATATATATATATATATATACACACACACACACACATATATCTTGCATATCTTATATACAAGTCTCATCTCTCTATCTTATACCTCAATACTAGAAGACAAATAATACAATTAAAAATGAGCAAAAGATTTGAAATGTCTCCAAGAATAAGATATACAAATGGCCAATAAGACACGGAAAAATGTTCAGCATCATTAGATACGAGGGAAATGCAAACCAAAACCATAAGAAGAGTGTACCTCACATAGATACTAATATAGCTATAATAAAAACAGTAATATAATAACAAGAATTGTTGATAATGTAGAGAAATTGCAATTCTGTAACACTGCTGGTGGGAAGTGTAAAGACTTATGGCTGATTTGGAAAACAGCTTGATAATTCTCAAAATATTAATCATGAAGTTACCATGTGACCAAGCAATTCTATTTCTAGGGACCTATTCACTAGAAATGAAAATTTATGTTCACACAAAAACTTTTATACAAATGTTCTTAGTAGGATAATTTTTAACACACAGAAAAAGATAGAAATAATCTACCTTAATCAAATTGATGTTTAGCTCCTTGGTACACCATGACTTTCACCCTGCAGTAATCAAGTCCTTCTGTTCTACTCTCTCCTTTCGTGTCAGCTGGGCATAGGGACTAGATTCTGAGAAATGAAATATAGCAAATGTCACTACTGAGATTACGTTAAATAAAGAATATGGTTTTCACAGTGAATACTCAAGAGTCTGCTTGTCACACTGTTTACATACAGGTTTTGAATTTCTGACGTTTATCTAAGTTTGCAATTGTTGCAGATTTCTAGATCTTATATTCAATATACCTTCATTCAGACCTGGTATTAAAGTTATAATATATTCACGAATGAACTGGGAACTTCCCTCTTTTACAGGCTTTTCTGATAGTTTGGGTAAGGTTGATATTATCTGTTTCTTAAAGTCTTGCAAGATCTCTCAGGCCCCCAGCCTTTTAAAGCACCATGAACAGGGTTGTTTATTTTAATTGATGTCTGTAGCATAATGATTCTTTATGTGTTGTAGCTTAAGTTTTAATTTGTTTAGTGACTGCAAATCCATTCAATTTTCCTATTTTTTTGGAATGAGTTTGATAGACTTTTCTAGAAAATTGTCTCTTCTCTCTAAGTTTCAAAATGTTTTATGATAAACCTATTCAAAGTATTGTTACTGATTTTCTTTTTATTCTTCTTTCCAGAAGCTGCTGAGGGTAAGTGCAATTTTTTACTACTCAGGACTTAAAACAAATCCCCCTAATGACCTGTCACTGAGCAGACCCCTATAGACAGTCTTGAAGATGAAAATCTTTCAGCTAACGTCCATCTGGTTCGATTTACAATGTGGTTAAAGTACAAATGTAACAAAATTTTAAATAAAAAATGGTTAAATAAGATTAAAATTTATTTATGTTAAAAGATGTATAGGGATGGTAAGGAATTTTCACAATTATCAGCTAACTTGATCCTTTTCACCCTTCTAAACCAATATATTTTACAAGTTAATAATTCTTACAGATTATAGTTATGACTTGTCTTTTAAATAAACCTTTCATAATTCCAAAATAGATATATTAAGCCCAATATGTATATATTCTGGATATATACCTACGTATATACTTATATCCAGAATATATATCATATACACCCATCTTACACATAAAAACCAAATTGCATTCATGTTTTAGATTCAAGGATCCCCTACTCTTATTATAAAAGTTTATGAACTCTAATGCAAAATAGTCTTAAAATATTTTTAGCATGATCCATTGACACTTCATGTAAATGACTGGTTCTGGCACTGGTGAAGAAGGAGTAAGGTAGGCATTCTTCCAGTCTTAGTCCATTTGAGCTCTTACAAAAGAATACCTGAGACTGAGTAATTGATTCTGAACAGAAATTAATATTCTCACAGTATCAGAGACTGGAAGTGTAAGATATAGTTACTGCATCTGGTGAGGACCTTATTGCTAAATCATTGCCTTACAAAAGGCAAAAGGGCAAAGAGGTAAAGAGGGCCAAACTCCCCATTAATAATGGCATTAATATTACTCATGAGGGCCAAGCCCTCATGTCTCAATCCCTTCATAAAGACTCCACCTCTTAATATTGTTACAATGAAAATTAAATTTCAGCATAAGTTTTGTAGGAGACAAACGTGACAGCATCTCCTGATTCTCCTGCCATCTTGATTTATCTGAGCCCAAGTTAGTATTTAATTTCTCAATTGCTATAATGATTATTTGTTAAATGGTTATCTGATTACCTTCTTTACTCTTTACCTTAAAACATACACAGACAGACATTAGACTTTCATTTTAGATTTATGAATATATTATGCCTTGGAGGCATGCCATTCTTTTTCTGAGGAGATCTCTTCATGTGAGGGAGAATCCAGTCTCAACCCACAAATTCCATCTCTGTTCCTATGTTTCAGATCTTAGGACAGTTCATATTTCTGCTGCTCCTGCAGCTAGTGTCAATGCCTGTTTGGAAATGCCCATCTTGTTTCATAGCTGATGGCTCTAAACATGGCTCGTGGTTTATCTTTTCACATTTTAGCTTCAAGGATCCCCTGCTCTTATAAAAGGTAGAGTTGTGGTGGACAGCTGGCAACAGTCCTTGCCAGAGTGATTTCTCCTTGGGAGGCCCACAGAAAGAGATCAAGCCTCATCAGCAACTTCAGCTCATTAGTTAACTGATTCAGCAAGTGAAGTGTAGAGACAATGCATTCACAAAACTGATTTTGACTTTGTTTTTCTGTGAAGTGTATACATGAAGGAAGTGGGATGGTGGTTAGGAAACTTGAGAGACTGAAGACACTCAGAGGAGGATATGGCAATTACTTGAGCTATCCTTTGGAGATGAAGTTGTGGATGGGAAGCTTTTCCAAAACAACCACAAAGGAAAGCAGCTGCTGGCATCTGCAGAGAGAGGAAAAGCAAAGTGGTACAAGGAACATCAGGCTGGGAAGTGGATTGGAGTTTTAGACATTTTTCCCACAACCATTGGATAATGGTTCCAACACTTAAATTCTCTGAACCTTGTCCTCCTGTAACAGGGGGAAGGGAACCACATGTGATTTAGTCTATGTATAACATTCCGTTTAGTTGTTTCAGAATTTTGCGGCTTTTTCAGGGTGAGTGAGAGAGCAGAGAAGTGGAGAGCACATATCCTGGTGTCAGTATCATTGGAACTGGATGCTATCTGTACCACTTGCTGTAATTAGTGTGCAATCCTGGGTAAGTCACTTTACCTTTCTGTGCATGAGGTTTTGTTGTGTTTTGTTTTTCCAATGGTATCTGCCTTCTATGTAGGGAGATTGAAAAGGAATCAACATATTTAAAACATATTTTTTCAGAACATGAAAATCATAGTGCAAGTGTCTGCTCAAATGAAATAACATGGACCTACTCTGGACTAGGAAAGGGTGTATTTGCACACTTTGTGCCAGTACCTGGAGAATTACAGTTTAAGCTTCAATCATCCCTATCATGTGTTTAACAGAAAGACAACAATTTTCAGAGTTTGTTAAGTTCCATGAATTGTCATTATCAATACTCTCCTTCCCTTCCTCCTCAACGCATCTGGCAACAGTTCTGAAGAGGCATTAGAGTTATTTATTAATATGGGGAAGTGAGGTGTAAGGTACAGTCCCCAGAACCCTTTAGCTTCTTCCACAGTCTCCTTTCAGTGCATGCCTGGTCAGGGGAGGAGTCCTCCATGGTAAATGACATTAACATCCCATGAACTTCTGTCCCTCCCCTTCCCCACTGCTCTAAGCAGGATGCTCCACATCTTGTCCTGCTGCCTCCCTTGTCTCACAGATGGTCTTGCTTCAGGCTCACATACTCGCTGCCCTTCCTCCCAGGGCCCTCCCCTCACACCCATTATCACTATTCCTGGAAGCCCTCTGATTCTTCCTGGGCTGCTCAGGGCCATGGGAACAGGGCATCTGGTTGCTGCTGGGGAAGGACAAAACCTGCCCTTGACTAGCACAGTTTGTCTAGTTGTTGGCGGAAGGTACCTCTTGTGTGACCACTCCCGGGATGTGCCAGGAAGAGGCTTCCCCTCATCCTGGAATTTCCTTGCATCAGTGCTCTCTGTAGGGCCTGTGGACATCTCTCCTTGCCCCCTGCTTAAAATTCAAATTTAAGACTTTCTTTATAGACGAGGGATTCACAGGAAAACAGCTTCTCTTTTTGGATTTGAGGAATTCACACCTTTTCTTAGACTCCATACTCAAAAAGCAAATAATGGGGTCTCAATATACTATTTGTTTTTGACTGCTCATGGATGCAAGACTTAGAGGGAGAGATCATGGAGAGTTTTCTCTAAGAGTTTAGTCTTTTCTGAGCATTTTTTATATCCTTTATTTTCATGGACCAGTCCTGAGATATGAAAAAGAGAGAAGAAAAGTCCTGACTTGCTTCCTGCCTTTCCAAGTTTCCTTTAAAAAGTCAAGTGTTATCTGACTGTATTTGTGTGTGACCTTTGTTGGAAGTTGATCACATCTGTGCTAAAATGAAAAAGAAAACAGCCATTCTCAATGCCTCCAAACACACACAAACACAGTTGTGGTACCACTATACATAAATGTCAAATTGTGCACTGAAGATTGGGTGTGTAGTGTCTCACATTTATTTACTTTTTAAGATTATCCTGCGGGGCTTGTGGCTAGGACTGTGATTCACAGGTATGTTTTTTAGTGAATCCAGTCAGGCTGCAGAGAGCTGAATGGGTCAAATGTGGAGAAAAACAGAGGGATTTGAGAAAGATAGTTGCGATAACTAAATGTTCCTAAAGCAAAAGTTGTGCTTGTGTTTGATTTTCACTTCAATACATAGTAGCTGCTTGATCCTAGGTAAATTACTTAGGCCTTCTCTGACCCTCAGTTTCTTCATCTGTTAAATATGGTTGCAAATGGCACCTCTGTTTTCAGAATGTCATGGACATTAAGTGCGTTTCTGTTTGTCAAGTATTTAGAATAGTGGCTGGCATAGATACCAGACAATATAAGTTTGTTTTAAACAAACTAGAGCTTTCCTGTGAAGCAGAAGAGGCTAAGTTATAAGGAGATTTTCTTACATCTGTGGAACATATTAGACCATGGAAGTTGTTGCATCTAGTACTTCTTCTGTTTCTTTCTTTCCAGTCTGAAGTTAGCAGAAAGTCTGTTATTCACATTGCCCACCAAGGATTTGAAACAGTTGAATATCTCTCCACAGTAAGTTTAAAATCTAGATTACAAGGTTAGAAAGGAGCAAATAGCTTCTGGAAGATGGCAAATAACACAAAATATCAGCTATATATTTGAAACTTCCTAAATGTTACTGGAGGCTTATTAAGGAATTGCCCCACTTGGGGATGCGCTAACACTGGATCTGCAGGATATAGTCATTCTTTCATCTGTCAGAATACTCTCTGAGAAAATATGATGGGAAAGGCCTGAAATTAGCTTCCTAGAACTCTGCAAAACTAGGTCAGAGAATAGGGCCTTGTGGCTGCTGAAGACAAGGAGATACATTTTTAAGGGACAGGAAATATGACTTCCCTAAAAAGGCATGACTTTTCAACCAAAGTGACTGCTAATAAATGTCCTCAGTTTTATTACCATTACCATACATGTGAAATTTGGCCTGCATATGTAAGCAATACAGGTAACTGTCTCAATGGATATATAGCTATTGGGGCAATAAATATTTTTTATGAGAGAATTTTGTCAATTGTTATTTGTTTTAATTCTCTTTCTTTTCCACACTGTGCCAGTGAAGCACAATATTTTCCTGACCGTGTCACAAGCCTCACGACAGGGGTGCTTCATGTACTCAGCCAATAGCTCTCACCCCCTCTCAGGTTGGGGATCATGCAGGTGAGCAGGTGGGGAAGCATGCAGTTGAGTGGGTGCAGGAGCCAGGGCAAGCGCTATTGGGCACCAGCAGGAACGAACTCCATACTGGCCCCATGGTGTGTCTAGAGGGGTGCCTATGACCCCTGAAGCCCCAGAGGGACTGTTACAGTCAGTGTTCTTTTAGCTTTGCCATCCCCTGATGGCTCAAGTGTTAACAGCTAGTGGTGGGTCAGTGTGACAGTCTTGCATTCACACTTGTGGCTCCAAGCTCTTGTCTGGCGTCCAGGAAACATGAAGTCACATGAACGAATTGAAGATGGCAAATGTAGGGGATTTTATTGCTGACAAAAGTGGCTCTCAGCAATATGGGTAGGGAGACAGATTACCTTCCTGAAAGGGAGACAGAGTGGGAAGGTAATCTTCCCCCAAAGACTAGCCATTCCCAGCAGGACTCGTCTTCGAAGTTATGATGTCAAGTCGTCCCTCTGAAGTCAAGCCACTTCTCTCTGACATCCAACAGTAGTCTCTGACATCCAACAGTAGTCTCTGACATCCAGCTGCTTCTCCTCTCTCTGCCACCTGAGCCTGGGGTTTTTATGTGCACAGGATGTGGGGGATTGGGGAGGGTAGGCCATGGGTGTTTTGGAAAATGCAACATTCAAGAAAGAAAACAGGAATGCAAGTTCTAAGTTTAGGCTATGATTCCAAGCTTGAGCGTGGGGCCCTCACTGGGTGTCTACCCTCTTTTCCCCAGAATTTCCTTTTATCCTTATCATTCCCCACCTCTGAAGAGACACATCTAACTGCTATTAGAATACAGAAGATGACCAGTCTTAGCTACTTTCTTCTGACAGGTGACATTTTTTGGAAAAGAATTGCAGTCACACTCCTTCTAGTGGTCTACCTAAGGGTCCCTGGCAAATGGGAGCCATCATCTGAGGCTCCAGTTGCCTGATTCTCTGAAGTTTGATGGCCTCTAGATAAGAAGAAATAAGTTTTATAAGGTTAAGTATGCATGGATCAAATATGTGTATTATACAAAGAGGAGTTAGAAAGGAGAAAATCTAGTGCCTAAGATTACAGAAATAAGAAGTGAAATATACTAATCATTCTGAAAACAATATTGTGCCCCATGGTATAAAACAGAATGAAGGTAAGAACACCAAGCATAGGCAAGGATATAAAAAGGATGTCCATAAAAGGTTAATCATTAACACTTACCTTTTGTGATTTTTAGTTTGAAGTCCCTGATATCTTCATATTGGCACTTTGGGTGTGCTTCTGGATGATGGAGGTATCTCCGTTGGCTTCCCAGGCCTTTACTCAGGTATAATTAATCCAAGAATCTATTCCAGTGACCTATTGTAAAAGACTGAGGTGTCCACTTTCAGGAAGTTTTCTGAAGTGCTCTCTGGTCCCAGGGCCTATTTCTGCAGCTTCCTCCTAATATCAGGCACTCCTTGAGTAATAAGTGTACCTTTAGGATTAGTTGTCCCTTGATTGAATGAGGAGACAAAGAGGTATGCTTTACCATGGTCTCTCTTAGCTTTCCCAGGAAGGCAGTAGGATTCTCCTGAAATCCCTGATCCTTCATGGATAGGTTGGTATAATTGAGAGTCTTAGATCTAGTCCTATGTAAGCCCTCCATTATGAACACCTGAAAGTCTCTCCTCTTCTATTCTTCCATCTTGTCATTGGGATTCCATTTAGCGTCATCCACTGGTACTGCTTCTCTTCCAGTTGGATAAAATTCAGCCCCTTCCCTGATGCTATATGTGATACAAAGTTCATCCACAAATCCCTCTACCACTTGCAGACCAGCCTGCTTCTCAGCGTTAGTTAGGGTCTGATTCAAAAGTAACAATGTCTTTCAGAAGAGTTCTAATACTTGGGCTAAATTTTGGAAAGACTGTATACATATGTCAGGGTCATCCAAAAACTTGTCAAGATCCCCCTTAATTTGCCTTAAGTCCTATAGATAGAAGAGGACAAAATTCACCAGGCATCTATTGGAGGGGCAAGAGTGAGACTGGGGCTTGTCTAGGGTGAGGATTTCTAGAAGTGGGCAAGTGAGAGAGAATTCCCCCTCTCTGCTACCCAATAGAAAACTCTTGCTCCAACATAAGCCTCTCCTATCTCACTGATCCATTCTTCCAGCAGCTCCAACCAAAACCTTTAAGCCACTGCTCACTCCTCTCTTATGCTCTGTTCCACTTCATATTCAGGATTCCTGTTGATGCTTCCTTCAAAATAGAGCTCTCCTGGGCCACTTCCCAACTATTCCAGGGCTGGGTTCAAACCCCATCTTTTCCTTGCTTGATTTACCACAATTACTTCCTAACTAGTCCCCCTGCTTCTACTCTGTTGTCTGTGTGTCCTGTTTACTAACTAGCCAGAAGGAGCCTTTTAAAACATGAGTGAGATAACGTACTCAGACCTCTGCTCAAAATCATATACTGGCTCCTCACTTCACTCAGAGTGAAAGTCTGCAAATGCAAACATGATCTCGTCCTATTTCTTCCCTGATTTCTGCTCTTTTAACTCTTCCACCCTGACTGTGTTTCAGAAATCACCAGGTATTCTCTTAACTAAGTCTTTGCATGGCTGTGCATTCCTCCTGGAACATACTTCTAAATATGTCTGCATGGCTAACTTCCTCAGCTAAACATTCTTGTTCAAATGCTGAATTTTTAATGAGCCAACCCTAACCCGTATAGTTATAATTTTGATAACATTCATCTCCTCCTCATGTTCTCCAGTTCCATTGTATCTCTGTATTTTTTTTGTATCCTTAGCCCTTCTTATCTTCTACATAATTTACTTATTTATTAAAGACTGCTTAATGTAGAAAAAAAACCTGAAGTTGACCTTGTGTTTTTTCTTATTTAGGCAGTAATCTGAAGTCAGACCCAAGACCACTGCCTTTGTCTGTTTTGTGTTTCTATTAAAGGAATGCTTGGGGCTGGGTAATTTATAATGAAAAGAGGTTTATTTGGCTCACAGACCTGTAGGCTCTACAAGAAGCATGGCATCAATGACTGCTTCCAGTAAGGACTTTAGAGAACTTCCAGTCATGGAGGGAGGTGGAGGGGAGCAGGCATGACATGGCAAGAGAGAAAGGAGAGAAAGGAGAGAGAGGGAGGAAGGTGCCAGACTCTTTTTAACAGCCACATCTTACTAAGAGTAATAACTCACTCAATCCTGCAAGAATAGCACTAAGAAGTGCATAAGAATTCTGCTCTCATAACCCCAAAACTTCTCACTAAGGCCAACCTCCAACATTGGGGATTAAATTTCAACATGAGATTTGGAAGGAACAAATATCCAAAGTACATCAACCATTATATTGATAATCTTGGCTAAGTTACTTAATTGTGTTGTGCCTTTGGTGTTCTGTCATGCGTAAAATCAGGATAATAGTAGTACTGGTTTCACAGAGTTGGCTTGATGATTAAATACGTTAATATACGTAGAGCCTTTGTAAAATATCTGGTACTTGGTCAATATTTAACAAATGTTATTATTATTTGGGTAAGGGCATTGTCATTCTGAAGTAATAACCAAATAAATTCTTTTATAAATTATGGGTCTTATGTGTCCAAAGTCTAAGCATTCTGTGGTATCATCCCTTCCAAAGATGAACATGTCACTTGCAATAGAATTACTGTTGAGGCAGAACTTACAAATTATGCCAGTTGGTCTTTGTCCATAGTTGAAGGCTTCCGAACACCTTTTTGGGAATAATTGCTTAAGCAACTCCCTTTAGAAATGTTAATTGAAGAGTTGTAGTCACACATTTCTGTAATTTAACACACTCTGGACCTGAAAGGCAGAACTTAAAAAAGAAGCTAGGCTAGTGGGCATGTGGAATTGTGAGACTTTTCTAGAAAAGAGAGTTTCAAGATTACAGACTTTCTCCCCTGAGGGTAAATCAAAATGAGTTATTGAAAAGTCATCTGGAGAGAGGAATCTACTGGATGGTCACTAAGGGTTTAGCTTTGGGTATTGCTATTTTCCTAAAAGATGCATAATAACACTGCTTTTGGATCCAAGTGATCTGAATCCTCTGGATTTACTGGAATTTTCTTTAGAAAGCTTTCCCTGATACTGACCTACTCCCCAATTCCTTCCAGGCCTGGACTCCTTTTGCCAGAGACAAGATGTTTTTATTTTTATTTCACTAGAAGAAGTTTAAAATGAAGGTTTTGATAGTGGGAATGAGGGAATGTGTTAACTTCTCTTCCAGAGTCCACAAGAGGTGTAGTTTCAAAGGCAAGAACTTCCCAGCTGTATTCCTTACCTGCCTTCTTTTACTTCTCCATCGGGAAGCTTAGGCTGCCCAGGTGAGCTTCCTTTGTTTAGAAAAGCCCCCGAAAAGCTATGGGAGGACTGTGGGCCAAACAACCAATCAGATGTCAGAGTCAAAGATCTGTCATTCCAGCGGAAGTTGGAAGGAACTCCTCTCATGGGACAAGAACTTAGATGGGGTGGGAATAACTCCCAGGCTAAAAGACCCCTTGCCCCTCACCTGTGCAGATTTCCCACTCTGGTATCCCCTCCCATGACAGAGTGGGAGCTGGCTTTCTCTCCCTACTTCTCTTTCTCTCTCTCTGCCTAATAAATAGCTTTTCTGCAAAAGCTCTTGGGGTTTGATATTCACTTGAACAATATCACCGTGCCAGGGCCTCCTACCCATTCTTGGGTGGACAAGAGTCCAAGGACGTGAGCACCTCGGGCACATCCCATCAGGGAGCTGAGCCTCCCCTGCATCCCGCAACCGGTCACAGGAGGAGCAGAGCAAAGAGAAGAGAAGAATGTCATGAAAACAGTGGAAACATTATGAAGATATGCGAAACAGGGCTGGCGTGGGAAGCTGAGACAGATGAATCATGAGGTCAGGAGATCAAGACCATCCTGACCAACATGGTGAAACCCCTCTCTACTAAAAGCACAAAACTTAGCTGACTGTTGTGTTACGTGCCTGTAATCCCAGCTACTTGGGAGGCGGAGGCAGGGGAATCACTTGAACCCCAGCGGTAGAGATTGCAGTGAGCTGAGATTGCAGTGAGCCAAGAACTGCACTCCAGCCTGGTGACAGAACAAGACTCCATCTAAAAAAAAAAAGAAAGATATGAAAGAACAAAGCACTGGTGGTTTTTGTTTAACAGGGGAATCAGCTTTCTACCTAAGAGAGTCTATAGGTTTCCAAACACCTTAGGAACTTGGCATTTAGACATGGATGCCCTGTTAGGCCATTCTTGTGTTGCTAAATAAACACCTGAGGCCAGGCACTTTATAAGAAAAGGCGTTTAATTAGTTCACAGTTCTACAGGCTGTACAGGAAGCTTAATGCTTTTGCGGAGGCCTCAGGAAGCTTCCAGTCATGGCAAAAGGTGAAAGGGGAGCTGGCATCTTAAACCATAGGAGCAGGAGTTAGACAGAGAAAGTGGTGGGGCAGGGAGCGCCAGGTGAGTTGCCACACACTTAAACAACCAGATCTCAGGAGAACTCACTCCTATGGTGAGTTCTCACTCCTATGGTGAGGACAGCACTGAGCCATGAAGGATCCACCTCCATGCCCAAACGCATCCCACCACAGGCTCCATCTTCAACACGGGTTGGCATCTCAACATGAGGTTTGGAGGGTACATCCAAACTTTATCAGATGCTTTTCTATCTGGGGGAGAATAAATAGCCTGTGTCAATTTTGAAATGCTTCCAGTTACTGCTTTTTCTCTGTCCGGGGACAGCTTATTTGGCACCCAATGGTGTGGGGAGCTGTTAGTTTGAAGCTGGCAAGAGTCTTCTACCAGCTGTTCTCACTTCATGCTAAGATCCAGAGAGTGGCTGGGATCTCCTGAGATCTTCCACTTCTCTTTTTGGTGAGCATTTTGGGGTTTTACTTAAGTTAAGAGCTGGCACTGCTGGGATGGCAGAAACAGATGGAATATATGGTCTGCAGAGCTCAGATTATGTTGGCAGATGGGGGTGGAGGGGTGTTATAGGTGCCAAGAATCCAAATGGTGGCATGCCACATTTAGTAGGCTGCTGGCATGTGCATATTTTGTTTAATTAGCAGTTTCTGTAAGTCATAAGCATATGCTTTGTTACTTCTTGTTGTTTTAATGGTAAGCTATTATGTACTTTAGTGAAATCTTATGCCTTCTCCGAGTTTTGCTTCTAATTAGCAACTCAGCACCATATGGCATCCACAGCCTTTCCTGCACATGCCCCATCACCCTCTACCAGCCTGCCTTGTCCTGTCCTGCAAATAGGCATTGCAGAAGATACAAAGGAAAGGTAGATGCAGATTCTGTTCTAAGTTCCCTTGTACGAATTGAGTAGAAAAGTGGGCCAGAAAAAGGCTCTAGGACCAAAACAATTCAGTGCTTACCTAGGAACACATGTGCCCTGGTAAATTCTGGTAAGAGGTAAAGCAGAAGCCAAAGGAGGCTCCCAGTAGAGTTGGCAGCAAAGACTTGGAGGAATCTGACTGAAGCTAGGCAAAGAGAAAACAGACCAAGGGTGCCATTTGCAGGAATAGAGCCTAATGCTGAATTGAAAAGTTGCTGAGGTAGAGGCTCCTTGTCTCTGGTCCTAGATGGTGAGGATATCACCAATGTATAACTGCCAAATTGAATAACATTGGCCAGTTTGCCAAGACTCAAGCTCTCATACCAATTGACTTTTTGGAGCCCAGGTTTTTATAATGCCCCTTTCTTGTGTCATTGCTACTGTTTTCTATTGTGTGGCTTCATGGCAGCGATGGGCAGAGATCTTTTATTAAAATCTACTAGTAATTTCTGGGACCAGGCTATGTGTTTTAAAGATTTTATTGATAGAAGAGGAAAGTAAACAGCAGAAAATTGATTCCAATGATGAGATGTGGACCTTCTTGTATCCTATAAACCAGACTATAGCCTATTGTATTAGTTTATTCTTACATTGCTATAAAAAACTACCTGAGACTGGCTAATTTATAAAGAAATGAGGTTTAATTGACTCATAGTTCCATAGGATGTACAGGAGGCTTTGCTGGAGAGGCCTCAGGAAACTTACAATCATAGTGGAAGATGAAGGGGAAGCAAGTGTGTCTACATGGCAGGAGCAAGAGGAAGGGGGAGAGTTAAGGGGGATGTGCTGCACACTTTCAAACAACTAGATCTTATGAGAACTCTATCACTAAGAGAGCAAGGGGAAAGTCTGCCCCCATCATTCAGTCACCTCCCACCAGGCTCCTCCTCTACCACTGAGAATGACAATTTGACATGAGATTTGGGTGGGGACGCAGGGCCAAACCATATCACCTACCGTCCAAAATGCTTCCCTGCCTAGTCTTTAGGTTGATGCCTTGAGTCAAGGGCCAGTTTATCTTGCCAAAATGTTAGTACTCTAGAACAGTATGTCTCAAACTTTAATGTGCATTTAAATCACCTGGGGATTTTGTTAAAATAAACATTATGATTCAATTGGTTGGAAGTGAGGCCTAAGGTTTTGCATTCGAACAAATTCTTAGGTGATGCTTAAGCCCAAACTTGAAGTAGCAAGGCCTAGATCATGTCATTCTTTTTTTCCGAATTTAAGTGCAAACAATAGAAGTTCTAGAAAGAAGAGGGACATTCTTGTGTCTTGAGTTTATAGTCTGTTCTTTATCACTTACTTCTCTTCTTAGGTCCTGCTTTAACCTAGGACAGTGGACAGTGTATATGCCCCATTTCCATCTTAAAGAGACTCACAGTGGAAGAAAGGAGAAAATATAGAAAATACAGAATTAAGCATTATTCATTTTCAAATGACTCCATGCATGAGATTTCCATTGTCTAATATGAACTGTACTTGGCCAGTCCTAAGCCATTCATTGTTTACTTCTAGCTTAAAGTGAAGGTTAGCTCTTGATATTTTTGGATGAACTTATTGAACAATAACTCTTTATGTGCCTGTCTCTGTCTTTTCTTACTCTTTCCTTGTCTCTGTCTCTCTCACCCCCTCATCCCCACAAAAAATTCTCCATATATCGACAAGAAATAATGAACTGGAATAGGGCCATCAAGTCCAACCATCCATACACTGAAATATATCTCCATTAAGAAGCAAAACAAATTCCAGAGAAAAATTGCATGATATACGTTCAGTTCCAAGACCAAATTGAACACTAAATTGCAGCTTGAAACATTTGAATTTAAGTGCAACAATGGCTAACTGCTTTTATTTGCACAGCTAACCCATCCAATTTGGTGCTTTTCCTAGAAAAAAAAGAAAAATACTTGCCTTAAAGGTAAATTGGTGTCTGTTCTTTTATTGTACTAGAAAACCACTGTGTTAGTTATCCTCTGCCACATAACAAATTACCCAGAATATGGTGGTTTAAAAGCAATCAGTTATTATCATGGATTTTTTAGGTGGGACATCTGGTCATTGCTTGGCTGGGCTCTCAGCATCAGTTTCACTTAAGGTGGTGAGCAAAGTGTCATCCATGGCTGTATTCTCATCTGAAGGTTTGGTAGGAGCAAGGTTCAATTTCAAACTCAGAAACATCATTATTGGAAGGATTTATTTCCTTATGGGCTGTTGGACTGAGAGCCTCAGTCCCTTGCTGGTTGCTGGCTGCAGGCTTCCCTCAGTTTCTTGCCACATGGTCTCTCCAATTTTCTCTCCATCACAATACTTTAGCTTTCTTCATCAGAGTGGGTGACTGGGTGAGCAAAAGTGTGAACAAGAGAGAAAGGAGTAAAAGCAGGACAGGAATCCTGGTATTTTACTACCCAATCATGGATGTGGCAACACATCACTTCCGTCATATACTATTGGTGAGAAGCAATATTCATCTCACATGCACAGGGATGGGATTAGACAAAGGATGTCAATACCAAGATGCAGAGATTGTTGGAGGCCATCTCAAAGGGTGCTAACCACAGTAACCAAAGATTTGAAACTATGCACTTTCTGGTTTTATCAATAAAACCTAAAAATATTAGAAATAGAGAAATTCCAAGTGATTATTGCCATAAAGACACCCGATGTTAACTGTCTTTACCTGTAATTGCCTCCTTACATTCTACTCCTATTCAGAACAAAACTCTGAGGAGCAAGTACAGTGAAAGGGTTGGGACAGTCAACATCCCTTCCAAAGCCAACATTCAGAATGTTTTGTATTATTTCAGTGTACTAAATGTTATAGGTGCACCGGAGTTGTTGGTTGACTGCATTTTAAGTAGTTGATGATTTTAGAAACTACGGCGGGACAAGATGAAAGGTAAAATAGGACTGAGTTAAAAGAATATAGGATGATTTTTGTGTGTGCCAACTTTGAATGTGATAGGAATTCCCCCCTCCAATCTTCACTGCTCTTTTCTAGTACATGGCAATTGCTATAGTTAAAATTAATAATGAACACAACTTTTCTCTGTGATGACTATGACTTATAACTCTTTAGCATGTCCTCCTATGGAATGCTTTCTCTTCTTCCATTCAGCCTCTTCAGTGAATAATTGATAATATTCAGAAGGCAAAAGAAGAGTACTAAGAAAAAGAATGTGTCTGCTGCTCTCTCTTCTCGCAGGATGGTGTGTATCCAAGGACTGATGATTATACTTTCTCTCTTTATGCCACTTTGGTCTTTGACTTAACCCTCAAAGAAAATTCTTCCTATCCTTCTTCAAATGAAAGAATTTTTCCAACAGTTCTTGAAGAGCAGAATATGAATTTGAGTAAAGAAAATATAAACAGCAAGACTTTATTTCTAAGAAAATTTAATTCACAGGTACTGCCCATTCACTGGCCTAAAGAAGGGATAATTTTTAGAAACAGGAAGAGCAGGCTGTTTTGCTTTCCTGATGGAACTGAGCTGGGGAGGGCTTATCTGTGCCTTCAGAAATTCCCATCCAGTGAAGAGCTATAGTAGAGTCAGAGCTGTAATTATTGTTTTAGTTTTCCCTCTTCTAAAAAATTTAGGCTAGAAAGACACTGCAGCTTCCTCAAGAACAGAAGCACAAATGTTGAGGTAGGAACTTGCCCTTGCCTGGGGTGGGCACCAGCAGAGAAAGAAGAAGAGATTAAATTTATATTCAAACTGTTCAAGCATTCACAGTTAAAGAGTTGAATGTGCAGTGAAAATAATAAAAATCCCAGAGGCTATGGGGTGCTATAAGAAACAGAAAAATCTGGGGTTTGGATTCTAGCTCTGTGATACTAGGCAAGTTATTAAATTTTCTGAGCCTTCGTTTACTCACCCGCACAATATTATAATATCACACAGGATTGTTTTACATCTGGAATGGGATGAGGTGTATAAAGCTCAATAACTTATGATCATTGCTATTGTTGACTTGATATTAGGTATGAGAACATATGATATCCTCAGGTTTACTACTTCTGTATGAAGATTATTGATTCTACATTTTATGTACGTTTAACTAAATCCTTTATTCATTCATCCTCTCAAAATGTACTACATTTTACTAGATAACTGGCACTGTTCTGTCAGGGTTTCTCAGCAGCAGCATTATTGACATTTCAGATCAATTAAGTATTTGTTGTGGAGTGATATCTTGTGCATCATATTTTGTTGATAAACAACCCGGGGCTCTCTACCCACTAGATGACAATAGCTAGCACAACTTCCCCTGCTCTGCCTCAGTTATGGATTTAAAAATCTCTCTGGACATTGCCAGATGTCCCCAGAGGACAAAATTGTTCTCCACTGAGAATCAGTGTTCCAGATGCTAGGGATAGAAAGACAAGTTAAGATGCCTGTAGAAGTCCAGAGGGCTAGGGAAAGGGATGAGATAAAGACTCACAACTGGAAATAAAAATAGGTAATGAAAACCAGGGAGAGTTGAAATCACTATTTGAGAATGTGTAAGTTTAAAAAAAAATACGCCAGTTAAGAATGGATCCCTAAAGATACCGGCAATGTAAGACCGCTTGTGTTCCTCTCAAATCCATTATCCCTCTCTTCAGTGGTAATTAACCTTGAAGCTACATGACCTTATGACCAAGTTTAGGCACTGGCATACAAGGGGAGGTGATGTGTGCAGCTGTTGGGTCATTTCTAATTTAGAGATAAGCTGATTAGCTTTGGAAGACACTTGAGCCTCTCACTGGCTGGAATACAGACAAAGCGTTGTGTCCCTGCTTCAGAGGAACAGACAAGAACAATTAGAGATGCCTCAATAACAATATGAAAAAGACTGGGCCCAAAATCTTATGTGAATGGGAAATAAACTTATATCTTATTTAATGTTTTGTGTCTGAATTTTGGCACCTCAACTAATACACAATGTCAGGTAGAAAATTGGTTTTATGCAAGAATTAGAGACTCAAAAATGTGAAGAGATCCAGAAAAGTGTGATGCCATGGAAGTTAGAGAGCCTCAGGGAGGAAAAGATAATCAACAGTACCTTAGAGACAAGTCTGGTTAGATGGGAGGTGGAAAAGTACTTGGCAAATGTTGATTCACTGGTATTTTTAATGATGGCAAATTCAAAAGAATGGTGAAAGCAGAAGTAAAATTGCAATGTAGTGAGTCAAACGGAGATGTGAAATTGGACATGGTTAATATAGGTAATACTTTTCCAAAGTTTGAAAGAGAAGAGGATGAACTAAATATTAATTATTTGGGGGAGGATAATGGATTCAAGGAAGGGTTCTTTTTCAACTTTTAAATTTGAGATAATTATAGATTCATAGGAATGTGCAAATAAATGTACAAAAGATCCCAGACACTTTTCACCAAGCCTCCCCAAACATTAACATTTTGTGTAACTGTAGTACAATATCAAAACCAGAGTAAAGAATTTAGTATAATCCATTCATTTTATTCACATTTTATCCTTTATACATTCACGTAGGTGTGTGTATGCATATGTGTGGCTCCATGAAATTTTATTAGATGTGTACTTTTGTGTAACCACCACCACAATTACAACACAATGTAAAAAAATAGAACTGCATCATAAGAGATGAAAAACCAGGAAAAGAGATGAAATCGCTATTTGAGCATATGTAACTTAAAAAATGTATATGCTAATTAATCAACAGTACCATAGAGGCAAGTCTGGTTAGACTTTCTCTTGCTATCCCTTTTTATTCACATCCATCCCTTCTTCATCCCCAAACCTTTGCTATCACTAAGTTGCTATGAATACCCATAACTAGGTTATTTCATGAATTTTTTATAGGTATGGAATTTGCTATATATGTATATATAATTAGCTGTTTTCGCTTGCATAATTTCCTTTGAGCTTCATTCAAATTATTGTGACTATTAATAGTGTGTTGCTTTTTATTGCTGGACAGTTTATTTAATATTCTACCCATTGAAAGACCTTTGGGTAGTTTCCAGTTTGGGACTCTTGTAATTAAATCCTCATAAATAATTATGTGTAAAAATTACTTATTTGCTATAACAAATTTAACATCCATTATAATAAAATCTCTCAGCACATGAAGACTGCTTTAACCTGATAAAGTTCAACTGTGAGAAACCTAAAGCTATGCATCATGCTTAAATGGTAAAAAACTGAATGTTTTTCCACTAGAATTAGGACAAACAAGACCATCTCTTTTGATATCCTTTTTAACTGTTTTGTATTGGAATTTCTAGCAAATGTCATAAGGCAAGAAAAACAAATAAAAGTCATACATACTGGAAATGAAGAAGTAAAACAGTCTTTATCACAAAATATGATAATCTATATAGGAGTCTCAAGAAATCTACAAAGAGGTCATAGACCTACTAAATGAGTTTAACAATTAGAATACAAAGTCAATGTAAAAATTAATTGTATTTCTCTATATTTTGATTAATTATTAAAAATCGAAATCCAAAAAATAAAAAAAATTATAAGAGCATCTAAGAGGATAAAATACTTACAAATAAATCTGACAAAAGATAAGGAAGACCCACACATTGAAAATTTTAAATATCTCTGAGAAAAATTAAAGAAGACCTAGATAGAGAGAAAGAGAGATCCTGTTTATGGATTAGAAGTTGCAATATTGTTAAGACATTAATTCATCCTCAAATCAATCTGCAGAGTCATTGTAATGTAATTGAAATCTGAACAAAATTATTTTTGGGAGAAATTTATCCTAATTTGAAAATGAATATGGGAATGACAAGAAAATAAAAGAGGCAAAATAATTTTGAAGGAGAAAAGCAAATTGAAGGACTCACACTATCTAATTTTGAGACTTAATGTTAAACTATAGTGATTCAGATGTCACTACAGTATGATAGTGATAAATATAAGCTGTTGGGCCAATGAAATGGAATAGAAGGTCCAGAAATAGACCTGCAGATATTTGATTATTTTTTAAAAATTAAAGTAATAAGCACAGTAAAGTGGTATGTAAAAGAGTTTCTGCATACTCTCTACTAGTTTTCCTTAATTTGGGAATTTTATATAATGCTAAAAACTAAGAAATTAACATTAATACAATACTACCAGCTAAATTAGAGACATTTATTGGGATTTACTTTGTCTGCTTCAGGATCCTGTATTTTATTTAGATTTCTCATCACCTTAGTCTCCTCCAGTCTGTGACAGTTCCTCAGCCTTTCTTCATCTTTTAGGGTCTGAAGACTTTGATATCATTCTAGTCAGTTATTTTATATATTCCTCAGTTTGGGATTGTTTGATGTTTTGTCATGATTTTATTAAGGTTAAATATTTTAAAAATACAACAAAGGTGTTGTGCCTTTATCATTGCATCTTATCGGGGGTGCATGAGGTCAATATGTCCTTTTATTGGCAATGTTAATGTTGATCACTTGATTATCTGGCAATTTTCTCCACAGCAAAGTTGCTATTTTAATCTTTATTACCAATAAATATTTATTTTGAGAGAAAAACTCTGAGATTATGCAAATATTTTGCTTTTCTTTAGATGTTTGTCCATGAACCCTAGCATTTTATCTGCAGCAATAATTACCTTGGTCTTGTAATAGTGATTTTTCTATTTCCCCCTTTTCTTCTGCAGTTGTAAATTGAAATTCTTCTGTAAGAAGAACTGCCCTTTCTCTCTCTTATCTTTAATCATTGCTATTTATTTATATTAGCTTGGACTTAAGGATATTTATTTTATCTTTGAGTTATGAACAATATTACCATTATTTACAGTCTCAACTTTTTCCAGCTTCAACCATTGAAAGCTCTTTCAGACTGGATCCTGTGTCCTTTTAATATGGCTCAATTCCTAACAATCTATCTATCTATCTATCTAACTATCTATCTATCTATCATCTTAGGGTTCTCCAGAGGAACAGTCCTAATAGGAGACTCTATACCTGAAAGGGAGTTTATTAAGGAGAATATTGACTTGCATGCTTGAAAGGTGAAGTTGCATGATAATCTGAGGAAGAAAGCCAGAAGTGGCTCATTCTGAGTCCAAAAGCCTCAAAAGTAGAGAATCCAACAGTGCAGCCTCCAGTCTGTGGCCGAAGGCCCAAGAGTCCCCAGTAAGCCACTGATGTATAAGTCCAAGAATCAAAGGTCAGAGAACCTGGAGTCTGATGTTCAAGGGCAGGAAGCATCCAGCATGAAAGAAAAATGAAAACCAGAACACTCAGCAAGCCAGCTTATTGCACCTTCTTCCACCTGCTTTATTCTAGCCATGCCAGTAGCCGATTGGATAATGTTCACCCAAACTGAGAGTGGGTCTTCCTCTTCCAGTCTGCTGACTCAAATGTTAATCTCTTCTGACAACATTCTCACAGACACACCCAGAAACAATAGTCTACCAGCTATGTAGGCTTCCTTCAATCAAGCTGACACCTAATATTAACCATCATACTATATCTATCTATGTATCTATCTTCTATCTATCATCTATCTATCTATCTATCTATCTATCTATCTATCTATCTATCTATCTATCTATCTAATCATCTATCTCTATGTGTGTCTTTATATTATGGTATCATGAATGCCCCAGTCATATCTTGTATTTTCTCTGGCCCAGTGTGAAATCAATCACCTCTCCATAGGGCCCTGATTCCTTTTACTGGATAATTGTTTCTAAAAATCAAGATCTGTGTCTTAGGTATGCTCATTGCTCTTGGGACATTCCTTATTTACAGGGGACAGATATAGGAAATAAATTCACGCATATAGGCATGCCAATTTTTATTTCTATCCTTTTCCTCTGGCAATCCAACTGCAATCCAGAAGAATGGAGTTTCTCCTTTACTTATTTGTAACTTTTTTCTTCCATAGAGGGAAACATGGCTCTGATTATTTACAATGTATTTACTTATTGATTCAACCCTTGTATACATATAAAGTAGTTTTATTTTTTTATTATTTATTTATTTATTTTTGAGATGGAGTCTTGCTCTATCGCCAGGCTGGAGTGCAGTGGCGCAGTCTTGGCTCACTGTAACCTCCGCCTCCTGGGTTCAAGCGATTTTTCCGCCTCAGCCTCCCGAGTAGCTGGGACCACAGGCACGTGCCACCATGCCTGGCTATTTTTTGTGTTTTTAGTAGAGACAGGGTTTCATCATGTTGGCCAGGATGGTCTCCATCTCTTGACCTCGTGATCTGCCTGCCTCGGCATCCCAAAGTGCTGGGATTACAGGCGTGAGCTTTAAATTGTTATTCTATAGCACTGTGAGAAGCAAATTTACCAACTATAATACAGTATTCATGGAAAATTATTTTTTGTCTTTATAATTACCTAGTCAAAATACTATCATCCAACTTAAGTCAGCTCATTTTTTCCACCATATACATGAAACCATAGTATGGTTACATGATTCCTTGTAAAAGAGTTAGATTCATTTGTTTTAGTTTGAATTCTATCTTGAGTTCCTCTCAATTTTGTTCTCTTGTAAAAATTTGGATTCTCCTACAATTGAGTTTTTAATTTTTAATTTTTGTAGGTACATAGGAGGTGTATATATTTATGAGGAACTTGAGATGTTTTGATACTAGCCACTGTGAAATAATCACATCATGGAGAATGGAGAATGGGGTATCTATCCCCTCAAACCTTTTTCCTTTGTGTTACAAACAATCTAATTATACTCTTAATTACTTTAAAATGCACAATTAAATTATTACTGACTATAGTCACCCTGTTGTGTCATCAAATAGTAGGTGTCATTCATTCTTTCTGAGTATTGTTTTTGTAGACATTAACCATCTCCCCACCCCACTACCATTCCCAGCTTCTGGTGACCAACCTTCTACTGTTTATCTCCATATGTTCAATTGTTTCTATTTTTAGATCCCCCAAATAAATGAGAACATACAATGTATATCCTTCTGTGACTGTTTTTTTCACGTGGCATAATGATGTCACGCTCCATCCATGTTGTTGCGTATGACAGAATCCCATTCCTTTTTATGGCCGGATACTCCATTGTATACATGTACCATATATATATATATATATATATACTTTTTATCATTTTGTTGATGGACACTTAGGTTGCTTCCAAATTTTGGCTATTGTGAAGAGTGCTACTACAAACTTGAGAGTACAGATATCTCTTCAATATACTGATTTACTTTCTTTTGTTTATATACCCAGCAGTGGGATGTCTGTTCAAATATTTTACTCAATTTTTGGATCAGATCATTAAATTTTTTAATAGAGTTGTTTGAGTTCTTTATATATTCTGGTTATTAATTCTTTGTCAGATAGGTAGTTTGCAAATGTTTCCTCCCATTCTGTGGGTTGCCTCTTCACTTTGGTGATTGTTTCCTTTGCTGTACAGAAGCTTTTTAACTTGATGTGATCCCATCTGTTCATTTTTGCTTTGGTTGTCTGTGCTTCTGAAATATTATCCAAGAAATTTTTGCCCAGCCTCTAATCCCAGCATTTTGGGAGGCAGAGGCAGGTGGATCATTTGAGGTCAGGAGTTCGAGACCAGCCTGGCCAACATCGGAAAACCCTATCTCTAATAAAAACACAAAAATTAATTTTGGCATGGTGGCACGCTCCCGTAGTCCCAGCCACTCAGGAAGCTGAGGCATTAAAATGGCTCACTACAAACTCTGGGAGGCAGAGTTTGTAGTGAGTTGAGATAGAGTCACCACACTCTAGTCTTGGAGATAAAGTGAGATTCTGTCTCAAAAAAAAGGAAAAACAGAAATTTTTGCCCAGGCCAATATCTTGGAGGTTTTCTCCAATGTTTTCTTACAGTACTTTTGTTGGTTAAGGTCTTACATTTAAGTCTTTAATGTATTTTTATTTGATTTTTACATATGGTGAGAAATAGGGGTCTAATTTCATTCTTCTGCACATGGATATACTAGTTTTCTCAGTACAATTTATTGAAGAACTATCTTTTCCTTGATGCATGTTCTTAGCACCTTTGTCAAAAAGGAATTCACAGCAGATGTGTAGATTTGTTTCTGGGTTCTCTATTCTGTTCCATTGGGAATGTGTCTGTTTTTATGCCAGTGTTGTGCTGTTTTGATAACTACAACTGTGTAGTATAATTTGAAGTCAGGTAATGTGATTCCTCCAATTTTGTTCTTTTTGCTTAGCATAGCATCGGCTACTCTGATTTTTTTTATTGTGGTTCCATATAAGCTTTAGCATTAGTTTATTTTCTTTCTGTGAAGAATTTGTATTTTGTTATTGGTATTTTGATATTGATAGCGATTGCATTGAAACTGAAGATCACTTGGGTAGTATGCGCTTTTTTAGCAATATTGAGTCTTCCAATCCATGATAATATAATTTTTTAATTAAAAACATTTTTTAACATTTCCTCTTCAATTTCTTTCATCAATGTTTTATAGTTTTTATTATAGAAACCTTTCATTTTTGGGGTTAATTCCTAGGTATTTAATTTTATTTGTGCCTATTGTAAATGGGATTAAATTCTAGATTTCTTTCTTATATTGTTTGCTGTTGACAGAAATGCTAAAACATTTTTTAATTTTTTTTATATTTATTTATTTATTTATTTTAGAGAGATGGGGTTTTACCATGTCGGCCATGCTTATCTTGAACTCCTGACCTCAGGTGATCCGCCTGCCTCGACCTCCCAAAGTGTTGGGATTACAGGAGTGAGCCACCACGCCTGGCCAAAATGCTACAAACTTTTGTATGTTGATTTTGTATTTCACAACTTTACTGAATTTATCAGTACTAATAGGTTTTTTTTTTTGTGGAACCTGTGGGTTTTTACAAATATAAGATCATATCATCTGCAAACAATCATAATTTGGCTTCTTGCATTTCAAATTGGATACACTATAGTTTTTTTTTTTTTTTTTTTTTTTTTTTTCTTGTCTGATTGCTCTAGCTGGGACTTTCAGTACTGTGTTGAGCAATAGTACTGACTGTTGTTCACAGTGGATCTTTGCCATGTTCCAGATCTTAGAGGAAAGGTTTTCAGTTTTCCCCCATTTAGTATGATGCTAGCTGGGGATCTGTCATAATGGCTATTGTTATTTTGAGGTATGTTCCTTCTATCCCTAGTTTTTTGAGGGTTTTTATCATAAAAGAACATTGAATTTTATCAAATGCTTTTCCATGCCCAGCTAATTTTTGTATTATTAGTAGAGATGGGGTTTTACCATGTTGGCCAGTCTGGTCTTGAACTCCTGATCTCAGGTGATCCACCCACCTTGGCCTCCAAAGTGCTGAAATTACAGGCATGAGCCACTGCACTCAACCAATTGTATGGTTTTTATCCTTCATTTGGTTCATATGACATATCACATCGAAATCCTACTTGGTCATAATGAATGATCTTTTAAATGTAATGTGAATTTGATTTAGCAGTACTTTATCAAGAATTTTTGCATCAATATTGGTCTGTGGTTTTTGTTTGTTTTGTGTTTGTTTTTGATGTGTCTCTGTCTGGTTTTGCATTGCTTTATATATCTGGGTGCTCCAGTGTAGGGTGCATATATATTTAAAATTGCTGTGTTTTCTTGCTGAATTGACTTATCATTTATGCAGTGAACTTCTTTGTCTTTTCTCATAGTTTTTGTTTCGAAATCTGTTTTGTCTGAGATAAGTATAGCTACTCCTGATCTTTTTTGGTTTACATCAGTATGGAATATCTTTTTCCCATGTTTTTATCTTCAGTCTATGTGTGTCTTCATAGATGAAGTGTGTTTTTTATAGGTAACACATCAATGGGTCTTTTTCTTTTATTCATTTGGTCACTCTACATCTTTTGATGGGATAGTTAAGTCTATTTACATTCAATGTTATTATTTATAAGTACTCGCTCATCATTTTGTTGTTTTCTGGTTATTTTGCGGCCTTCCCTTCCTTTTTTATTTTCTTCCTATCTTCTTTTTAGTGAAGGTGATTTTCTATGGTGATGCAATTTTATTTCTTGCTTTTTTATTTTTTGTGTATCTGTTGTATGTTTTTCAGTTTAAAGTTAACATGAGGCTTGCAAATACTATCTTATAACCCATTATTTTAAGCTGATAACTTAATACCATTTGCATAAAAAGCAAAAAGAAAATTAATAAACACTCTATGCCTTACCTTTGTCCCCCCATTTTTTAACACTTTGTTGTTTCTATTTTTACCTTATTCTACTGTCTATGTCTTGAAAAGTTGTTGTAGCTATTATTGTTAATTGGTTCATCATTTAGTCTGTCCATGAAGAATAAGAGTGGTTTATACACAGCACAGTTATACTATTATAATAATCTGTGTGCTTACCATTATCAGTGAGTTTTACACCTTCAGGTGATTACTTGTTTCTCATCAACATCCTTTTCTTTCTGATTAAAATATTTCCTCTATCATTTCTTGCAGAACAGATTTGCTGTTGATGAAATCCCTCAGCTTTTGTTATCTGGTTAACTATTTCTCCTTCATGTTTGAAGAATATTTTTAACAGGCATACTATTCTATGGTAAAAATTTTCCTGTTTTCTTTTTTCTTCAACACTTTAAATATGCCCCTCTGTTGGCATGTAATGTTTCCACTAAAAAGTTTCCTGAATTGTCTTGATGCTTGTAGATGTTCTTCTGTGTCTGAGTATTGAAGAGATAGATATTTATTACAGCCTTGGAAGTCTGGGCTTGTTTGTAACTATCCTTCTTAGGAAAGCTTTTCAGATATTCAAAAGGACTTGGATATCGTAATCTAAGCTGTATCTGCTTTAGGAGGTACCCAAGCCCAGTAACACTGTGGTTCTTGCAGTCTCATAGAGGTACTGCCTTGATGGTCTTGGACAGGTTCTGGAAGAATTCTTTGTATTACCAGGCAGCAGCTCTTATTCTTTCTCCCAAATAAACAGAGCCTCTCTCTTTCTAAGTCATCTGAAATTGAGGGTGGAGTGAGACAAGATCCCCTGTAGCCACTACCACTATGACTGTGCTTGTCAGACCTGAGGCCAACACAGCATTGGGTCTCACCCAAGGACTGCTGTAATCACTGTTGCCTACTGCCTATGTTCATCCAAGGCTCTTGGGCCCTATAATAAGCAGGTGGCAAAAGCAGCCAGGACTGTGTCCTTCACTTCAGGATAGTGAGTTCTCCCAGGTCCCAGGCAGGTCCAGGTATGCTGTTCAGTAACCAGGGACTAGAGTTAGAAACCTTAGAAGTCTACCCAGTATCTCACTGAACTGCCTCTGAGCTGGTACTCAAACCATAAGATCCTGTCCTTCCCACCATTTCCTCCCCTTTCCAAAGGCAGAGGAGCCTCACCCCATGGCCACCACCACCAAAGGCCCACAGTGAGTGTTCTACCTGATAGTCCCTTAAGACCCAAGGTCTTTTTAGTCAGGTTGTGGTGAATTCTGTCTGGTCTAGGAATCCACCTTCAGAGCAGTGCACTCCCCTCTGGACCAAGGCACGTCAAGAAATGCAATCCAAGAGCCAAGTTCTGCAATCAGGGATTCCAAGAATCTGCTTGGTGCTCTACTGCTCTGTGGCCAAGCCCATACCTACGGTGCAAGACAAAGTCCCCTTTACTTTTCCCTCTGCTTTTCTCAAGCAGAAGGAGTCTTGCCCTGCAGCTGCTACAGCTGGTTATGAGTCTCACCTGAAGCCAGCAAGTCTCAGGGGCTCACCCAAGCCCCTGGATGTAGTATCTGGGTATCACTGCCATTTAGTCAAGGCCCAAGGGCTCTTCAGTTAACAGATAATGAATGCTTCCAGGACTGAGTAATTCCCTTCATGGCAGCAGGTTCCCTTATGGCCCAGGGTGTGTCTAGAAATGTCCTCCTAGAACTAGGGTTTGGAAAGGAGGCCGCACAACTGATCCATTCTCTATCCTGCTGTGGCTGAGCTGGTAACCAAGATGCAAGACTAAGTCTTCCCCATGCTTCCTTCTCTTCTCCTTAAGCAGAAGGTTTGGAGCTGCAAGTTCTGCAGCCTGGGGTTAGTGGAGGACTGATGCCCGTACTGTCTTAGCCTCCTTTATGGTGCTTCAGTAGGTCATTATCTCTGGGTTCAGTTCAGCATTGGGACTCTCTTAGGAGCTGCAGTCCTTGTGGCCTAGACTGTCTTTTGGGTTTATTTATAGCCCAAGAGCACTTTCATCCTCCGTGGTGAGGTTTGTGGGAACTCAAGTTCCTACCTGTGGAATCCGTGATTCCCCTCAGGCTGGCACTGGTTTAAATGCTCCCTCTGTGGGTGAGCATCAGCAGAGCTTGGTCTGGTTTTTCTCTCTGCTGTAACAGGTCAGCACTGAGTTCAATGTCTCAATTACTGTGCTCTCTCTTCCCCAGTGCACAGAAATCCTCTCTGTACCCCACCACTGCTGTTGGGGTGGGAGATAGAGGGTGAGGAACCGGGGGAAGTTTGATGTTGGTAACTCAAGACTTGTTTGTTTCTACCTCTTCAGTGCCTCTTTTAACAATATAAAGTTAAAACCAGGTACTGTGGGTAGTCAGCTGTTTTTGGTTCTTATGAAGGTGCTTTCTTCATATAGCTAGTTCTTAAATTGGTGTACCTGCAGGGAGGACGATCAGTGGAACCTTCTATTCCACCATCTTGATTTGCTTCTCCTCTCCTAAATTCGATCTATAGATTCAGTGCTATCCGTTTCAAAATCCCAGTAAACTTTTGATTTAAAATTGTTTGTCAAAATCAAAGGAGCTGAAATAGCCAAAACAATTTTGGAAAACAAGAACAAAGTAACAAAGTTGGATAAACATATTACCCAATTTCAAAACTTCTTATAAAGCTACTGTAACTAAGACAGTATGGTACTGATGAAAGGTTAGACATGTAGCTCAATGAACAGAACTAAGAAGGCTAGTGACAGACCTACAATATTAAGCCAATTGATTTTCTTTTTTTTTCTTTTTTTGATACAGAGTCTGGCTCTGTCACCCAGGCTGGAGTGTGATGGTATAATCCCAGGTTACTGCAACCTCTGTCTCCTGGGCAACCCATGCTTTGATAAACAATGCTTTAGAGTATTATTAAAGCTGTATTAACCTTGTAGATCTACAAATTGGTATTTCTCCCAAATAGAGACACACAGACAAGCACACAAAAATCTCCTGTGACCAAATAGTTGGTGACCTGCAAATCTTCTTTTATTTTTATTTGATTATAAAGCTTATAGCAAACCACAACTATTGTGCTCTTATTGTCACCACTATTGGACCCCAGCTCAAAGCCATTGTGAATTATCTAATAATCTCTGTGTCACCTCCTGGCTGGGGCATCCCATTAGCATGCCGCAATCATATCTCAGGGCTGTAGCCTCCAAGCAGCCAGGAGATGGAGGCCATCTGCTACCTTTACTTCTGTAGTGGGAGCTGTGATCCTGCCTCTCACTATGAACTATACCATAGGACATTTCTCAACACATAGGAAATGTTTTCATTCTGAGTAGCCAAGAGGATAAAAGAAAAAAAAAAAATGACTCTCTAGGCAATCACGTGACTCATAATTTCAGAAGGCATAAGGAGCTTTCGAGTCTTAGGTCTTTCTGACTTATCCCCACATGTATAACTTTCTGCAGCACAGACCCTTGACTCTAGTTAGCAAGTGACACAGATGAACTACCCAGTTCTAACCCCTCTGTTGTTTACATACTGTGCATTTTCATTTGCAAGATTTTCGCCTTCAGTTCCCAGCAATGTGCTACTGTAGCAGACATGTAATCTTAGAGAGTGTAGGAGTAGATTAAACTTTTTCTTTTCCTTATGTCTTTTTTCTAAACCCTTCTGTTCTGGGAAGTAGCCCGTTCTTGCTTCTCATTTTCCCAGCTACTATATACTCAGTGCTGGTCCAACTCTCCCTCTAGTGGTAATTTGTTTCATCTGCCATAGTTACCTAAAAATGTATGCTTTAGAATGTTAGCATTCAAAAGTTTGACTGCTATTCATAACAAAAAGTAAATTTTATATCTGCACACCATTCACACATGGAAATATAGCTAAAATAAAAATTTCACAAAACAGTATTTGTCCTAAAATTGTGGACATTTTCTATTCTATTCTATTCTACTTTCCTTTAGAAAATTATGTTAGTTATTACCCAATAATTTGATTTAATGAATTCAACAATCAACAAACTGCAACCCATGCTTTGATAAATCATGCTTTAGAGTATTATTAAAACTGTATTAACTTTGTAGATCTACAAATTGGTATTTCTCCCAAATAAAGACACACAGACAAGCACACCAAAACCTCCTGTGACCAAATACTTCATGACCTGCAAATCTTCTTTTATTTTTATTTTATTACTTCTTTTATTTTATTTTCATGAAACATTTGCATATAATGACTTGGAAAAAAATCTTGCAGTGAAGAAATCAGCCTGTTTGCATAATTCAGTGTTTCTTGAATTTAACCATGGACGCAATATTTCCAAAATATAAACACATACAACAAAATTTGACAAATCTAAGAGTTGCTAATAAAACTCATAAAAGAATTATACCAAGGGATAAAATTTTGAGAAATTCTTCTTTATACACGAGAAGAAAATTCACAAATAAATCTAAATGCCAAATATACACCCAAAACTTAGCAAAGATTTATACAGGTAGGCAATGGCCTCCTGAAGGTATACTTTAAAAGCTACTTTGAGGCCAGGCACGGTGGCACATGCCTATAATCCCAGCAATTTGGGAACCCAAGGCGGGTGAATCACGAGGTCAGGAGTTCAAGACAAGCTTGGCCAACATGGTGAAACCCTGTCTCTATTGAATTAAAAAATTAGGTGAACATGGTGGCATATGCCTGTAATCCCAGCTACTCGGGAGGCTGAGACAGGAGAAATGCTTGAATCAGGACCCAGGAGGCAGAGGTTGCAGTGAGCCGAGGTCACACCTCTGCACTCTAGCATGGGCTACAGGGCACAACTCTGCCTCACACACACACACACACACACACACACACACAAAACAAAAACAACAACAAAAAAAAACTGCTGCTCAGGAAGAATAGACAAATGTGGTTTGATGGCGAGAGCTTTGGAAGTAAAGGGGAAATAACTGTTAAAGCTAAAAGGGGTGAAATATGAAGTTATATCCAGGGATGTTAGGAAATAGAGTAGCTTGGTTTAGCTAACTCTTATCCAGATGCTCTTTGGGCTTGCTGTTGCTATCAAGTGATTTTGTCCCCTGCAGTCCAGATGGAGAGGAAAATCAGTGGTAGAGGGTACCATCAGAGGCCCAGCAGCCTATGAAGGGGGATTTGCTGATTCAACAGGGAAAAAGATTTTGTTCAGTTCATTAACTCACAGACAGTGACTAGTAGAATACCAAATCTCAGCATGTCAAATACATAAATTTATAAACAGATTAGGATTGGGTAAATGCAGTGAGAGTAGTGAGCACAGAAGCCAGTTGGACAACTTTTGGAAATCTGAAGAACAGTCCAAGGTAATATGATCCCTGGGGCAGTATAACAGTATCTAAGGAAAGAAATATAGGTCAGAAAACAAGCCAAGGCCAGCAGGAGAGACTGACTCAGACAACAGCTGTATTCTCTGCAGCAAACACTTCCCGGAGTACCTTTCTGCTCCTCTTGTCTGAGAGCTGGCTCTCACCTACAAGTCCTGCTTAAGAGGCAGGTGTAGTACCCATAATTTTTGGTACAGGGGATTGGACTGCAGTGAACACCCAGTCAGTTCTAGCTTAGCTGGAGTGAACAGATATTTTTCTGAAAAGGAATTTGTTCACTGAGAATATAATTAAGGTTTTGAATCCCTGGAATGAAAATCTGGTAATGGGTTACCCATGTTCCATTACTCTGCTCATACTACAAAAGCAAGTAAACAGATTGTCTGAAAAAGTATGAATCAGACCCAGTGAAATTACTAGAGACGAGAGAAAAGGAAGAAGAGAATAACTTCATTTCCTAACTTTCCTCCTTTTTACCCTAGTTCCCTGTGAAATTTAGCTATATGCTTAATCTTGGGTGCATTGAGATAAACTCTTGACTGTCCCAAATCATCTTATTTTATGTCAGTAAGTTAGAATGCATGTCAGGGTCTTATATCCAAATAACCTTAACTAAGTCAGCCTCAAAGGCAAGACACATTTGAGTTGTATGCACCCCAGCGAGAGTATGGATTTACAAAGGAAACTGTGGAGAATTCAAATACTAGATATAACACAAAGTGTCTCACACAAATTATAGGCATCAGGGGCTAACACACAAACTGGGTCACTCCTACCTTCTTTTCCAGGAATCCTGGAGGAGTTGTTTTTAGAGATAGAAGATAAGAAATTACAAATGTTAGGGAGAGGGACATTTTTAATAACTGTGTCTGGAGAAGTAGAGGTCTGGAGTGATAAAAAAAAATTAAATTCTGAAGGGTTCAACGGGACAGAATGGATACAGAAGAAGAAGAGACAGAGGTTGCCTGCTTACCTCTGTTCTGGACTTCTAGACAGAAAGGCTTGTGAAAGTTCACCAGAGGAAGAAAATGTATAAAATAGTTCAGGGAACAAATTTTTCTTGAATAAATATGAATTAAGCAAAACATTCTCTGTGATCAGTCTCTTAGGTATTTACACATTGATCTAGATGTAGTACACTTTGTTAATTGATTAACATCTATTCACCTCTAATTTTCATAACAAGACCCCAGTTTTGTAGGCAAATAGTATGTTCAGTCACATGGGGATACATCCCATTTGGTCGTAGTAAATTTTAGTGATTTCCATCCTTTTTCTGGTAGTAGATTTGAGAACTGCAACCCAACTTTGGCCAATGAAATGTAAGATTATGTCTGCTAGGGGTTTATGAGAAAAAAAAGTTTCTCCCTAATAGGAAAGAATGTATGAGAAGGAAATTTTATTTTTCTCTCTTCTTTGCTTCTTTATTGCATTGAAAGTTGTCATATCACAGTATGATACCTAGGGTGCTGTGGCTATATTGCATCGATGAGGGAAAGGCCAAGATAATCATAGAGAGGTCAACTTCAAGTCCTGATATTCTTGAGTTTATGTCAAACTCTAGAAAACCCTGTTGTCAGATTTCTTAAGTGAATCAATACATCTCTGTGTTATTTAAACTGCTATGGTTGGGTGTTCTGCACAGACAAAAGCATCAAAATTGCTATAATAGGTGAAGGGAAGCAGGTGAATCTAATGGAGGGAAGGATAAAAGGCCAGAGTCCCGTATTAAGCAAAAAAGCAGAAGATGCTAGTGCTGAAGGTACAATATAAAAATAACATTCCTGGCCGAGTGCAGCGGCTCATATTTGTAATCCCAGCACCTTAGGAGGTTGAGACAGTCAGATCACTTGATCTCAGAAGTTTGAGATCAGCCTGGACAACATGGTGAAACCTCATCTCTCCAAAAAATACAAAAATTAACTGGGCGTGCTGATGTATGGCTATGGTCCTAGCCACTTGGGAGGCTCAGGTGGGAGGATCTCTTCAGCCCAGGAAGTCAAGGCTGCAGTGAGCTGAGATCACACCACTTGCACTCCAGTCTGAAAGATAAAGTGAGATCCTGTGTCAAAAATAGAAAATAAATAAATAAATAAAGATTCCTGTTGTGTGAGCCTTGTTGGCTCAAAATCAGACCCTGCAATGTGTCTATGCAAAGGAAGGAGACAGCCAAGTTTTAACTTGGCTGGGAGGGGTAGTGTTAATGTGCTGTTCTTGAAGGTACCAGTGGCTTTCTATTCATATTAAAGACTTGGTACATTGAATCTAACATATACCCTAAATCTGCTTACATACACCAATGATGGGCAAGCCATTTGCGGCCATAGTACTAGCCTGATAGTACTAAACAAGTTGTCACTCAATTGAGAAGTTCCCTATCTATAACTTGGTATGTTAATGTTTAATGCATTGTAAATAACTTTGTTTTATTTCATGTGCTACAGATTGTTAGAGCTAACAGTGTCATTATGTATATTTAATTCAACTGGAAAAGAACATACACGCACTAAGTTTGGAGTTACCAGAAATAGAGTTCAAAGTTTTATTTCAGGGCAAAGATTTTGGGGGTAGTAAAAAAACAAGAACAAATCATTAGCAAAACTGGAATGAGAAAACCTGCATGAGAGTGAATGGTTCAAGGAAATTGCTTCAATACCTGCTGGTATTTGCAAATCTTCTTGGGCTGAAAGAAACATTCTAGGTTTTTCTTTCTTTTTTATTTTTTAATTATTTTATTTTATTTTATTTTATTCTATTTTATTTTATTTTTTGAGACGGAGTTTCCCTCTGTCACCTAGGCTGGAGTGCAATGGCACGATCTCAGCTCACTGCAGCCTCCGCTTCCAAGGTTGAAGCAATTCTCCTGCCTCAGCCTCCTGAGAAGCTGGGATTACAGGCATGCGCCACCATGCCAGCTAAGTTTATATTTTTAGTAGAGATGGGGTTTCTCCATGTTAGTGAGACTGGTCTCAAACTCTGGACCTCAGGTGATCCACCTACCTCAGCCCCTCAAAGTGCTGGGATTACAGGCATGAACCACCACGCCCAGCCTTGGGTTTGTCTCTCTTAAAGAACAAGGGGCAGCATGCATTCACAGTTTGGAAGAGGTATAGTGGAAATCTAAGCCTAGTTTACTGACTTACAGTCTAATTTCCTTTGCATTTCACCCTTATTGCTAAGCTGAAGCTATAGACATGTATAAAAATGGTGATAAATAAGTGAATTCCCAAAATGAGAACCAACACTGGAAAGAACACAATGCTTCCCATAACAAACTTACTGATGTGTTCAAAATTCTGTTTCCCCTCCCTTTTAAACCACCTTGAAGCTAAAAGCCATGGATTTCTATCCATGTTAAAGGCATCAGCCCTCCTGGCAGAAAGTACTGAGAGCCGTCAATATGCATATACAAATAGATGTTATTTTCTTGAGTAATTGCCATTGCTTATTAAGTCACTGACTCCATATTCTTGCATATAATTTTTTTTCATTCCTGATTTGGCAGCAGTGAAATGGCAGCAAAGAAGCCTTTTATGCAGAAAACAATTTTACTTGAGATACCTAACACTTCCTCTTTTGTCTACAGGCTTCCCTTGGATGTGGCTCTCTCCTAGGGAATGCGATAACTTTTAAATTAAGAAATAGTAATTGATCTTACAGTAGTTTGACTTTATTTTCTTTTTCTTGTATTTTGAAAAAACTATGTCAATGCGAGATATACTCTCTTCTCATTCCTTCTAAATACGTGCATCCTGTCCTCTCCACCAAAGTAAGGGACTTTAAAGAGAAGAACCTATGAAAACACGTTTTCTTTTTTTTTTTTTTCCCCATGATGGGCAGAAGCAGCAAGAAACATATAGTTGCTGAGCTATTGAAACAACCTGGGACTACTGCAGTTAGCATTGCATTCATCTCATTAGGACAATACACCATAGATCTATTTAACCACTTTCACAGGATGGAGAACGTGGTCACCCATACAGCCTAGAGCACTGAAGGAGCTATTAATAATCTATCTTTGTAAGTCACAGCTTTACACACGGCAAATGGTGGGTTGGACTGCACTATCATCCACTTAAAAACCAGTAAAGGTATTGGAGGACAGGATACTAGGGGCCATTATCACTATTTCTTTTGTTATCATGTAACCTTCAAATAGTCTTCTTTTCTTTTTTTTTTTTTAATGTATTGGATTAAAAAATTCTCTCCTTCCTTCCTTCCCTTCCTTCTCTTCCTTTCCTTCCTTCCCTTTCTTCCTCTTTCTTTTTTTAATTATTTATTTTTTATTTTATTTTATTTTATTTTATTGCATTTTAGGTTTTGGGGTACACGTGAAGAACATGCAAGATTGTTGCATAGGTACACACGTGGCAGTGTGATTTGCTGCCTTCCTACCCTTCACCTATATCTGGCATTTCTCCCCATGCTATCTCTCCCCAACTCCCCACCCCCCACTGTCCCTCCCCCATTTACCCCCAACAGACCCCAGTGTGTAGTGCTCCCTTCCCTGTGTCCATGTGTTCTCATTGTTCAACACCCGCCTATGAGTGAGAACATGCGGTGTTTGATTTTCTGCCCTTGTGTCAGTTTGCTGAGAACGATGGTTTCCAGGTTCATCCATGTCCCTACAAAGGACACAAACTCATCGTTTTTGAAGGCTGCATAATATTCCATGGTGTATATATGCCACATTTTCCCTGTCCAGTCTATCATCAATGGACATTTGGATTGGTTCCAGGTCTTTGCTATTGTAAACAGTGCTGCAATGAACATTTGTGTGCATATGTCCTTATAGTAGAATGATTTATAATCCTTTGGATATATACCCAGTAATGGGATTGCTGGCTCAAATGGAATTTCTATTTCTAGGTCCTTAAGGAATTGCCACACTGTCTTCCACAATAGTTGAACTAATTTACACCCCCACCAACAGTGTATAAATGTTTCTATTTCTCCACATCCTCTCCAGCATCTGTTGTCTCTAGATATTTTAATGATCACCATTCTAACTGGTGTAAAATGGTATCTCAATGTAGTTTTGATTTGCATTTCTCTAATGACCAGTGATGATGAGCATCTTTTCATATGTGTACTGGTCACATACATGTCTTCTTTTGAGAAGTGTCTGTTCATATCCTTCACCCACTTTTTGATGGGATTGTTTTTTTCTTGTAAATTTGTTTAAGTTCCTTATAGATTCTGGATATTAGCCCTTTGTCAGATGAATAGAATGCAAAAATTTTCTTCCATTCTGTAGGTTGCCTAAAGCCAACATTAACAAATGGAATCTAATTAAACTAAAGAGCCTCTGCAGAGTAAAAGAAATTATCATTAAAGTGAACAGGCAACTTACTATCTTTTTTTTTTAATCTGTGGATTCTATAGTGATGACCTCTGTATTATGTTCCTATTGCTACTGTAGCAAATTCCCTCAAACATAGCTGCTTAAACAGCACAAATTTATTTTCTTTCAGTCCTGAAGGACAGAAGTGGTAAAGACATATAGGTCTAAAATCAAGGTGTTGGCATGACTTCTTCCTTCTGGAGGCAAGAGAAGAAAATCCATTCTTGCCTTTTCCAGTTTTTAGAGGCTGCATGTGGCCCTTTCAGCCATCTTCAAATAAAGCTACATAACCTTTTGTCTTCCCTCTGACTTCCTGCCTCCCTCTCATAAAGACCTTGTGATTGTACCAATGCATCCAGAATAATCACCCTGTCTTAAGATTCTTAATGCAATCACATCTGCAAAATCTATTTTGCCATTTAAGATAACAACAGGTTCATAAATTCCAGGAAGGTGGTCTTTGGATGGAGAACATTTTTCAGCCTACCTTGATCTCTTTTTCATTTCTGATGTTACTAAGTTGTACCACTTTATTTTTTTCGTGGTTAGTCTCTCTAAATTTTATTGATCTTTTAAATCAGTTTTTTATTTTATAATCTTTTCCATTGTTATTCTGTTTTTAAATTCATTGATTTCTGTTCTATTATTATGTTTCTTCTTCTGCTTCCTTTACAATTGAATAGCTGTTATTTTTCTAGTCTCCTAAAGAGTAAGATTGGATTATTTATTTTAGATCATTTTTTCTTTTCTAATATATCTATCTAACATTATACATTTTCTTCTAAGTACTACTTTCATTGCATACCACAAATTTTAATAAATTGTATTTTCATTTTTATTTAGTTCAAACTATTTTTTTAAAATTTTTCTGTGACTTCTGTTTTTTCATGTGTTATTTACAAGTGTGTTGTTTTATCTCCAAATATTTTGGAATCTCCCATCTGTATTTCTGTTTTGGATTTCCAGTTTAATTCCACTGTGATCTGGCAACATACTTTCTATGATTTCTATACTTCTAAATGTGTTAAGGTGTATTTTATGCCTGGCAATGTGGTCTATCTTTGTAAATGATCCATGTGAGTGTGAGAAAAATGTGTATTATGCTGTTGGATGGAGTATTCTTTAAGTGTCAATTAGAACAAGTTGATTGATAATGCTATTCAGGTCAACCCTATTCGTAATTTTCTGTTTACTTGTTCCATCAATTGTGAAAAGAGAATTGTTGAAGTCTCTAAGTGCAAAAGATTTCTCTAGTTCTGCCTGTAGTTCTATAAGTTACTGTCTCATGCATCTCGTTCTCTTGTTAGGTACATTCATGTTAAACATTGTTATGTCCTTTTGGAGAATTGGCCCCTTTTATCATTTTGTAAGGCCCCTCTTGATTCCTGTTAATATTTATATACTTTTCTGAAATCTGATTTGTCTGAAGTTAACATACTACTCAAGCTTTCTTTTGATTAATGTTGGCATGCTATACCTTCCTCCATCCTTTACTTTGATCATACCTGAGGATTTGTACTGAAAATGGTTTTATGATAGACAATGTACAATTGGGTCTTTCTTTAAAAAAAAAAATCCCTCTGACAATCTCTTTCTTTCAATTGATACATTTAGATCACCCAAATTAAAAGTGATTTTTGATATAATTGGAATAGTATTTATCATATTTATAACTCTTTTTTATAAGATCACTTACTCTAGTCAATGTTTTTCTTCCCTTTTTCTGCATTCTCTGGTTTTAATTGAACAATTTATATGATCCTATTTTATTTACTCTCTTATACCTCAATTGTATTTTATTTTAAATTTTTATAGCAATTGCTATAGAGTTTGCAATATACCTTTACAACTAATGCAAGTCCACTAACAAATAATATATAGTACTTCACATATAGTGCAGAAACTTAGAACAAAGCACCCCAAATTTCTCCCTTGCACCCCTTATTACATTGTTGTCATTCATCTCACATGTGCTGCACTCACTGAAAACAGTTACTATATTTCCTTCAAGCAAATGGTTGCCTATTTGATGAAAAATAAGGAAAACAAAATATTTCATTTAGCTTTGTTTATGCCTTTTTAACACTCTTAAGTAGATCTGAGTTTCAGACCCATATCATTTCCCTTCTCCCAGAAAAACTTCTTTCAACACTTTTTGCAAAGCAGTTCTGCTGAAAATGAATTCCCTTTTTTATTTGTCAGAGAAAGTTTTTTATTGCTCATTCACTTTTGAAGGAAAATTTTGTTGGCTATAAAATTCTAGTTTGGTCATCTGTCTTCCAATCAATTAAATAGTTTATTTCGCTCATGGTTTCTAATGAGAAATCTGTTCTAATTTTTGTCCTTGATCCTCTGTGGGTAAGCTGTCCCCCAAACTCCCTGGATTCTTTCAAGATTTTCTCTTAGTCTTTGGTTTTCTGAAGATTGAATATGATATGCCTAAGATTGGTTTTTGGTATTCTACTTGGTGTTATCTGAGCTTCTTGGATCTAGGGTTTGGTGTCTGTCATTAATTTTGGAAAATGCATGATCTTTATTACTTTAAATTTTTCTTTTTTTCCTTATTATTTTTCTGCTTATATTGCAATTATATATATGTTAGAGTTTAAAAATTATCCCACATTTCTTGGATAGTCTGTTCTATGTATTCACTCTATTTTCTCTTTGCATTTCAGTTTGGGAAGTTTCTGTTGACCTATTTTCAAGCTTATTGATTCTTTATTGGCCAGGTACAGCCTACAGATAAGGCCCTCAAAAATATCCTTTTTGGGAGGCCGAGGCAGGTGGATCACCTAAGGTCAGGAGTTCAAGACTGGCCTGACCAACATGGTGAAACCTGGTCCTTACTTAAAATACAAAAATTAGCTGGGTGTGAACTCCCAGCTACTTGGGAGGCTGAGGCAGGAGAATCACTTGAACTCACGAGGTGGAGGTTGCAGTGAGCCAAGATTATATCAGTGCACCCCAGCCTGGGCGCCAGAGTAAGACTCCATTTCTAAAAAAAAAACCCAAAAAACAAAAAAAACACAATACTTTGTTTTTATTACATTGCTTTTGATGTGTAGCATTGTCTTTTGATTCTTTCACAGAGTTTCTGGTTTTTCTGCATAGATTATGCGTCTTTTCCGTCGTCCATTTTTTTCACCAAAGCCTTTGTCACATCAATCATAGTCATGTTTAGTTTCCTGTATAATAGTTCCAAAATCTGTATTTGAGTCTGGTTTATCTCTTCAGACTATGTTTTTCCTTACTGTTCAGAAAAATTTTTAGTTTCTCTTGAAAGCTTCACATGATGTACTAAGTAATAATAACTGAAGTAAAACACATTTAGTGTAGGGTTTTTCATTAATTTCACTAGGATTCAGTTTGTGTTTAATGATTGCTATAGTTGTAGGTGCAAGAGGCTTAACATTTCTCTTGTGTTCTCGTTTTTGTCTCTCCTATTGCCTTGTGATTTCCTAATAACTCCTGCTTAAATAGTGTACCTTGCAACTCTTCAGTTGTGATCTATTGTCATTAAACTGGATCCCTATTGATGTGGTAGTGTCTGTGCAAGGGAAGTATTATATAATCTTATGATTAAATCTCAGTATTTGGGTGAGTCTATGCTCCAGGGTCATGACTTTCAAAAATGTTTCTTAGCTCTCTTTCTGTTAGGTAAGATGAGAAGGCTAGACGTGGCTGGAGTGGAGGAAAATGTACTCACACTCAGGCGAGATATGACGCTTATAGAGTCTTTTTACCTACAAGTAGGCCTTTGTTATTGAGAATGCTCTGGGCTGATTTAGAAATGGTTTCTTTTCTTCTCATCCTGCCAAAGCCATGAGCGGATTATTCTTGACTCTCTACCAAGAGAACCTGTTGGGATTCCTGAAGGTAAACTCCATGAAGGTGTGAGGGCTTTCCTAGGACTGCAACTTCCATGAGTTCTCACTCTTAATGCCAATCTGCACTCAACATCCAACAATTTTTCAAAATTACCATTTAAATGTTTCTAACAGCTTGTAGCTCCAGAGACTTTTGCTCCAGGTAAGCAGAAATGTAAACAACTCTGTGCATTTGGGTGCTTTTCCAGATATTGGAGTACTAACTTGCCCTGCTATCTCAGTCTTTCATTAGCCCAAAGAAAAGTTGTTGATTTTAAGTTTATTCAGAATTTCCTTATTTTAAAGAAGAGAGTAACGTCTTCCAACACTCTTTATGTCAACAATGTAACCAGAAGTTTAAGTAATTCATTTTTTACTGTATTTTATAAAAGTCACCATGCAAGATGGACTGCAAATTAAAGAAAAAAGATGATCCTTCATAGAAAATCATTGAGAAGTTCTCTTTTAAGTGATATCAGACTCCCCTGGGGCTGACTGTATCACAGCATCAGGGACAATGTGTAGGCAGTGAGTGTGAGGGGAAGCACTGTCTTCATTTATTTATGATACAAACCCTGCCTGAGCAGGGCTCACAACTTTATCACAAATACACAGATTGGGATGCTCATACAGTAATTTCCCCTTAGGCCTGTGTAAGATTTGGAGGAGCCAAGACTCAGTGTTTTGACGTTCCCCAAACTCCTCCCTCCTCTTCCAAAGACTCTTACTATAAGAACAAAACAAAAGCATGTAAGTATAAAGAAATATTTTTATTATTATTCTCTGAGGTCCCGGGACATGGAAGACAGAGAAGAGCCTGAAATGAAGGCGAGGAGAAAGGAAAAAGAAGGCGGATCATGACGAGGTGGTCAGGTGTTTGGGGTGCATATTCGCTTTCAAGGTGAGTCTTCACTCTTGTCGAATGCTCATGATGAGCTGCACACCAAACTCAGGCTGCTGACTTTTCTTCTGCCCTAGACCTTGAACTTGCAGACATAGGGTAACTTTGAATCACAGTTATAATCTTTCCACTTCAGAAATCCTAGAAAGACAGAATATAAAAGGCATGGGGCTGGGGAAACTTGTGAACCCAATGAAGAGGCATCCCAGGTTTCAGCCTAGGGTTTAAAGCTGCTCTCATCATCACCAGTATCTCAATCCAGGGGAAGGAGACTCAAAGAAAGCAGAGATTAGAGTAGATGGGAGAAGACACATCAATACTGCATTTCCTAGCTGAAAAGGATTTCGTAAAGGTCAGGGCTAGAAATGGGGTGGAAAGTGCTGGGAAGAGACAGCTCTTCTGTTTCTTACCTGTGCTTCTTGACAGGCTCCCACAGTGGCCAGGGTTTGTGATGGTGGAGGGATTTTTCTCCCATGCAAAGTAATTCATCACATCAGTGCTACTCCACTCCCATCCATCTTCACCAAGCTCGGCACCCTATAGAGTACAGGAGGCAGCCAGGTGAAAAAAATAGCCATTGAAGGTCTCTTTGCATGGCCCCTTAGCTGTAACACCTGATTCCCTCCCCAGCCTCAGGAATGTTGGTTTGCTTATCCAGATGCTGCCCTAGAGGCCTCTGCGATGGAAGATCTTCCTTGACTCCTTGCTGTTATTGGAAAATCCCAGCCAATAAACACAAGATCTTTGGAACCACTCAAGGTAATATGTTACTTACAGAACAATAAGTGGTGTAGCATTTGTGATTAGCCTGTAGCCTCACAGATAATGTCTATTCTGTAGGGGGGGCAAAAATTGATCCTATCTTAATTTAGAATTCCCTCAGAATAATAGATGCAGACTCCCTGAAGCTCATATAATTGATTTGTAAGGATTCATGTGAGAATTACGTAAAAAGTTTTACAAGAGTCTGATTAATTTTATCTAAAGATTAGAGATCTCCACAGATTTCAGCTCTTCGGCTCTCTCATGGACTTTCTTTTCCCCCAAATGTTCCCCAGAATCTGAGCTCCAATGCTCTCCAAGTACTTCCTAGGCAGGCACAGGGGACAGGGATTGGGCCTGGGAAAAAACAGCAGTCAGCGTGAGAGGTAACAGAGAGGAGAGGGTATACTCGCACCTGTGTGGGGTCATGGAGACCAATCCAGACGAACGAGTAGCCATGATTAACGCTTTTGACCAGGGAGGACACGAATGATCCCTCCGCCCCGCTGAGCACAGACACCAGGTTTCCAGAGGGCCGCTTCTGACAGGCCAGCTTTGAAGGGGAGACAGAGAATGAGAAAGGGCTTCAGACCTGCTAGGTGAGGGCAGGGCAAAGGTAGGTGGGAGGATGACTGTGTGAAAGATAAATGTGTTCCTCCTCATTCCCAAGGAACTTTCCTGAATGGAGACCCTCCTCCCCCTGAGACCTGTGTGGACTTTCCCCTGTCACCTCCAACCCCACAACTAACCACTCACATCTGCATCTATCCAGGATTTTGGTGATGTAAACAAGGCATAGCAGTGGGAGCCATAGGCCTTGGAGCCTTTGGGACAGCTGATCCGCGGTGAGGGCAGTTCCTGCTGGGGATCTTCACCTGCGGTGGAAGAAGAAGGAGAGGGTAAAATGAAGAGTGGGGACTGGGGTGAGAGAGCACCTTGGGGAATACCTAGGCCTATCCTTGGGGAGGAAGACCACATTCTTGACTCCCTTTAATCTTTCCTCATGTTTTCAGAAGTTCTTTATCTCAAAATAGCCCTATAAATGGGGCACCATCTAGTCTCTTATTACCCTTTCCCCTTATTCAACCATTTAACACTCTCTTCACTCTGGGCTGTCTCTACATTGGGTCCTCCAATTATTGTTCCTCTCCTCATTTCATTACTGACCCTCCACACTTTCCCACCAATGTATATTAGAGTGCACTGACTAAATGAAAGCCATCTCATTCCATTGTTAGTGGACCACCGTGGAGCCTCCTTCTGCAAGTTAACCTGAAGGAAGGAGTGATGATGCAGAAACTGCAGGCAGTCTCATTAGACACCACACCATCACTTCATGTGACCTGCGGGAGCCTTCCACCTCTTCTTGGCTCTGAGCATTCGTAGGGAACCCAGTGCTAGAGACAGAGGAATCTCACCTTGGACCTGAGACAGGATCATGAGCCAGGAGAGCAGCATCCAGGACACACTGGGCAGGGCCATGGGAAGCAGCATGGTGTCTTCGACTTGAGGAGGCAATCAAGGGTCACTAAAGGAAGAGTGGTTAGTGGGAGAACACGCAGAGACCCTGCTGCCTTTTATCTTTTTCCTTCTCTAGCCCCCTTCAAATAAAGTGATATTGGTCACATCTGTCCTACAGTTCTGAGTGAGTTATGAATCTGTGTACTCTTCCATCCCCGAGCCCTCCCAGGACAGCCTTGCTGAGTCTCAGAGCTCCTGTGCTCTCTAAGGAAGAGACCCTCCCATGCTTCTCCTGTATCATGTGAGGTGGCCCCTCCCTGGGTCTCATCTTGTCTCAGCTCTTACCTCTCTGGTGAGATCTGGTATGCTTTGTCTGGTCAGGAAACACTGGGTTTTTATAAGAGGATCTTAGGGAGGGGCATTGGAGTGAATAACGGCCATGTGCAGGCGGGGCCAGGGTCATGGGGAGGCCTTGGCACTGGTTCAAAAGATACCTTTTCAGGAAGGAGACTCTTCCTGGCAAAGGCTGGGAATTGTCACAGTTGTTGCCTTTTTCCCTTTAGCAGGTCAGCACTTTCCCCACAAACAGTTGAAGTTTGCACATTTCCCACCCTCTTCCAGATATCTTCTGAGAAGCTTATGGGAATAAAGGCAATCTTGTGAACCTGGTATTACATAGTTTAGAAAATATCATGGCATTACATAGTTAAGAGAAATGTCAAAATTGTGCTTTTGATCAGACTGCCAGGAACTCGCTTCTGTAGGCATACATGTGAATTTCTTTATACCTTACCTAGTAACATTTAAAATAAATTAATAAATAAAAATTAGGAGTGCATTGAAATTGGAAGTATTGGTGAAGACAATGTATTAGTTGAGATAAAGAAAGAATACAAACCAGGAGAGGCAGCACTGGTTCAGATTCACTGCTTCAACTTTGCAGCAAGAGGTAAAGGAAGCTTGAAATAAACTTGTGAGTCAATAGGCAAGCCAAGGTATTATGGAACAGCAGTTAAATAGATTTGCCTTCCAGCTATCTCTGTGTGAGAAGACCAAGAGACAGTTCCTTGGTTTATTGTAATTCTGAGCTGACAGTTCGATACCTCAGAGTAGCACTCTTTGATTGTAACCTGCACACCCATGGGAATCTTCAGGGCCTGTTCAGAGTAGCTGTGCAGTTATAATTTTCATAATTACACAAAAATATTATTTGTCATTTTCACTATGTTGACATTTGCACTGGTGAGGCAAAAGAAATGGGGCATAGAAGTTCTGGTGCCTTAACATTAATCAGGGCAGTGGCACCAAATTTTATTGCTCATATCCACGCTCCTGCAAGAAACAAAATAAAGGCATTTTTGCTTGAAAATGCTCATGAACTTGATGAAGTAGAGTAGTGAATTGGCTTCAGTAAATCTCCACCCTTGAATAAATCTAGAGGAAATATTCTGTGTGACTAAATGAGAAGTTGATATGCGAAAGTACAATGGTTGTCTTGGGGGAAATAATTTGTAACACTGAGTTTTACTTCACTATTTCCTGGAACATCATTTTTACTTGAAAAATAAACCCAGACAAACTTTACTTATTGACATATGGGTAATTTGTTAACATGTTTTCAAAATTGATAAAAATGAATGAGTAAATAAATATTTTTAAATTTTATATATACATTATTATAAATATCAATAGCTCACATAAACAAAAAAATTTTGGGGGGGGTCCTCAATATTTTTTAAGAGTGTAAAAGTGTCCTGAGATCAAAACTGTTTGAGACCTCTGGTTAACATCTAGCTGGCAGTGTCCAGAAAATATAGGAGATGGAGACAGTATTGTATTACAGTGCAGGAATACCATCATCAAAATTTAGAAGGTGGGAAATTCTACAGGACAAATAAGAACATCTCCCCAGCAAGTGAATTTAAGGAAATAAAGCAACATATCACTCTTAACATGTGAAAGATACATCAATGAAATAAAATGTGTGAACCAGGCTTGGATCCTGATTTGAACAAATTAAAAAATTAAGAAACAAATGGGTAAAAGTATTTGATAACGTTAAGGGACTATATCATGTTCAGATGTAGTTATAGTACTGAAATTATATTATTTAAAGTATCCTTATCATTTAAGATCCATAATACTAACAAATGAAATATGTTATTCAGGATTTACTTCAAAATAATCTAGCATGGTAGAGATAAAGAAAGAAATAGATAAAACAAGAGAGGCCTTGAGGCCATGATAGTTGTTGCTTGGTGGTAGGTACTATAACACTATTGTCTTCGGAATTTTATAACACTATTGTCTTCGGAATTTTATCTAAAATATTGGGGGAAATTTTGAGAAAAAGAAACATTCAGGGCCATCATGAGAAATAAATTCAAAGGCCAATCTGACTCAAGAACATAGCTCCAAAGTTCCTGAACAAAACACAAAAACAAATTGAATTCATTAATATATACAATAAATAAAGAGAAAGAAGAGTTAATCATGGAAATAACGATAGTTTATTTTGATGAACTACTAATACAACTTTCAAGTTCAGAAATTCAAAGAGAAAAAATATATAGTCATTTTAAAAGAACAAAATCATTAAGTGAAATTCAAAACCCATTAGTAACTGACAAAAAGCCTTAAGAGTTAGGAATAGCTTTAACATGGTAAAGAAATATATAGAGACTCAAAAGTAAAATACTGAAAAGACTTCCTTAAAAATCAGGAATATACAAGTGTACCACCCTCATTGAGTCTAGCATGCAATAAAAAGTACACTTGGAAAAGAAAAAAAATTAAATAGGGAATGAGTAAATAAAGTTGTCACTATTTGTGTATGATAGATATGCTCTCTCCACAGAAAACCCAGAAGACTCTTCAAATTAATTGTTAGAATTAGTGGATGAATTTAGTAAACAAGAAGAAGGTGAAATCAATATATAAATCCCAATTGAATATTTATATTCCAACAATAAAGTCAGAACAGGTATTTTTAAGAAAAATACTATTTTTAATAGGAAGAAAAATATAAAGGCTCTAGATATATATCTGACAAAAATAGTTAAGACCACATGAAACCTTTTACACTTTAAAGACGACTTTAATATACGTAAAAATGTATCATGTTTTAGAAAGACAGATTCAATACCCTGAAGAGGTTACTTTTCCCTACACAGATGGTCCCCAATTTATGATAGTTCTATTTAAAATTTTTCTGTCATACCATGTTGAGAAAGTGATACGCATTCCCTAGAAACCTCATTTCAGATTGTGAATATTGATCTTTTACTGGGCTAGCAATATGCAGTATGTTACTCTCTCAAGATACCTCAGCATAGGCAGCAAGCACTGTCCCGGTGGACGCCATCATGAAAGTAAACAACTGGTACCCCACAGTGTACTGTGTTTTTCAGATGATTTTGCCCAACCGTGAATGCAGGTGGTGTTGCCTGGGGACTATCTTAATAGCTGGCTGTCAGAATTGGAACCTGGTACTTAAATAGCCAAGGGCTTGGCCCTTTCTCCCACCCTCCTAGCAGACCATTTTTAATCTACATAATTAGGTTTGTACACAGGAGGAGGAACTTTACTCAATTTTGTCCAGCAGTCCTCAAATTTCAAATACACTTGGATGTATAGTGGGAGCAGAAGACAGGGTGCTTATGTTCAATTGTCTGACTCTATGGCCCTACCTATTCAAAAAGGTTCAGTTAAATATGAATTTATCATTACTCTCCCTTTCAAACTTTACTGGTCATTCCTCCATTATCTACTCTTCTGATTTCCTATTGGTACACAAAAAACCATCCCAAGGTTAGTGGCATGAAACAAGTTATTATTATTTCTAATGTTTCTGTGAGGTAACTGGGATTGTCTGGATGGTTCTCCCTTGGAAATTTCTTATGAAGTTGCATATGATGGCTATTGCATATAATGAAGCATCAAATGGACTGGCCTTCAAAGATGATTACACACATGGGTAGCAGTTGACATTGGTTATTGCCTGAGCACTCAGATGGGACTGATAATGAGAATTACAAGGCAGTGGCCCTGTGCCTTGAACTTCTTGCAGCATGGAGGTGTCAGGATAGTAGAACTTTTTAAATTGTCGGCCATGGCTCCAAGAGGACAAAGCAGAAGCTGCTGGTCCTTTGGGGCTAGATCGTGAAATAACGTAATGCTATTTCCATCATACTCTGTTGATCAAGCATGAGTTTGTATTCTTAGGACCTAGCACATTAAACCCTCAATAATATAAATAAATTAATATATTTATTCACAATAATTTTAGCAATTATGTCAGCTGCTTTTAACCTCAAAATGTTTTACAGGCTAATGAGACTTAGCTTTTAACTTTATTTTTTGCATTAAATCTATTATTTTGAGTAGGTGACTTTATTCCCCCTGGACCTGTGTTTCTTATCGTAATTTTTCAACGATCATGTTGGACAAAGACAGCACTGAGGTATATTCTATAATTTTCCTATTATTGACCAGAACGCTGGAATATTATGAATGTGGGTTAAGAGATTTCCTGGAAAACAGTTACTGCTTCCATATGTAAATCTCAGACAACCTTTGGGAAGACCATCATCTGATTGCATCAGACAGTTTATTCGGGAAGAAGCTTTGGAAAAAGTAAACTATTATAAACCAGTCTGGAAATGGAGCAATTACAGAGAATTTTCACTGTATTATTTTGTATTGGCTATTAGAAACAACTTGTTTCTGAAATGGAAATATACTGACTAAGCTCTCTATAGATATGTGCATAAATGCTTAAAGAATCATAACCTAGCATTTTAGATTAAATAACTTTATTCAAATAATGATTATTTGTTAAGCTTTGTGAGCTTATTTCCCATGAGTCTTTAGAAGAAATAGCATTTATTTCATTTAAAGAACTTAATGTGGCAATTGACAAATATATGATAAGTTACCAAGGAAGAATCTGATCACTAAAAAACTAAGTTCCTTCAGAAAATCTTTCAAAAATTAGTAGAATTTGAGGGCTGTTGTCTGCTTCTAACTTCTTTTTAATTTAGGGACTAATTTGAGTCCAGTAGGAAGACCAGTTGTATACTCAAGACACTAGAATTTGATCTAAATTGAGGAGCAGAATAGAGACCACAGGTCAATGCAGAAATATGTTCTATGGAGGAGAGTGCTCTCATGGTCAATTTTGAGAGACCAGTTTATGAACAATAAAAGAAAAAATAGAATCAAGAGCAAGAGGAATACAGATCGTATAGTCTGAGGTCTCTCAAGATATCTGATCTTGTGGATTAGCTGGAGTTGGGAACTTCGAGTAAAGGACACTTTGCTCGTTGGATCTCACAATTAATGGCCTGAAGTGAAAACAAGGAAAAAGAAGGAATTTTGTAGAAAATACCCCCCAAAACACAATGTGTCACATCGAAAGCTTTCTTCTTTACACATGTCCCTCCTCCTCTTCCCTTGATGTTTCGAGGCTCAATTGTCGTTGCTTTGGGGTGAGTGAAGACGTGAGCAAAATCCCACTGTAATTAAAGGGAAGACCAGGAGCCAAGGCAGGAGTGAAATGGAGGCACTAGCATGAGGATGAGACAATGGAAGTAGGGCAACGAGACATGCTAAAATCAGCTGTAGGCAGAAAAGACATGGCACGTCTCAAGCTGAGGTTGATCCAAGACAACTGGGGAGAGCCAAGGTAGAGCAGTGTTTCTCCTCAGGAGACAGAGTGCTCCTAAGACAGATTCAAGGGGGCAATGCTCTCTGGGGACATAAGGGAAAGCGCCAGTTCCAGCACTCAGGAGTACTTGGAGCTAGGTGACCCAGCCAGAGTAGGAAACCCAGCTATGTGGGATGGAGGGAAGTACTGGGTTGCACTTCACAGTAGGATTCCTGGGTCATAAATTATGTGAGAGAGTAGGAATGCTTTAAGGTCGTGGTGCTGTCTTTATTGCTCATGATATTCCCCTGGGCCTTCTGGGACCCATTCTCATGCACACTGGGCCTTATGCCAACCTACAGAGTGAGCTGGTGGAAGGCACAGTGGTTACACATTTGGGCTCTTAAATTAGATAGACCTATTTCACTTGGTTGTGATGGAAATTAAATAAAATAGTGCATTGATGTCATTAAGCATGGTGCCTAGCACATATAATCACACAGTAAGTGACAGCCAATAATAATATATGCAGTGCCTGGTAGCTCCATAATAGACAATAATTTTCAGTGGAACAACAGAACAACAGATCTGCAGATGAAGGTTACAGAGAAGTGACTCCTCTGAATCATTTCTGTAGCTTCCCTATTAGTTGCAATCATTTGATTCTATTCCTTAATCTTAACCTTCAACAATATTCCCTGGGGGACATCAAGCAAGCAGTACTTGTCCAGTCTTTTCCATTTTCTGTATATATTTAAGTGCAATGTATTTATTTTTAAGAAGATATTCAGTTGTTACAAATTTAGGAAATCACTTTAATCATAAACTCAGTGTGACCAGAGAATTGCCACACTAATAGTTCAGGAGCTCATCTAATTATAACTACCATTTATTCAGCACTAATTTTGTGCCAGGCATTGTGCTAAGAGATCTACATAAATTATCATGTTTAATATACACAACATCATTATGAGACAGCTATGCTTACCCTCATATTTCACACAAGGAAGTGAAAATTCAGAGAAATAGGATAAGTTGGTCATGGTCTATAAAAGTAACAGAATGGGGCTTAAAACCCAAACACCAAAGCTATGCTTGTAATCACTGCTACCGGCTTCTTCTGGAGGGAAAAGATTGAGGAATAAAAAAGAAATAGAGTTTTGGCCTTTGCTGCAAGGCTATTTACTTTGACATCATAAGAGAAAATGTTTTTTTCTAAGATATTTCATTTACCATTGGGATGAATCTGACATTTAAAAGACCTAAGCCCAGAAAATCAGATTTCTGTTTTACATGGAGGGTATTGAAAACACCAGGGAAATTATATAACCAACAGCCAAGTGTAGTTACTTGCTAAGCTACATTAACCTAATGCATTCTAAGAAAAATAATGTGCTTGGCGGAGTCATCAGATTCTCTTTACTTATTCGAAGTATAATATCATCAATTCCTTGTTTCTGGAAAATGACTGATATTGTTCTTGTTTTCTCCATAAGTTTTGCAGAGATACTGTGAGCTCCAACTTCCCTCTAACTTAGACAACGTCTGAATTATCAATATCATCCATTATATCACTTTATTCTCAAAATTATCCTGCATGTTAGGCAGGGCGGGTGTTAATTCATTCCACATTACAAGAAAGAAATTTAGAAACAGGACTTAGTTTATGTAAAAATGCACATTAGTGACCAAGTCAGGATGAGAACTGCATTCTATTCCTGAATTCCTCATTCTCGATGCTAGACTCCACATTATTTCATTTTGATTAACATTCTTCAGGCATTCAGCAGGAATGAATTAAATTCAAAAAAGACCCATTTAATTGCTCTTTGACTTGGTATTTTTTTGAATGTTTCACTCCAGTTAATGGATTCATTAATTTTTACAACATCTTATTTGCTTTCCACTAATGAAATTCTTAGAAGGTGGTTGGTTGATTACCTTCTCTAAGCCTCATGTAAAGTTTAAATGTCATTTTGTACAAAGATATTTACTGCATGGTATGTTGGTCTAATTAATTTTTGAGAGCAAATAGAAATTGCTCCAAGTCATTCTTGTCTGTAGTTGAACCATGAGCCTTGAAAATGTAGCTGTGATTTCTTGGGTATGTGTTTTACCCACATGTGTGAATTTAGGTGCACATGTATAGGGACATAGTTTTAGAATGGTGGTTTTTCTTTGTAAAAATTAACATTTCAAGTGTTTTTTAGGTGGTATCTTTTACCTCAGTTGTGCTAGCTCTAGGTAATACAAGAGCTTGATTGAAGTATATCCTGGGAAATTCTCTAAAGTGGAGAAGTGAGAAGAACAGCATGTTTAAAAGGCACAGAACAAACTCAAATTCATGACAGTAAATCCAAGGAAGGGCTATAAACCCAAATCCCTTAAATAGAGCTGTCTTCCTCCAAAGGGATGGATTGAGAATAAACATCAAGCTTGGGAGCTACAGTGGTGTGCTCAGAAATTTTTATTGTATTTGGGGAATCTGAGGCAATGCAAGGAAATATCAACAGTCTTGTTTTCAGAGTCATAAAGGGCAGATTTTCAAAACTAGGCTATGTTCCCCTGCAAAACTCAAGTGCAAATCATAAAACCAAGACTGAAACTCAGGCAAACTGAATAGGCTAACAGTAGCAGTAAAAATAATTTCTTCCAGGGTCATGAGGGACCTGAGGATTTACTCCAACGAAATATTTACCCTTTCTAGTTTAAAGGCATAATAGGAGAATCTGGTGAGACCAATGATGTAGAAATACTTTGGGTAGACTCTAATGTATCCATGAACATGCATATGGATGATAGTAACATCTTTCTCTTCAACATGCTTATATTTCAAGTTTCATTGTATTCTTATTAGATCACTTGGGCTTGGATTTTTACACCTTTTATTATACATATTATTTTAAAAAAAACTCTTATTAAAGGTCAGCAAGATAACCGAAGTTGGCTTCTACCTCCTTCAAAACAATTGTTTCCTCTGTAAAATTTTAAGTGCAGCTTATTTTGTTGAATATTTCTATTTTCCCATTAAATGAAAGCAGTGGGCAACTCTACTTACTCTGTTGTATTAAGGGGAAATAGAAAGAGGACCTTGAGTCCTTGTACCTTTGTTCTCCAGCCTCCTATGGCTTAGTACATCTGGTTTGAGGAAAGTCAAGAATCTGAATAAGGGCAGTTACACAACATTCAGGGGATTGCATGAATCGATAAAGCTTTCTTCTCTGCAGAGGATATGACTCACAGTTTATCACTACTAATGGGGACTGAGGGGTGGTCAGGGATATTGCCTTCAAATACAGCAGGCAGCAGGAAAAGCTCCAAGTGTTTGAATTATTTAGCAGAACATGCTTACTGTGGTGTTCTTGGCTTAAGCTTAAAGCAAAAATAGAGATCCTCAAATCAGTAACTATAATCATTAATCACCCCTCTCTCTACCATCAACAATATCTTGGTGATACTTTAAAATGTGTTTTAATCCTCTCACAGGGGGCTGTTTGTGATAAACTAAGTGGTTGTATCCCTCTGGTTATATAGTTTATATATGTTTTGAATAAAATGGTAAGGCCCTTTTTTTCACTTGGTAAAGCCAGGAATGCAGGAAGCAGAGCACCATGGGTCTTCTATTTAACAGCATATTCAAAAACACTTTTCACCAGCAAGTGATAGGTGGCCATGGATATGATGCTGTTTTCTCGGAGAGCATTCTCATTCATACCCATAGCATAAGTTCTGGAGAAGAGCAAATAACTGAGCTATGAGGTCATAAATGGGTTTAAATATTAGCTCTAACAATTGCTGGTTATGCAAGACTGGGCAAGTCATTTAACTTTTCCCTATTTCATTAGTGATAAAATGGAGAATATATTTCAAGATGCTTCTGAGAATCAAAGACAAACATTGACCTTCCCAGCACAGCATGAAAATAAAGAGGCAGGTGCCTTACATCTGGTCATTCCAAAGTTCACATTCTAGCTCACTCTCCTACTGATTGTGCATATGGATTCTGCTCATGTCATCTCAACTCCAGTTTGTAAATAGTTTTTCTCCATAAAATGGTGATGATAATATCTACCATCTGGGTTTTTTTTTTTTTTTTGTGGGAGGTATAAGCAAATATTTTCTACAACCTAACAGCTTCTGAATCTTGACACATTGTCTAGCTTTGGACACTCTCTTACCTCCCATGCTCCTTTATGTTAAGTGTAATGGGTGGCTATGGTCCTCAAGGTGCTTGGCCTGCATCCTTGAGGACCATAGCCATCCATCATATTCCACCATCTGATCCAAACTTCTCCATCTATAATCTGTGCCTGGGTCTATTTTGTTTAATCTTTGCTTCAGAACTCCAGACTCCTCTTTTATTTCTTTGGGGTAAAATTCAAATAATCTTTCAAACCATGTGCCAATAAAACAAAACTAGAAAAATATAAAGATCTTTATGCATTATTATTCTTTAAGCAAGGACAGTCTCCGAGTGACTTTATTTATTGCACCATAACAAGCTACATGGAGAAATTTTTGTCTTTTCTGTGTGTGTGTGTGTGTGTGTGTGTGTGTGTGTGTGTGTGTGTAATTACAAATTTTTGCATGGGAGTGTTTTTCATAGACATTCAAAATTGGCCACACAAAATGCTGATATGACAGCAGAGATGTGGAACTCATTCAACGTTTATTTAGCTAACAAATGGGTAGGTCAGCCTGTTCAAGCTATGTTTGTATGTATGTGGGGATTTGGGGATAGGGAGTGTTGGCAGGACATATAAATGTAATCTGAATTTCTCTAAATGTGGATTCAAATAGGGCCCTATTAAAAATAAAAACCTGAATTTCAAGGACTGTTTGACCACCTTGCTAATGCAGGGCTTGCTGGAAAATCTTGCTTCCTGCCAACTTAAGAGTTTCTGCAGATTTTCTGGGTTATCTGATATGAGTTTCTGGGCAAGTCTTCTGACATTGCATTTTCAATTCCCAGTAGGTTGTCCAATGAGGTATCCTACCAGACACTAGCACTGATGTACAGTTTGCACTCAGGCAATGTCACCTCTGATGATCCCGTGGTATCCAGCTGTGGACTATGAAAACATGTATTCAGAGTGGAAGCAGGGAAGATGGCTCTCCCCTTCTCACGTTACACCTGGTTAGAGAACTCCCAAAGAAGTGCAAAGGTCTTTTACTGTTTTGGCATCCGTCATGCCGACCCCCCTGGTTTCAGTGCATTTTATTGAAACAGCTGTTTCCACTCCTGGTTAGACACTCTTTTGCTCTCGTCTGAGGAGAAGATGTGGATCTCAACAATGGGGCTGGGGCAGGTTTTGTGTGATGTCACCACACTCTACTCATAGTCACCCCTCTTCTCTCATGGCCTACACTTTGTAGTGGAGTCAGACTTTTCTGCTGTACCTTGTTTTCTTTGTAAGTTGTCTCCAAAAAGACTCCTCAGCCCCCTGAAAGTAATATTAGGATAGGCTGGAGCAGTCCCAGATGGATGCTGAGGTGTGTTTGAACTCAAGACACAGACACAGTTTAGGGTCATTCTGATGCTTATGGAATAAAGCCGAAACCAAATCCCAGGATAAATTTGGTGTGCTCACCTTGGTACAGAAGTGACATGAATACAAATTAAAATGCAAAGAGAGCTACCAGGAATGAGGAGACCAGTTAGGAGGTGAAAATGTTATGTAGCTTAGAGAGGATGTGTATCCAAACCAACATCACAATATTAGTGATGCTCAATAGTTGCACCTCATTTCATCAGCGTATCAAAACAATGAAAATACAGATCAAAGAGAGCTAGAGTTATACGGATGTTAGCAATCCAAATTTACATATGAAGAAATTGAATCTCAGAGAGGATACATGGCCTGTCCAAGTGCAAACATCTGTTAGGATGTAAAGCCCTGTTACAATCTAAGTAATGGTAATATACTCACTTGCAGTACAATTTTGATTATGAGAAGTAGAGATTTTGGTTTTGGATATTTTAGCTTAAGTTTTGGTTATAATTTCAAGAGAATAATGGGCATAGTAAAATGGCCAGAGCCTTATACTCAGTGAGAAGGCATAGAATACAGTCCCACATGTGGAAGTAATGTTTATATCCCTATTTCCCTTATTGATATTGCATTGCTCATAATTTCACCCATTCATGCCTCTCCAAGTACATTAATACTTGTAAAGTCCAGGGACTGTATCTTTGTCTTTTTAGAATATCATGGTGCCTAACATGGTATTAGATACAGATGGCTCTAAATTGACGGGGAAATAGACATCAGACAATTCCTTAGTCCCTGCCAATTTTCTTTAAATCCAACTGTCTGCAGGGTGCAAAATAACATAAATAAATATAAAGGCTCTGTGATTTATTGCTCTTGCCATGTTGCAAAGAAAATCTCTAATTTTTAAGAAAATAATAAATACAAAAAAGAATGTGACCCTGCAGCAAAAATACAGAAATACAATGAATACCTGAAAGTAGATTGTTAAAACTCTTTTAGCAAAGGAGAAAGGGAAACAGCTCCAGGCCCCTCGTACTGATATCACTGTGTGTTCAGCTTCAGGCTGAACTAGCCTGGCACGTTTATTGACCTTTGAAGTTACATTCAACACCTAAGTAATTCCTGGCACAGCTGTCTTGACTGAGCTCCATTATCAGGACTGCCAGTATATCCACCTGAGTTACTGCATTTTTCTTCAGCCTTTGAGACTCAATTATCCTGGAACCAGGAAGAGACACCTCAGCAGAAGTGGTGGTGGTATCCCAACAGCAATGGCCAAAGTTAGGATTAAGGGATGAGCAGCGGCCAACAATAGAGACAAAGTTCTAGAGGGGTTATTCCCTCTGCAGGATCCCTTTGCTATAGATGAAATGACGCTTTCTTAGGGTTGGAAGATACCTTGAATTTCATCTAAATCAACTCTGCCTAAACCTAAATATCTCCAATGATGAGGTGCTCACTCACCTGAGCCAGGTGTTTTGATCCCCAGCCCCAGCGTTTTTGCTGCACCACACGCTGGGCTCGGCTATTACAGTGAAACAGGATATCAGAGGTTCTGGTCAGGGATAAAAGACATACAAGGATAACTTTTGGGATGAGATGGCAAGAGCCTGATCTTATTTACCTCACTGTTGATGCAGGGAGGATGTGGCAGGTGTTCTGGAGAAGGAAGGCAAGCAAAGTGTCTCTGCTCAGAGACTAGAACAGCAAAATCCAAGATGTGAGTCATTAATCTCTGTCGAGCTTGGAGAGTGGAGGAGAAACTGGGGCAAAGTAACCAATCAACTCAGCTAATCTGTTTCCCTTGAAATAAAAAGACTTAACATTTTTTGTTTGTTTGTTACGACAAAGTTTTCTTTACTAACACTTTCTGTTTCATTGCTTCACAGTACCATTTACAGGCATGGGAGCTCCTGAGCCCCTAGAAAGATAAGATTTCCTAATCTTTCCTTCTGTCTGTCATGTCAACTAAAAAAAGTGAAAAAATGTTTTAAGAGCAATATGAGTTCTTGAAAAAGAAGCTTTATGTTGAAGTTTGCTGTCAAATTTGGATTTTTACATAAAGGCCAGTTTTTCTACTTAGCAGACTCAATGTCTAGTTTTGATGCTAGCTGTATAAAAATGAGCAAAATGCTATTCTCTGTTGTATTTTTTTGTTGTTGAATGAGGTAACATATCAATCTGTTTAATGTCAAATGAGTATAAAAGCACATTGATGAGATACTACCAATTAGAAACAAAATGTAAGCCGTGTATATACATTAAAATATTGTGGTAACAGTATAAAGTAAAAGGAAATTGGTAAAATTAATTTTAATAATATGTTTTATTTAACTTAATACATCCAAAATATCATTTTAACATATAATTGATATAAAATTATGAATGAGATATTTTATAGCTTGTTCACATTAGATCTTGGAAAGCTAGTTTGTATTTTATACTTACCATACAAATCAATTTAGACTATTGAGCATATTCATTTGCTCAATAGACACACATGACTAGTAGCTATAGTATTAGACAGTACAAACAGTACAGCTCTACATAATTTTTTTTAATTTTTTTGAGACAGAGTCTTGCTCTGTCACCAGGCGCCAGGCTGGAGTGCAGTGGTGTGATCTTGGCTCACTGCAACCTCCGCCTCCCGGGTTCAAGCAATTCTCCTGCCTCAGCCTCCCGAGTAGCTGGGACTACAGGCGCATGCAACCACGCCCAGCTAATTTTTGTATTTTTTAAGTAGAGACAGGGTTTCACCATGTTGGCCAGGATGGTCTCGATCTCTTGATCTCATGATCCGCCTGCCTCGGCCTCCCAAAGTGCTGGGATTACAAGCGTGAGCCACCATGTCCAGTCAGCTCTACATAATTATTAATTATGCTTTAAGAAAATATACATCACGGCCCTGAAAAGAGATAAAACTCATCAATATTATGTAGATATTTTAATAATCAAGAGATAAGGAAATGTTCCTTTTTCCCCCACAATGATAAATTCAATTATGGAAGAATAATTTGTGAGTTCAGTTGAGAAAGACAGTATAGTAAGTTATTAGCAGCTCTTAAACTTTTAGGAAATGGGCATCTCAGAGCTGTTCTTGCAATTGAGTTTTAAGGGATAAAAAGATAGAGGAAAGGGAAAATAACCTTAAAATCTTGGAGAAAAGTAAAGCCTGGAGGTGGAATACACAGGCACAAAAAGACAGGCTGAGAGATGGCAAAAAGCTTTAAATCAACATTAAAATGGCAAAGTTAAATCAAGATTCCAGTGTCAAGAGTCTGTGAGGTTTTGCACAGAGGCCTAGGTGACACGCACCTCCTGAAGACCCAGGCACCTTCGGTTGAACATACACAATTATTCTTCACGGAAGATGAAGGAGAAAGTGAATAGCTTAGCCTTGGACCCAGTCCCTGTGGCCATTACTTTTGGGGGTAACTGCCAGGCTTGAATTAAATGTCCTTCCTTGCTCAGTCATCTAGGGCATATCCCTAGTGCCTTTCTCTACACCTGGGGTTCCATTTCCAGTCTCTGAACCTCTGTGTCCTTTGGATGCAAATTTACAGCTATTTCTGGGGTGATAGCCCCACTTCTCTGGGTATGGATGAAAAATATCTGCTAAGAACATGGGTTGGTGTCAAGTTGTAAAAACAAAAATGTTATCACGGCCAGGTAGCAAAGTCCATTTATTTTCAAGGAAATTGAACCAACCAAGCCACATGCGAACAATAGTGGGTAGTAATTAGCAGTAGTTATAAAGTAATGATGACATCTTTCTAGTATAGTCCTGATCTCACCAACCTGAAATTTAACAGTGTTGTTGGAGTTGTAGATTCAAAAGCAGAGCCTCAGTTTCTAAATGGGTCTCCTGGTCTTTTTCTTTCTCTGATTTTTAAATAGTTATTCCATTGTGCAGTAAAAATGGTACAGGATGCACTAATTTAAGGTGGGTTTAACTTAGAACTGTTTTATAACAATGCAACAAGGCCTGATGTGGGCTGCTTGTGTTTTTTAATATTTTACTTCCTTTCCTTTCTCTTTACTGGGGAAGAAGGCGTGTGTGTGTGTGTGTGTGTGTGTGTGTGTGTGTGTGTGTGTGTATCTGGGGAGAAATAGAACAGTGATTCTGAACTGTGGTTGATTTTTCCCACTCTTTCCACAGATATTTGGCAATATCTAGAGACATTTGTGGTAGTCAGGAATCAAGTAAGGATGCTACTGGTATTTCCTGGATATAGCAATGTTGAGAAAAGCTTTAAATGGTGATGAGGAGCTACCTATCCAGAGAGGGATAGAAAGATTTTCCAAGCAGACAGGCATCAAGAGCATAGGCCCGTGGATGCAGGTGGCAACAAGCTGTGTGGTGAAGCTAAAGTGTCAAATATGAAGCAAGGAAGAGCAATTGTATCAAGTGCCACTCACTTTCTAAATCTGTCTCTCCAATTTCATTTAAATCGGGTTCAATCCCATCTCCATGGTGTCTAATAGGCTTCCCATTTGCCTAATCTTTCCTATAGCCTGTGGGGAAAATGGCACACATGTGAGAGGTGATTTCTGCTTTCAGGTACCCTGAGCACAAGCAAAGAGTCAGGATGCAATGGGGCCAGCAGCCCAGCTCTGTGACCAGACCTCAGACTACTCTCTCCACCACGCAGCAGCCTGCAGCCCTGCTGACCATTGTCCAATTTAACCATTCCCTGGATTCCATGACTTGGAAAACCCTTCCCCCAAAATTGTACTTGCCAATTCCTTCTCAACCCGAATGTCACCTCCTCAGCAAACCTTCCTTTAAATGTTCAATATAATTTACCTGCACCCCACCCTCTGTTTACTGCATTTTGCTGTCTTATTTTCTTTACAGCACTCATCACTATCTGAGATTACCTTTATGCGTTTGTTTGCTGGCTTGTTTATTGCCTGCACCCTACTACAATCTGAGCTCCAAGAAAACAGGGATCTGGACTCTAGTTGAGTGTCATGTCATTAGTGTGGAATGCTGTGCCTTGCACCTGCTAACTCTCAATAAATATATTTAAAAAGAGTAAACCATTTTCCTAGGAAATAATCAAAGATTAATAACAATTTCCTGGCACAGCTGAATGGCCCCAGCTGGGCCACTCTGATCATAAAAGGAGGTCATATAAAGAGAGGGGAGAGAATTCTTAGAAAATTCCTGGGAAGAACCTAATAATTTCAGGGTGTGTGGAAATTCTTCTTTATTGCTTCTCACTATGGAATCACTCCCCCTCCTTTTCCTGGTCTCCTTCCTCCTCCTCTGGAAGGAGACAAAGAAAGCACTCTCAATTAGAAACGTTAACTCAGCCATCTGCTGGTAACTCTTCCCAGGGAGCGCCGGACAGCTGGCTTCTGGATTTAACCTAGATTTCTAGATGTCCGCTGTTTCACTTTGCTTCAGGTGCATGCGTGAAGATGCAGGGTCTCTCTGCTTGCCAGGTTGGCAGCTGGATGATGAGCCACTCTCAGGCACACAGAAGAAAAGCGCCTGGCATAATATGGAAGTGGTGGCCACGCTCAGGACAGATCATGGGAGGAAATGTGTCTGTGCAAAATGCTGACTGACTTGCCCTCACAGGAAGTGGAGAGTATTGTGATAAAAGAGACCACGAATAGTCAGATGGAGTGCAATATTGCTTACATGCAGGGTACCTGTAGGAGTACGAGGCAAGAAGGACTTTCTCACACAACTTCCTCCCAGCATAGGAATGTCCAAAAGTCATTTAGTGTGTCCAAAGCGTATTTGCTCCCCACAACCCACTAACTAACACATTTAATGTCTTCCCTCCCCAGTCTTATTTCCGTTAGTGGGATTGCCATCTACCTATTAGTTGCTAGGGCAAACCCTGTGTGGGCTCTTTGATGTATCTTATTTCCATCATGGTCAATCCACCTCCAAATGGATCTAACATCAATCTACTTCTCCTCATCTCCAACACCATCATCTTGGTCAAGGTCAAAATCACCTGGAACCTGACAGTAACAGCCTATCAGGTTTTTGGCTTCCATTCATACTACCCATCGTCTCCATACAGAAGCTGATATTACCTTGGAAAGAAATAAATGACATTAGCCCACTCTGCTTACCTTTTTCTATGGCTTCTGGTTGAAATTGAGAAAAGCAAACACATGAACAAACTACCTGCCTGATGTAGTTTGCTTCTACCTGAGTCTATAACCTCACCTCACACCCCCTTGCTCCTGACTGTCTAGGCTCTTGCTCTGGATCCTGAAGAAGTCAAGATTGTTCTAATCTCCGGGCTTCACCATTTGCTAATCCCTTGGGCTGGCATGCCTTTTCCCTTGCTCTTTGTATGACTTGCTGCTTCTTATCTTTTAGGTCTGCACTTAAATGTGGCTCACTCAATGAAGTCAGCTCGGAGTTTTCTCCTGTTGACACATAGTCTCTGTCCTCAGTTACTGTCTGTCACATGCACACTATTTATCTCAAAGCTATTGTGTAAAAGGCTGGAAATGATACTAGTGAAAATGGTAAGTGCAGGTTGGCATTCAAAGGCAGAAGGGTTGGCAAGTTCATGGATCCTTTGATCTCTCAGCCTCTGTGGATAACCTCTGCTTATTTCTTTAAAGGAACTCTCTCATGCTATTTTTTTCTCCTTTGTGAAATTGGCACAAGAGTGACTCTGTAGTGTGAGATGCACTCTTTGGGCTATTTATGAGGCACCAGGCATCCTGAACTGAGGTGTGGGTTCTTAGGTGATGGGAAACTGTAGCTGCCCAGGGGTTCCTTGTCCCATGGGAATTTTCAACAGTTTGGGAGCAGCCTCTCCCCCTAGAAGGAGACCCTTCTCTTAGAGAAATCCCTGCTGGGTAATCAGGAATGAACTTTGAGTTTATCTGTAGAAAAAAAAAATTGCTTATTCTCCTGATCCTTAATTATCTTTCTTATTTATATGCTAATCTGGTTGTTGTTGATCTCTCCTACCAGAATATAAGCCCCATTAGGGTAGTAACTCTGACCATTTTTTTTCTCTGCTTTATATTTAGCTCATTTCCTGGAATGTAGTAGGCCCTCCTCAAGGAATATTTTTAAATGAATTGAACTGAATGATGTAGTATCTGAAATGCCAACATAAGAATGCCTTATAAATAGGGCTCATATTAGTGAGATTTAAAAATCAATATATTTACATTTCTGATCATCCCTTGTTTTCTGTAAGTGTCTACTTTGGTCAATCAATAGCATTTCTTGGTCTAGAACTAGGGACATCTCCAGGCTTAAAGTCCATGACAAGTCAATCATCCTCAAGTCCAAGATTAGTTGAAAGGGAACATGATTTTCTAAATTTGGAATTTTAAGAGCAATGCATGAGGTATTAGTCATGATTTTAACTATAAAAATAGCATAGTAAGTAAGATAGAGGATATAACATCAGAACAGAGTCTCCAAAACTGAACTCCAAATCTTCAGACAGGGACTAAGTTATTAAGATAGCTAATCCTTGAGAAGGAACTCAGCACCCCACTCCCCTAGGTCTTATCCTGTGCTGTTTTCCGGGATAATATTATAAAATCTCTGGTGAGAAACCCAGGAAGATGAGAGGTAATGCGATTTTCTAACGTGGTGCTTCTTTCCTGCCACACTCTGCATGGTGCAGAAGTTGTATATTCATTTAAAAGGAAGGTGACCAGGCAGATGCACCACCCACTTAGGTGCTCCCCTGTGTGTCTGGTGCAGGATCAGGATATGCAAGGGGTCTGGGTGGACTGGAGGAGGCCTGGGGCTGAGATAAGCATGCTGTGGCATGTAGCCACCTAGTGACTGAAGGCAAATGGTTAACTTGGAACATGTTTGTCATTGGCAGGAGCCAGTATAGCCCCAGAGAGACTGACTGGGGCAGCCATGCCTGTTCAAACACCACAATACTCTATGTCTAGACAAGGTGGGCAGAGCAGAACCAAAAGCAGTGTATGGACAAGAAACCCTTCCTTGACAGCCATGAGGCTCCTCAATCTTTGCCTATACTCCAAGCACATAACGAGATAGTAGATAAAAAGTGATCTCCTGAGACAGCAGAGAAAGCTTGGTTAGTTTAAACTTTGACTTGTACTAAGTGGGAAATTAGCTTGATGTTGCCATAGGCTCCAAGACCTGTCCATACACTGCCAACCTATTTTGGAGGCCATTGAGTGGAAAGACTCACAGATCTAATCACACTCTTCATTAAATAGATTGAAGCGCATATAGGGAAGCAAGGGGAGAATGATTGGGTAGGTTAACACTTCAAATTGACATTGGAGAGGCTGCAGGTGAGAGACAAGGACCACAAAATCTGAATCCTGGGATCCATGATGTCCATACGTCCTGCCTGTCTCTAAGCATTGGCCTTTTGCACTGATAATGGGCTTATAAGCACCAGAGTTGAAGTGCAAGCAAGAGGCCCACAGATGGAAGACCCCCTGGGCCAACAACAAACACTGGTGTTGGGGTCACCACCTGTGGGGGTCTGTCCTGCAGACCCTGACTCAATTGAATAAATTCACTCAGACACAATATTCAGTGAATGAGTGGGCTGGGGTGTTTGGGACACTCACAGACACTTGAGGAGAGTGCTGTAAAGAGATAGCAGACACCAGCCATGACACACTAGCCTCGCTGGTCTTTATTCAGCATACATTAAATGACAAAGGCTTTGAGCCAACACTACTAGAGGGTAGAGATTAAAGGCCAGGTTCCAAGGCCTAAAGCAAACACCATTAGTGGGTAATATCCCTGGTCTACTTCCCCTGGAAAGAGCCATCCAGAATGAGTAAAGGTTAGTTTATAGGACCACATGAGTAAACAAGTTAGGTAAACTCCACACATTCCTTTGTTTCTACTCTAATTTATTTAACTAAGGGGACAAGGCTGCCTTCAGCCAAGTATTATAGTAAAAACCCTTAAGCCTTCCAAAGGGGTTAGTGCATATTCTCTATAACTAAAATGTCTCCCACCAGCCTGACTGAATCCCACACACTGGCCCTATGGAAAAGATTCAGAGACAAGTATACCTGGTCAACAGCCGCAGCTTGCCAGAGGACAGCTGGCTAATTTCTATTTTATTTGTGTTTCTTGGGCAGAGGACACACAGTCTCAGAATGAGTGTCTCCAATAGGCAGCCAAATTAAGGCCTCATATTCATGAAGTGTTCATGTATGTTTGGTGCTTCTTTATAGTTAGCACCTCCTGAATACTTAGTATGCAGCAAACTCTTAGCACTCAGGTGCCTCATGATTATTAGGTATTGCTGATTCCTTCTATCCCTTCCTATGTTCAGCACACATGCACCCTACAAACTAACCTGTTATCTATTCTTAACATAACTAAAAATATTTCTATTATCAAAGATGAGCGAGCCTTACAACAACTCATCTTCACTCATGGAAATGAATGTTCTCTAAAAGCAAATGCTCATTACAACATGAGAGTCTATTTACCTGGAAGATAATTTTTACATTAGAAATAAATAAAATATCTCTGATTGACAAGTTGAAGATTTCCTTTTTCTTTTCTCCTGGGAGCTAGAGGCCAAGAGACAGGTGAGAACTTTCATAGACAAAGAAAGCTACCTGATTTTCTGCTTCTGAGATGTAGTCGGTAGAATCAAAAGCACTTTGCAGAGCTGAGTGGTGTTCAGTAAATTAATGTATGTTCTCCACAGCCTCCTTTTCTGTCCTCTTTTCCTTCTTCCAGGTTCCTCATGTCTCCTTACTCACTCAGGCCTCCATTTTTGCTCACTGCATTGCATTGGCCTCTTCCAAATCTTGCCCACTTCCCCCATATGGTGGTGATGGGTCAATCCCAGCTCTAGGCATATCATCTGTCCTAGCTTTGCCTCCGACTATGCAAGGAAACAGTCTACCCTGCATTTGGAGGGTGGACCGAGGCTCTCTGAGATCATACACACAGGTATCTTCCCCCCCACATTGCTCACCTGTTGGGCTGTCTCCTTCCAGAATGAAGAAATGGAAGCATTCTGCCTAGAGAAAAGTTGAGGAGCCCCAGAGCAGTTTTCTGCTACTGTACTGGGGGTGGTAAGCCAGGATCTGCTGAGAATGCTTATTGTGAAAGGAGCTCAAGCTGGATTTCTGCAAGGAGGCAAGAGTGCCAGGTCTTGGGAGAAGTGGCACAAGAAACAGAGAAAAGTAGACTTTCGCCTTCGATGTCAAGCATTGCCTACATAATTGCACCAAAGGCCAATCTGAGCTGTCTGTGAGTGTGAGTGTGATCATATTAAATTGCAGGTAAGATCACTTTGCTTCAGGGCACTTCAGTGACTCCCTGTCAAAGGGATGAAATCCAGATTCCTTATGAAAACAAAGCTGGTCTTCTCTAATCTGATCTTACTCTGACTTTGTGGCTATTTTCCCTAGAACAAACCTCTCAAAAGCCCCATAGGACTACAGGCCCTTCCCAAGTCCCCAGAACAGGGGATGCCTCTGAGATTTTGAGCATGCTGTTTTCCCTGTCTAGAAGGCCCTTCTCCATCTCTCCCTGCCCCTTTCCACCTGCAAAATTCTCTACTGTCTACCACTCTTGCAAAAGCCAGTATCACAGCTCTCGGAATAGCTTGCATAGCAGTAAACTGGAAAATGTCTCTCTATCTATTGTAAATTTATCGGAAGGCAGAAACTGTATCTTATCTCCAAATCTCCAGGACCACAATCAGTTGCCTGAACAGGGTAATTAAATTAATTAATTCAATTGATTTATTAATTCATATGGAGCTGTTGCTGCGAGAGGTCACATCCTATGCTCTGGCAGCGGCCCTTACATCCCAAGACACATTCCTCGCTGATGAATACAGATTTACCATGCTGTAACCACTGACCTATTTTGCTCCCCTGAATGGAAAGTAAAAAGGCTCAACCCCTAACAGTTCCTTGGCTGGTGATGCAGTAGTGGAACATCATGTCAAAGTCCAAGAAATTGAATTGCACTCAACCGTGGTATGTGACATGCACAATTAAGGATGTTTATAATTAGCATTTGTGAACACAATTTAAGATTAAACAGTTATTAAGAGGAGCTCATGAGATTTGAGGGCATCACTTGGTTTTCTTTTTTCTGGCTAATACCCTTTTTTATGCTGGAAATCAATTAAGCATGAAGAGCAAAGAGGGAGAATTATACATTTGACAATATGTTTCCTTTAATGAAGACAAAGCAAGAATAGAAGGGGAAAATGCAACACTCATCTGATTCACGGCTCAGTTGTTATTTGTAAAGAGATAATTACTTGTTTGTAATCAAATGGACAGTTTTTAAAATATTTTAGAACAAAAATATATTGCTTCAGTACAATGACAGACAGCATTTTCAATATGTAAAACAGAGAGCTTTCCATTGGTCGTTTTTTTTTCTGTGAAATTTAATTCTAGAAAGAGAGATCCTTGTGTATTGGAAAACTTTGCTGATAGAGGAGTTCAAAGCACACTGTAGATGAATCAATAAACTAGGAAGATTTGCAATTTTGCTCCTTATTTTAGTATCCTGATGTTTTTGCTTGCTTCTATAGCCAAAAAGTGTGCTGTCCAAAAAAGGGTGTCTCTTCCAGTCCTCCTTGACAGTCCACCATTAGGTCTGTGGCCCTACCAGTAGGTTTTATCAGATGTTGAATAGCAAATGCTTCTAGAAGGGTTCACCTTTATAATTAATATCTTAATATGAATTTCCAAAATTGAAGCCCAGCTGGAATGGTTAATAGTTGGCAAGGATTCGGTGAAGGCTAAAGCATAGGTTATGATGATCTGTCTGTCTTGTATGCATCCAGTGAGTAGGTGAGTCTGTGGTGTCTGTGTGTGTGTGTGTGTTTGGGTTTAATGCTGGCTTAGCACTTTCTTATGCAATGTTGTTTTACAAGAGACAATACAGCATGTTGTTTAAATGCATAAGCTTTGCAATCTGTCAGAATGATGTTTGCACATTAGCTCTGTCTTTTATTAGGCAAGAGATGGATATTCCTCAATAAGATCATATTTTTAGTAGAGTGCCTGCTATATAACACACCTTCAGCAAATGCTTGTTGTTATTATTTCAAAAATAAGTCTTCATCTCTCTGGCATTCTTCAAAGCTTGGCTTCAAGCACAGGGTCTGGATGATCAATATTTCTGCCATTCTAGTTATGACCTCTCAAATTGGACAAGATGCTAGAGTGATGACTGGCCTCCAGATCCAGCCCTTTGCTGTCTGTTGACCTCCTGTGCCCTCTCCAGTGGATGCCAGGGGCTGCCACTTCAGAAGACTGTCATTTAAGTACTGAACTCCCATGATATGTGAACTGCTCTAAGAGCAATCTCTACAAAATATTTCGAGTGTATGTTCTGAGACAATTGGGAAATATTTTCAGGCATAGGTTGTCTTGGAAAAGAAACTTTAGTCTTTTAAATAGCTCTAATTGCTTTTTTGTGATTACTTAATAAGTATCCAGTAAAAATAATTTGAGTGTCCAAAAAAAAAAAAAGCATAAAGAGCTGAAGGGAAGTTTGGTTGAACTACAGAGCGGGTCTTACCTTGTAATTAAGTCAGAGACTTGTTCATCTCTAGGGCTAGAGGAGGCCAGACCCTGAGAGACAGAGCAGCAGAAATTTAGGCACTTATGGCAGGGAAGGCAGAGGAGGGATCACCCTCTGGGCTGCTGGCCACCATGAGAGGGCCCTGACATGTCCACTTCTGGGTCATGTGCACATAGTGTCTGCAGCAGGGAGGTACTACTAGCTGAGGAAGGCTTCTCCAGGTCACTCCTTTCCTGCTATCCCTCTGGTGACTAGAACAGTGTAAAGTCCTTGTGATATAATTTGGATATCTATCCCCATCCAAACCACATGTTTAATTGTAATCCCCGGTGCTGGAGGTGGGGCCTAGTGGGAGGTGTTTAGATCATGGGGGTGGATCCCTCGTGGCCTGGTGCTGTCTTCATGACAGTAAGTGAATTCTTGCAAGATCTAGTCATTTAAAAGGATGTGGCACCCACATCCCCCTACTCTCTGTCTCTCTCTTGTTCCTCCTCTGGACAAGTACATGATGTACCTGCTTCCCTTTTGCTTTGTGCCATGATTGTCAGCTTCCTGAGGCCTCCATAGAAGTGAAACAGATGTCAGCACCATGCTTCCTGTAAAGCCTGCAGGATGGTAAGCCAATTAAACCTCTTTTCTTTATAACTTAACCAGACTTACGTATTTCTTTATAGCAATGAAAGAATGGCCTAATACCCCTGGCAAGCAGGAAGCTTCGTCTTAGGCATGAAGAGGCCTGTGCTCTGAGCCTGGGCCATGGATGGAATCATGATTTCGGTTAGGGAATTTCCTAGCTGCCTGTATAGGATTCTGCTTGGTGCCCAGATAGGTGGCTTAGAGGCAGCCCTTCTGGAAAAATCCCTAGCTCGTAAGTCAGAAAAACTAATGAGACTGGCTAGAAAAAGAAGACCTAACTATACCACCAGCAATGTGCATCCTCAGAGCCCTGACTCAGAAATGATCTGAAGTCACTGGAAGGAGGTGAGGTTTGGGATAATTTCTGCTCTAATAACCAGAGGAAGGTAGAGGCTTCGTTTTCTAGAAGTCCAAGTTGCAGACGGTGTCTTGCCTGAAGTCAGTGGGCAATGTCGAGGACAGAGGCATTTCTGTGCTGCCTTCAGTTCAGCCTACTCATTTGCCATGTGGATGGCATCCAATAAATAAATAAATAAAAATGACTGTGCATCTGTCTCCCTAGACTCAGTTGTAGCAATTGCCTGGCCTCACCCCATTTCTACCCCTCTTCTGACCTCCTCCTCCATTCTATGTTAACTTGGCTTTTAGCTCTATTGCCTATGCTTTTCTTTTTCACCATGTTATGATTCTTCTTACCTGGCCTTAGAAAGTGGCTTCTGGCCAGGCGCAGTGGCTCACACCTGTAATCCCAGCACTTTGGGAGGCCGAGGAGGGCAGATCATGAGGTCAAGAGATCGAGACCATCCTGGCCAACATGGTGAAACACTGTCTCTACTAAAAATACAAAAATTAGTCAGGCGTGGTGGTGCACGCCTGTAGTTCCAGCTACTCGGGATGCTGAGGCAGAAGAATAGCCTGAACCTGGGAGGTGGAGGTTGCAGTGAGCCGAGATCGCGCCACTGCACTCCAGCCTGGGCAACAGAGTGAGACTCCATCTCAAAAAAAGAAAAAGAAAGTAGCTTCCAACACCTGGCCACCTAGGGAAGTACCTTTAGTCCTACTCTGCTCTTGGGAACCACACCTGTGTGTCTGCCTTGTCACATTGTCACCTTCAGGGAACCACACAGGTGCATGTGGGAAGTCAGGAAGCATAAACTCTAAGAATGCCGATAGGAATGACGAGAAGAAGGGAGGAAATGTGGGGTGCATGCTAAATTTAGGATTGGCAGGATGGGATGATGACTTGGATGCTGAGTGAAACTGAGAAAGTTAAGGATTACTCAGAGTTTGCAAGTAGGTTTTGAGTTCCTGTCATTTCTGTAAAATGTGATCTGTGTTAGGATCCCTTCTTGTATTAGGTCATGCCTTGGTAAAGATGGGGAAGACAAAGAGCCAATCTCTGTTTTTGGAGAACGTGGGCCTATTTGGAAAAAGAAAGTGACAGTAGGCAGAAATATAGCATCGAGTGTAGGGAGTATGCAGAGTTGTTGGTAGCAATTTTATTGGCTGCTGGTTGCAGAATAGCAAATGGGTTGGAAAGAACTTTGGTTGGTTTAAAAAGTACTTGCTTTGAATTAAGAGCTGTGGGTTCGGGTCCTAAAAGTTGTTTAAAACCTTGGGCAAGTCATTTCCTCTCTCTTTGATTTATTTGTTAGTATAATGAAGACATTCCCCTGGATGATATTGAAGTTACTGCTTTCTGTGTGTAAGGGCTTTATACATGTTGTTGCGTTTAGTTTTTCAAAACAACAGTTAATTTTATCACATTTTACAGACACAAGAATCTACCATAAAAAGTTAAGATGACTTGGACTCCCACACAATAATAGTGGGAGACTTACAGATCAATGAGATAGAAAGTTAACATCGATATTCAGGACTTGAACTCAGATCCGGAACAAGTAGACTTAATTAACATTCATAGAACTCTCCACTTTAAATACACAAAACATACACTCTTATCAGTACTACATCACACGTATTCACAGGTTTAAATGAAATATTGGTTGGCTGCTTGTTAATTATTTTCTTCCTGTCTCTATTATTAAACATAATTACAGGCATACCCATTTTTAGACTGCATTTTAGTCCGGGCAATAAAGCAACACCCCTGTTCTCTCTCCCTCTTCCCTCTTCCTCTTCCTCTTTCTTCCTTTCCTTTATTCTTTTTTTTTTCTTTTTCTTTTAATTCTTTTTCTTCCTTTCTCTCTTAAAAAAAAAAAAAAAAAAGTTAAGATGACTTACGTGAGGTGGTTGGGTCAAGATGTGACCCAGTTCTGTCTGGTCCAAAGCTCAGGCTTTGGTTTCTACTATGCTTTCCTGTACCTTTCTATAAAAAGCAAATAAAATGAAGGAAGGGTCTGTGACTGAAAGATGCTCACAGAATATGGGAAAGATAAATAAAAAACAATGTGCATTTTGTAAATTAGTGCAAAACACGAGTCCACAGTGAGAGGTGTGTGGGGAGTGGGAAGCGGGTAGTGGGAGAAGATCAGGGAAAACGAGATGGAAGAGATGACATTTCATCATGGACTTGAAAGTAAGTGACATTCTAAACTCCGGAGCAGGGGAAACTTCCAGGCGGCATACACAGTGGAAGAAAAAAATGCAGAAGTGCGACACACATGTGTAGTTGTGATGGAGAAGCCGAGACTGGGACACAGTAAGTTAGGAAGAGGACCTGGGGATGAGGCTCACAGGGTTGCAGGCTACTCGTCTTCCTGCTGTGGGATCCCTGAGCCACACGCCTGGCCTTTCAACTGCCCAAAGGTACCGGCTCTGCCCTGCCTCTGCCCCATTGAGGACACTGTTACTCAGCTACACAGCACTGGTGAGAAGGGCAGGTGGGCTAGGATTCAATAGTCTGCCTGCCTGGCACCCAGCTACAGCCCAGCCTTGTTCCTGACACTGGCTTCCTACCTCTTGCCCTGTTGCCTCACGCTCTGTGACACAAATGACCCCTGTGTGCTTTGGTGATGAGCTGACCGCTGAGCCTGGCAGAGATGGAAGCCTTGGATATTTGTGTTCAGCCTGAGAAGTCTTGTGAAATAACCAGTTAAGAATAAGAGGGATAGCAACAGGAGAAATGACAGGGTTATGAGTGCAGCAAACCACCGTGGCACGTGTGTACTTACGTAACAAACCTGCATGTTCTGCACATGTACCCCAGAACATGAAGTATGATAATAATAAAAAGAATATTAGGCCTTTCGCAGCAGGAGCCCTGGGTGATATCATAGGCTGTTCTTCTGTGCATCCTTTTTGTGAGCTTGGGCAAGGCTCTAAGTCTCTATTTCCACCTGCTCCCAAGAGAGTCAGAACCTATCTGACCTCCTTCTTCAGAGGGACATTTTGAAAATGAAACGAGATAACATGTAGACTTAAGACAGGTCTGGGGTTGAGATTTGGGGTTATACATGTTTATAGTTCTTTATAATTTGGTTGGAGAGTAAGTCAGTTCAAATGATTTTTTTTTTTTTTTTTAATGAGAATGTAAGATCTCTCTTTCTCTCTCTGGCCCAGTTCAGATAGAATCCTGCATTTCTCAGAAGTAAACACAAGAGGGTGCTATAAGCCTGTCATAAAGCCTGTGCAGGCCTAGGACTTGCCTTTCTGATTTTAATGCTAGCTCAGATTCCTGTGCCACCGTGCTTTACTGATGCTTTCCAAGTAAGGGTTCACAGGGTCAAGTTTATTACAGGAGTATCATCTTGACTCAGTCTGATTCTGACCTTCTGCGGTACTTCTAAAAAGTGGGCTGAAGACTTCCTTCCACTTCTAAATCTGAGATCCCTGTTTTCCTTCGTGTACCTGAATCTGTCCATGTGGTCACTGACAGAAGACTTTGCTGAACGAGGTCTCATGGTTTACACAGGACAGGGGAAAGAGGAGGACCCAGGATCTGGAATCAAGCCCTGTGGTGGTGGCAGGTCACAGACTGGGAGATAGAAAAACGGGAATATTGAGAGACTGGCAGGCTTGGGCGGTTGAAGCTGAGGCTGTGCAGAACAGGCTGGACTTTCCTTCCACACAGAGGAACCAAGACGCAGCAGCAAACGGTCCCAGCCGTCCTGATGGGGGCAGGAGCAAGACGGACTTGGATTCAGGGTGGAGGCAAGTATAGAGTGAACAGGGTGTTGCTATCAATTCTACTTGCTGACAGGATCAGGTATACAGTGACGGCCTCAGTGAGTTACAGTGCCCTGGCTTCCAGTTAGGCTGGGGAGCCTAGCAGAACTACAGCAAGCTCCCATTCTTGGCAGGAAATCTGGGTCCAGACAGGTTATCAGAGGCGAAAATAGAGCAAGAGGACTGAGCTCACAGAACTCAAGATCCACGAGGTCTGTTGGCCTCAAATTGAACCCTGGGATTTAACTGCTGAACAGAACCAAGAGAATGTGGAGCTCAGAGCATGGCAACCTACAAGCTGCAAACACAGCCTCCCTCCTTTCATTATGTGTTGTCTGTAGCTGCTTTTATTTTTGCCACAGAGTTGAGTAGTTCCAACAGGGACTATCTGGCACTTAAAATCTAAAATATTAGTATCTGGCCTTACATGGAAAAAGTATGCTATCCCCTGGTCTAGTCTAGATCTCCCTTTTAGGATGAGGATATTGATTCTCAGAATAGTAAAAGGGCCAGGCCAGAAGAAAACAGAGATGAGGTAGACCTCAGGTCACCAGAGAGTGCTGTGTCTTTATGCTCCTGCCTCATTCTTGCCTGGGGACACATCTCATCTCCTGCATGTATTTAATGCCAAGTGTCATGTTTTCCAGGAAAGGAAGTTGCCCCGAACTCTGAAAGCATTTGGGGCTTTTGCAAGTGAGTGAGGAGGTGGTATGTATGCACAGCTCCGTGTGTCATCGCGCTGCAGGCCTCCTCCTGAAGTCTGTCTCCTCCCCTAGTCTAGCCAGTGTCTTTCCTCTCCTCTTATTCCACGATGACCATATCTGTCAGGTGTTAATCTCAACCACCTCAAGGCTAAAAATTAAGACGTGCTTTCTCCTTATTTTACTGTTTAAAAATGTTTAAATTGTATCTATTTAAGGTGTACAACATAATGTTTTGATATACATAGACCTAGCAAAGTGATTGTCACAGTCAAACGAATTAACATAACCATCTCACAGAGTTACATTTTGGTGTCTGGTGAAAGCGCCTGAAATTTACTCTTGGCAAATTTCCATTTGTCTTTCAACTAGGAGGTGTGAACTACCATTTCCAAGGAAAGAAGCTGTAGGTGAAGTCAAAACCTTAGGAAGGATTAGAAGATGTACTGAGGACTGGCAGAGTGGCTCACTGTGTAATCCCAGCACTTTGGGAGGCTGAGGCAGGCAGATCACTTGGGTCCAGAAGTTTCAGACCAGCAGAAAAGTTCGAAATCGTGGCAAAACCCCATCTCTACAAAAAACACAAAAATAGCCAGGTGTGGTGGCTATGCTCATAATCCCAGCTACTAGGGAGGCTGAGGTAGGAGGATCACCTGAGCCTAGGAGGTGGAGGCTGCAGTGAGTCAAGATCATGCCACTACACTACAGCCTGGTCAACAAAGTGAGACCCTGTTTCAAGAAAAAAATAATAATAATAATTCACTGATGCAATGAAGAGAAAATAAAACTTTGCACGTTGCTCCCAAAGGATCCTGAAGCTCAGATTTAGCACAATGCCAGTCCACATTTATGCATCTTATCTTCTGTTTCTTTAATTACTCAGGAAAGGAGAAAGAAAGGAGCAGGAGGCTGAAGGCTTGCAGTTCAGCTTAATTACAGTGACATTCATTATATAGAAGCTGTGATACCCTGGAGATGCCTGGGACACATGGATGAAGGTAATAACATCATTGTTATCCAATGGGAGGACTGGGCCAGGAATGAAGGAGATGGTTTTATTGACTTGTCTCCTTGGGCCTTTAACTTCCTTCCACACATATATATTTATTAATCCAATGATAAATCTTCATTCTACATTTACTAGTGGTTTTATTGATTTACCAGAGATGGCTTCGTGAGAATTATAGTCCATGTTTGGCTCAGGGTAAAGCAAAACCTATCACATGGATTATTAACCACTCATACTCTTCACATCCAAGGCTATGGCAGGTGTCCAGAGAGGACCTCCCTGACCCCCTGCCTTGAGTGTTTGGATGACCACTTAGAGGAGATTCTGAGGGCAACCTCTGATGCAGGATGTGTAGATGGATTCACTACTACTTAGAGAACATTTCAAATTTAAGATGCTGTGATTCTTCCACATTTTATAGCAAAATAATTCAACTTGCTCTTTAGCCCCCAAATCAATGCAGCTTATTGATGTAAGAATTCAAAATAAACAAATCACCAAGCTTTGGACCTCAGCAACCCTTGGAGCAGCCCTCCTTTAAAAAATGTGTTGAACATCCTTTAAATGTATTTTTTTAACTGACAGATACAATTATATGTATCTATTGTGGACAACATGACGTTTTGATGCATATAGACTGTATATTGCAGGATGGTTACATCCAGCATTACCTCACATAGTTGTCATTTTTTACTTAGCTCAGAGTCAAATGTTCACTAAGTGCCTTTGTGTGGCAGCAAAGCCCATTCATCTGCTCTATTTGCTAAAACCAAATACATCAAATGTGCTGGTTTCTTTTAACTATTTATTTAATTGACTTTTTTTTTCCTTATAAAAGAATCTAAAGTAAGGTTGAATTTGTCTCTATTCCAACTCCCTGTGTATTTAGAGATCAAAGGGTGGAGACAGGAGAGGGCCAGGGACATAAGAATAGTTTTCTTAAAACATATTTTCAAATGTGAATAATTCTTATGAATAAATTTTTTGTACTTTCAAAAATATATCTATTTAATTTTTTTAATTGAGGGAGACATACCAACTGCCATTGAAAGGTATGAAACAGGCACAAAACGTTTGAATGTTGGTATAATTTGTAAATTTGGGATTGTTTGATTTTATCTAGCAATTAATGTCTTTTGATGTTACCTTTACACTCTCCAGGACAGCATTAAGCTTTATTTTTCTATTACAATTACCATTATCATTATTGTTTAATATATTAGGGATTTCACTAATCGGTCCCCAGGTTTTAGACTTCATCAAGTAGAACAGAGCACAGGAGGACTCAAACAGATGTGGTTTCAAATTGGGAGCTGGGAGTGGAAGCAGGGAGAGAATGGAGATGGAGCTTAATGAGAAGCACCACAACGTGATGTGGAGGATAAGGGTGCTGGGCTCGGAGATGACAGCTGGAAGTGGAGTGGGTGTCAAAGCAGCTGAGGAGGAAGGAGACCCAGAACTGCAGATAGAACACTTTTACAGAGAACAACCCCTGGAACAGGTGGTGGCTGCTCATAGCAGTGGTCTAGTGGCCATCTTCTGGAGGCCAGTTCCCCAGTCCTCTAAGGGCTGGAGGTGGGTGGCTTGGGATGGAAACTGCCGGAAGGAGAGATCATTGATTCTAGTAAGTCAGGGTGCATAGTAGCCTATGGGTTATGGAGAAGGCTCTGTGGGGTTGGGGGAGGCACAAAAGACTCCTGTAGCCTCTTTCCTTCCCCTGTTGGCTGGGAGAGCAGCTCCATGGGACATCAATGGAGGTTCTTCAGCCACAGCCATGCTTTGTTTTTATTAAGCTTTATTTTTCTATTACTATTACCATGATCATTATTGTTTAATATCTTAGGGGTTCCATTAATCAGCCCCCAGGTTTTAAACTTCATCAAGTACAAATGAACTCTCAAATTGAATCACATCCTTCATGTTCTCTTTCACAAAAAAGGAAAACCAATAGTAATGGACTCATAGGTCTAGTCAAGGAATATTTTTTAAGCAGGAAAAATCATGACTACAGACACAAAATGAATTTGTCACATATTTTACTTAGCTCATTAAGGGAGACCGGAAGATGTTACAAGAAGTTTAAAGACATTTAAAAAAAAAGCGGGGCTATTTTCAGAGTTATAAAATGGCTCCAAGATTATGAACAGGCAGACAGACAGACCCCTCTGATATTCTGAATGAGAACCAGAAGGGCGTGTTCTAGTTTTCCAATGAAGCACTCAGTCTTCCCTGGAGTTGATTCCAAGGATTAAGAGTTTGTGTCGGTGGGCATTTAGGATTTTATAAGCCAAGGGAGGCATTGACCAAAAGAGCTGGTGTCTGGGGAAAACTGGAAGTGGGCAGAGAAGGGCATCCCCTGAGGCTGGAAGAGGAGGATGAGAGAAGTGTGTCACTCGGGTTTTTAGGACAGTAAGATATAATCCTAACGACGAATGCATGCTACACACCTCTCATGTGTCAGGCGTTGTTGTGAATCCTTCATGCAAATTACTACATTTCATCTTCCCAGCAGCCCTGTGAGGAAAGAGGCGCTGGCATAGCATTTTACAGGTGAGCTCACTGATCTCCCGGCATAGCAGTTGATTGATTTCCTAGGGGTGGGGACGTCGTAGCAGTAGTTCAGAATGGCGCCTCCAGGATGGGGTCAGAAAGCGAAGTTTGGGGACGGACATTGATGGCCGGGCCCGTGCCGGCGCAATCGGAACCAAGGAGGGCCCAAATGAGGGCGCTGCAGTGGGGGCCGGGCTCAGGCCCGGGCATGAGCACCTGAGAAGAGCTGACAAGGGGGAGCCTGGGGACCTCCAGAAGCGAGCGATCCGGGCGGGGGTCAAGAGCAGCTCACCCCGTTGTAGTAGAGACAGGGGCTCTATAACACTTTCCTGTAGGGCAAGAGACTGAGGACCCTCGGACGCCTGCAGCAGGATGGGGGCGCCTGGGAAGGCAGGTTAGAGCGTCCCTGAGAGATTTAGAATAGAAACTTGGAAGCGAGCAGGGAGAGCAAGCTGCAACGAGAAACCGGGTTCTTGAAACTGTGGAGAAGAGGGGAGATTGAGCCTGGGGGACAGCATCTGAGTGCCCCTGAGATACGTCACGGTGTGAGTCAGGGACGAGAGGGGAGCAAGAGGTTGGAACCCGGTAAAGGACGGCTCCTCCATCGCCGGGCGCTGGCAAGGACGCCCATGGGGAGGCGTTGGCTGGAGGCAGAGCGCACCCCATGCTCCCCCAGCAGCGCGGGCGCGGGACCTCTCCGGGACCTGTCCAGGGACCTGGGTGCAAAGCAGGCGGGGCGCCAGGGGGCCTAGTACTGCTGCGACATCACAGGGAGGTTTGGAGCCGGTGTCGGGCAAACCGGGGGGGCTAAGCTAGAGTCTATGAGATGTGGGTGTCCCGGGGCCCCGACGCGCGGAGAAGAGTGCGGGGGGTTTCAGAAGGGAGCCAGCGCCTCTTTAGGACAGAGAGCGGGCTGAGCCCCGCGTCCCAGGTGTCTCGAGTGACATCTGGCGGCGGGGGGCTGTGAGCTAGGGGACAGGGTAAACAGCGGCGCGGCCGAGGGGAGGCAGGTAGGTCCCCTGGGAAGGGAGGGGCAGGCATTTAGATCAAGTGACAAAATGTGGAGGCTGCGGGGCGGAACTCAACGCCGCGGAGTCCCCGATACGGACTATACAGTCGTCAAGGACATTACTTTTTTTTTTTTTTAATTTATTTTATTGCATTTTAGGTTTTGGAGTACATGTGAAGAACATGCAAGATTGTTGCATAGGTACACACGTGGCAGTGTGATTTGCTGCCTTCCTCCCCATCACCTACATCTGGCATCTCTCCCCTTGCTATCTCTCCCCAGCTACCCACCCCCCACCGTCCCTCCCCTATTTCCCCCCAACTGACCCCAGTGTGTAGTGCTCCCCTCCCTGTGTCCATGTGTTCTCATTGTTCAACACCTGCCTATGAGAGAACATGCGGTGTTTGATCTTCTGCTCTTCTGTCAGTTTGCTAAGAATGATGGATGAACCTGGAAACCGTCACGGGCATTTCTTAGTGAGCTGGAGCAGGTAGTTGCAGACACCGGGACGCTAGAGAGGCTCGGCGGCGGCTAGGAAGTGGGGAAACCAGTGGGTTTGGACCTGCCGAGGTTCGGGTTCTAAGAGGCCGGAAAAGAAACAAAGGGTCTTTAGAGTGGGGACCTGGGAATATAGGGTGGAGCTTAGAGAAGCACAGGGTAGCCTCTTGGGGCTGGGAGATAACTTGGAGAATTCAGAAGAGAATTGGTCAAGCGCAGCAGGGTCCTTTTTAGGGCGCTTAGGGCCAGAGTGGGCGGCCGTGTTTCAGGGCCCCCTCTGGTGGCCGTTTGGAAAAGCGCAGTAATAATTCCAACGCGCAAACGTTCAGAGGCAAATAACCTTTTTAGAAAGAGATTGGGGGACAGACAGAAAAAATGAACAGCGATACAAGGCTAAAGAGATGCAGACTGGCAGGGCGTGGTGGCTCAAGCCTGTAATCTCATCACTTTGGGAGGCTGAGGTGGGTGGATCACCTGAGGTCAGGAGTTAGAAACCAGCCTGGCCAACATGGTGAAACCCCGTCTCTTCTAAAAATACAAAATTAGTTGGGCGTGGTGGTGCATACCTGTAATCCCAGCCACTCGTTTGAACCCGGGAGCAAGCTGAGACCGCGCCTCTGCACTCCAGCCTGGGCACAGAGTTAGATTCTGTCTCAAGAAAAAGAGGGGGGGGGGGGAAATAAGCCTAAAGAAGGAGACGTGAGAAAGGAACTAGCAGAGGGAAGCTGGTCTGAAGCAGGATACAGAGGCAACCAGCCTGCCTACTCCCAAGGTTGAAAGGCCGGGGACCAGGAGTGGCTGCCCCGCCGACATCCCCAACTCCAGGGCTGCAGGAACATGCTCAGATAAACTGTTCCACTTGTAACTATCATGCAATGTACAGAACAGAATGTTGGCTGAAATGATTTAGAAATTTAAGAAAGACGAGCAAAAAGAAAAAAAAAAAAGGCTCATTCTGAAAAATAGTCAAATATGTAGAATGAGTTGCGAAACTATCCCACTTCCAAATGGCAATCCACACTCAAATTGCCTATCTGTTAAACAAGTGAGGATTTTCATTTCTTACTCAAATGCCATTTTAACTAAATTTCTAGTGATAACCTACAGCTTTCACTCAAATAACTTTGGCCAAGTCACATGTAATAAAGGACAGTTAGGTCCAGGGCTGCACTTGCATCCTTTCTCTAGTACACTTTGAAAAAAGCTCACATCTGTAATCCCAGCACTTTGGGACACCGAGGTGGGTGAATCATTTGAGGTCGGGAGTTCGAGACAAGCCTGGCAAACATGGTGAAACCCTGTCTCTACTAAAAATGCAAAAATTAGCCCAGTGTGGTGGCGTGCGCCTATAATCCCACCTACTTGAGAGGCTGAGGCAGGAGTGTCGCTTGAACCCGAGTGGTGGAGGTTTCAGTGAGCCGAGATTTTGCCACTGCACTCCAGCCTGGGAGACAAAGCGAGACTCTGTCTAAAAAGAAAGGAAAGGAAAAGAAAACGAGATTTGTCCCTGGACCGTGGACCGTTCCCTGCAACTGAAAATACAGCACTGAAATGAGAAGGGATCCCGGAGAGAACTCAACCCTGAGAGGGTCTACATCCTCCTTTCGTGACGATCTGGTAGTTGTTTATCTTCCTCTGCAAGGTGGTGCTCTGCTCACTTTAATAATGGGGGCTCTGGATGGTTCCCCAGCTGTAGTCATCTCAGGTGCACGTGAAAATGACTGTGGCTGATAGTGTCATTGCCTATCCCAACCATTTTTCCCTGGGCCCTGCAGGAACATGGTTTATGCTAAAGCTTGATATTATAGAAGAGAAAACTGAGGATCACTTATTGAATTTTTTTTTTTAGGGAGATATACATTATCAGTGATGCTCTGTGGGCCAGACCCCTAATTTTCTGAATGTTAGTTCTTTCCTCATCGACATCCCTCCCCTTAGAATCTGGAAGCAAAGATTCACACTGCAGAGGTAAGATAGTGTTGCACTGGCCAAGTGCCATGTCTCTGTTCTCTCTCTGTTTGTGTGTATTTTGAATCAGGACAATCTTTCTTGAAAGATTTTAGTGTCGGCTTAACATCTTGGTCATTCTCATTTTAATTCCTTCAGCTAGGATCACTTCATTTATGTGTCCTTTAACTTTTAAAACATAGAGGCTCTCTATTCCTCATGAATTAGGAGCTGAGATCAGAAAACTATTGAGGAAGATGAGGAAGACAGATATAATAAACTAATTGCAGTAAGTTGTCACACATGAGTTAGTGAATGTATGTACAAATAAGGCAAGGTGTCATGGAGCTGTGTAAATGGACATTTTAGTTTGGGAGTTCTAATTTGACCTTTGCAGATATAACTTGGCCTTAAAGAGGCAGTGACACTTCTAATTGGGTTTAAAGAGTAAATACAACAACTAGAGCCAGGGCAAAGGTTAGGGGAAAGGGAGCAGCGCAGAAAAGTAAAGAAAAAAAATGTGTAGTTGGTACAAGTACAATAATGGGATGCATTTAATTAGAACTAGAACTTGGAATGTGAGAGAGAGGACAGGAGTGACAGACAGGGAGATGATGTTGAAAAGATGCATGGGGTTTCATACTGCAGGCTAGAGAGTTTCAATTTTGGTCTATAAGGCAGGGGAAACCAACTGATTTTTTAGAAAGACATAATTAGCTAGGCCTTGTGACTTATTTCATTTGTGAAATCTTCAGACACTATGAAAATTGGATTTGAGGATGAGGTAGAGCAGGGGCTGGCAGAAGAGAGGCCACTTGGATATTATTTCCATACTTCAGATAGAGTGGCCAAAAGCTTTAGCAAGCATTGTGGGAGACAGTCACCAGGAGAATGGCTTTGGTGTCAGATAAACTCCCAGTAGGAATTCTAATTCTGTATGATTTTGGACCACTTATTTAACTTTTTTCTTCCTGAGTTTCCTGTTTTGTAAGATGAGGTTAATAATAGCTGGTATTATTGAAGGAGATAAAATAGCTAAAGTGGTCAGAGCAATGCTTGGCACATGGTAAGAACCTCCATGCTAGGTTATAGAGTTGTAGAAAGGCATTAAGAGTAGGAGTTGGAAACCTAGCATCTTTCCCAGCATCTTCTTTTACTTCGGCTTACTGGTTTCCTGGTGAAAAGGAGACTGATTTGAGAGACATGTTAGAAGTCTGTCTAGAAAAGAGGGAGAATGAAGGAGAGAAAGAAATAGAAGGGTCTGAGGTTATAGGCTTAAGGTAGGTAGTGATGGATGACTGCTCCATTGTCAAGATAGAAAAATTGGGAGAAAGAAGTATGGTGGGGTGGGGGATTCATTTTAGCTTGGAGATTGAGTGGCCTGCAAAATATCCATTTGAATTTGTTTCAGAGGTATTCGATGCAGCATAGGCTGGAGCTCAGATGAATAATCAGAGCTGGAAATGCATGTCTTGCAATTAGAACCCTAAGAGTGGTCATTGAGACAGTGGAGTAGTATCCAAATGAAGAAAGAGGTTGAGGTAAGGATGTTGAGGCCACTGATATAGTTGAGGAACTGGTAGAATAAAAAGCCCAATGGGAATCTCTCAATAATGAGCTCACTGGGAAATAGGAAGGGAATAACAGGAGAGGATTGTAGAAATGAAAGGCACTGCCTCTAGAAGAAAGCACTCAGCTCTGCCAGATTCTGCTGACCATATGGAAAAGTTAGGACAGAACAACAAACACTGAGTTTCACAGGGAACGATCTTTAAGAGCCTTTCAGAATCGAGGAACAATATCTAATGCAGATGACAGGGGATGGATTCAGCAAACCACCATGGCACGTACATACCTATGTAA